>NC_138509.1:51571191-51908691 GCF_964252035.2 Podarcis erhardii | reverse complement strand
CTCAAGTGTTTTTGCCTTGCTGAAATGTATTCTTGAACCGCAAAACTACCTCTCACTTGCCTGTAGGAAGAGGTGTGCATGTAGAACTACCTCTGACTTCCGCCGACTGTATAAAGGTGAAGAGTTGCAAATGTTGCTCCACCCACTTTCCCCTTGGCCCTGCCTATTATGTGGCCCCTAGAAAGTTACCCATGAAGCCATACCCCTGACTTAGAGGTTGATAGTGCATTGATAACAGTGGCCAGGGCATATCTGTCCTCTGCACTGGTTAACTTTCAGGCTGGAAACAGACTTTGCTGGAGGTACATGGGTGTCGTGGAAAATAACTTTTTTCTCCTCTTTCCTTGGTAACAAGTAATAAATAAATGGCAGGACATCTGTATGCTCAGCATTTCACATCCTTCATTTAATGGGATGCCTGCTATGTGGATTGGGGCAGGATACAAATATGTTGTATCACACATTTTGTTTCACTACACATTGAGGCAGGAGGAGAGATGGGCCCCTGCAATAAATAAAATAGTCTAGGAGAAAGGGGCTTTCCAAATAAACAAACATACCTGGCATTGGAAGACAGATCTACACTCTGGTTGATTTCATGACTGGATCGTAGCAGATCTAGTGTCATGAACTGGCAGGACAATGGGGAGGAGGAAGAGGATCCCAGTGAGGGGTGTAGCCACAACTAGTACACACCAAGGGAAGCTGGTTATGGAGAATGGGAGGTTGGGAGCATAGAAAGTACTCATGGGGTGACAGAGGACAGCGAGAGGGTGGGGGTCAGTGCACAGGAGCAGGACCCATAGCCAGAGGAGCCTCAATCTACTTGAACAGGCTTCCTCAACCTCGGCCCTCCAGATGTTTTGAAACTACAGTTCCCATCATCCCTGTCCACTGGTCCTGCTAGCTAGGGATCATGGGAGTTGTAGGCCAAAAACATCTGGAGGGTCAAGGTTGAGGAAGCCTGTACTTGAACATGGCAGGCTCTGATGCATGGGGAGCAGTGGGAGGAGTGCCTTAAGAGGCAGGCAAGGGCCCACAACCTAGATGACCAGCTGTGGCTCATTAGCTCTGGGAAGCGGCTGTGTGATCCTCAGCTGCAGTAGGCTCACAGCTGGTGAGGGTTACTGCCAGAAGCTGCAATCAACATGCAAGGCCTTAACTTGACTGCTCCAGGAGCTCTATGGGACTGTTCCTTTTTGGGACCATATGCACCAGTTGAGACTTGCTGCCAGGTATGCTGGGGGTTCAGAACACTAGGCAGATCTTCTGAGAAAGTTGTGTTCCAAGTCTTATGCCTTCATAGTTTCTCAATGGCAAGGACTGCTGCCCACATGCTGCCCATCGTCTGGTATCAAGACCATGTCTTTCCACTCACTAAAGCCCTAAACAGCCTTAGCCAATATACCTGAAGGAACATCTCCACCCCCATCATTCTGCCCGGGCACTGAGCTCCAGCGCCAAGGGCCTTCTGGTGGTTCCCTCACTGCGAGAAGTGAGGTTACAGGGAACCAGGCAGAGGACCTTCTCGGTAGTGGTGCCTGTCCTGTGGAAAGCCTTACCTTCAGATGTCAAGGAAATAAACAACTATCTGACTTTTAGAAGACATCTGAAGGCAGCCCTGTTTAGGGAAGTTTTTAATGTTTGAAGTTTTATTCTGTTTTTAATATTCTGTTGGGAGCTGCCCAGAGTGACTGGGGAAAGCCAGATGGGTGGGGTATAAATAAATTATTATTATTATTATTATTATTATTATTATTATTATTATTATTATTATTGCTGCTGCAGCTGAAACCCTCAGTTCTGTCTGTGTCTCCCTTCACCCCCTGCAGTCTTTAATTAATTGCACTGGTACTGCAAACAACTTCACAGTTCCCATATTGCAGTTCCCTAAAACACCCTCGCCAACAGGCCACTACACTGGGCTCAAAAGTTGTCATGCACTCTACCAAAGACCTTTTTTGAAATGGCTGACAATATGGACTGGATTGATATTTGGAGAACTAAGAACCCCCTGGGAAGAGAGGGAACATTCTTCTCTGAAGCCCAACTGACTTGGACAAGAATCGACCAAATATGGATATCTAGAGGTCTGGCACCCAAGGTCAGAAAAGTGGAAATCTGCCCAAAGACCTGCTCCGACCATAATGCGCTGAAGATGGATATGACACTATTGCCAACCGGCTCCTTTAGATGGAAGATGAATGATAGCTTGTTTAGAGATCAGGAGATTCTCAAGAAGGCCCAAAAAACCTTGAAGGATTATTTTGAAATAAATATGAACACTACGGTGGAAAAAAGAACTATCTGGGACGCAAGCAAAGCTGTGATGAGGGGGTTCTTGATACAACAGAACACTGTAAAGAAAAGAACACAAAATGAAAGGAAAGATAAGATTTTGCAGAAAATTAAAGAATTGGAGAAGAAATTAAGATCAAACCCGAAGTCACAGCCGATTCTGAGAGAAATTAAACTATATCAAGCCCAATATTCTAAATTGATAAACCAAGAAATAGAATGGAAGATTAAATTAATGAAACAAAAAACTTTTGAATCGGCAAATAAATGTGGAAAACTGCTAGCTTGGCAGTTGAAGAAGAGACAGAAATTAAATACAGTTACAAACCTAGAAATTGAAGGAAGAAATATCCAGAACCCCATGGAAATTAGAAAGTGCTTCCAGAGATACTTTAAAAAATTATACACTCAAGGGCCGCAAGATGAGGTTGAGATTAAACAATTTCTGGAAAGAAATGGATTAACAAAGTTGTCACAAAAAAACAGATTAATCCTGAACAACAAAATAACACAACAAGAGATTGAACAAGCTATCCAGAACATGCAACTGGGCAAATCTCCAGGGCCAGACGGTTTGACCTCCAAGTATTACAAGACATTAAAAGACTATCTGACCCAACCAATGATGGAGGTCTGTAATGAAATTATGGAAGGGAAGAAGGCGCCGGAATCGTGGAAGGAAGCCTTTATCACATTGATACCAAAATCTGAAGCTGAAAAGACACAACTCAAAAACTATCGTCCCATCTCCCTTTTGAATGTGGATTACAAAATATTTGCAGACATTTTGGCAAGTAGATTCAAAAGAGTGCTTAATGAAGTAATTCATAAAGACCAGGCAGGCTTTCTCCCAGGTAGACATATGTTTGCAAATACTAGGAACATTATTGACGTTTTGGAACTTTTGCAAACAGACATAAATACAAAAGCAGTGTTAATTTTCATAGATGCGGAGAAGGCCTTTGACAATATTTCTTGGAAATTTATGAAGGGAAATTTGAATGAAATGGGAGTGGGACGGGGGTTTGAGAATGGGATTGACGCAATATATTCAGAACAAAAGGCCAAACTGATAGTTAACAATGTGGTTACAGAAGAGTTCAAAATTGAAAAAGGAACACGACAAGGCTGCCCGATTTCCCCTTTGTTATTCATTTCGGTTCTGGAGGTGCTCTTGAACTTGATCAGAGGGGACCGGTTGGTGGAAGGGATTCAGGTCGGAGCGAAACAATACAAATTGAAAGCTTTTGCAGATGACCTAGTTTTGACTCTGCAGGAGCCAGAATCTAGTACGAAAAGAGTATTACAACTGATACAGGATTTTGGTCGGGTGGCAGGATTTAAATTAAATAAACAGAAAACTAAAGTGTTGGGGAAAAATTTGACAGATACAGAGTCGGAAAGGTTTCAGAGAGAAACAGAACTAACTATGGTTAAAAAAGTAAAATACCTAGGGGTAAACATAACAGCAAAAAACCTGAGTCTATTTAAGGACAATTATGAAAAATGTTGGTCTGAAATTAAGAGAGACTTGGATAGTTGGACAAAATTGAAGCTTTCTTTGTTAGGCCGAATTGCTGCTATTAAGATGAATGTATTGCCAAAAATGTTGTTTTTGTTTCAAACATTACAGATTGTGGACAAAACGGAGTGCTTCCGGAAGTGGCAGAAAGATATATCTAAATTTGTCTGGCAGGGCAAAAAGCCCAGAATTAAGTTTAAGATATTAACAGATGCGAAAGAAAGAGGTGGCTTTGCCCTGCCAGACTTAAAGTTGTACTATGAAGCCGCAGCTTTCTGTTGGCTAAAAGATTGGCTACTTCTCGAAGACACTGACGTGCTGGACTTGGAAGGTTTTAACAATGCTTTTGGTTGGCATGCATACTTATGGTATGACAAAGTTAAGATCAATAAGGCCTTTAAGAACCATATTGTCAGGAAAGCACTGTTCAATGTCTGGACGAAATATAAAGACTTATTGGAAAACAAAACTCCAAGGTGGCTCTCACCTCTGGAGGCTAAGGCCCTAAAAAGACCCAATATGGAGGCCAAATGGCCAAAATATTGGGAATTATTAGAAAAAGATGGAGACAATTGGAAATTGCAGAGTTTGGAGAAAATGAAGGATAAGGTGCGAGACTGGTTACATTATGCTCAGATTAAAGAAGTTTTTAAAAATGATAAAAAGTTAGGGTTCCAGGTGGAGAAATCGAAGTTAGAAACAGAATTGTTAGAACCCAAAACCAAGGTACTATCTAGAATGTATAACTTGCTGCTAAAATGGAACACACAAGACGAAATGGTTAAATCGGCTATGATAAAATGGGCACAGGATATTGGGCATAACATTATGTTTGAGGACTGGGAAAGGTTGTGGACCACTGGGTTGAACTTCACTGCATGTAATGCTCTGAAGGAAAATGTTATGAAAATGATATACAGATGGTACATGACCCCAGTTAAACTTGCCAAAATATACCATTCGTCTGACAATAAATGTTGGAAATGTAAAGAAAATGAAGGAACATTCTTCCACCTCTGGTGGACATGCCCTAAGGTGAAGGCCTTCTGGGAAATGATATACAATGAGCTGAAAAAGGTATTTAAGTATACCTTCACTAAGAAACCAGAGGCCTTCCTTCTGGGTATTGTCGGCCAGAAGGTGTTAAAGAAGGATCGAACATTTTTCATGTATGCAACAACGGCAGCAAGGATTCTCATCGCAAAAAATTGGAAAACTCAAGATTTACCCACACTGGAAGAGTGGCAGATGCAGCTGATGGACTATATGCAACTGGCCGAGATGACTGGCAGAATCCGAGACCTGGGAGAAGAAAAGATGGAGGAAGACTGGGAGAAATTCAAGATGTATCTACAAAAACATTGTAATTTGTTTGAATGTTAAGAAGGATGCTAGATTATAAAAAACTGGCCACCACTAAACTAGATTTAAATTTGATGATAAGTGAGACTAAAGAAAATATAAAAACTTTATTGGAAAAAGTGTTAAATTATATTGGAATGTGTGGACATGAGATTGTAAACAAGTTGATAATTTGTTTGGAAAAATTCTTTTTTTTAATGATGTAAATGGGAGAGGGGGACGTGAGGGAGTCCAAAGAAGTGAAGAATTTGTTGTTATAAAAGTAAGATTGTTTGATGTGTGCATTTATATTTTAAAAAACCTTAATAAATATTTATAAAAAAAAAAAAAAACAAAAGTTGTCATGCACTACTTAACTGCATGTTTTGCCTCATATCTCGGGTTCTACAAATGCTAAAAATGGACTTTCTGAAAATGAACACACTGGGAATCTGGGGGTCATCCCAGGGTAGCAACTGTCAACATTGGTCTTCCTGCAGACACACCCATGGAAGTTGGTAGCGGCCATGCCGAAAGGGTGAGCACCAGAATATGGAGAAAGACAGCATTCCTGCAAACACCCCCAGCCAATTTCTCTCATGCACTCGTTTGTATTTCTTGCTAATGTGGATCATGACCTTGTCAGTTCTGCTCTCTTATGAATGGAAGCCTCACACAGTCAAGCAGGATGTGGTCACTGCGCAACTATTGTTCTTGATCAGCAGTGGGGATGTTTTGCACTGTGGGAGGGCCTTTTCGATGGTAGCCCCGAGCCTTTCAAATACCCCTCCAAGGTGCCTATTGTACAGACTTTATACTGCTTTCGTCAGCTGTATCTATTCCTCCAGATTTTTGGAAGGGTCAGGTGAGATGATGACTTAGTTGTATCTGCTGCTTTGATATTCCACTGTCCTTTTTGTTAACATTGTGGTTACAAAGTTATATATAATTTTTATTTAACCCACCCTGGGAATTTTGGATGAAGGAATTGTAATAAGCCCTATAAACAAACAAACAAACAAACAAACAAATATAACACTCATTAATATCCCTGTAAGCTGTCTCTTCTAAGCAATATCTGTATTCATGTGTTGCCAAGTTGAATTCACATATGCACTCTGTACATGCAAACATACACAAACTTCTCAGAGCTCTAGAAATAATAAAACTGTGCTGTATGCTGACTGATTAAATTGACTGATGTTTTTGTTAAGTAATTTCTGTACACATGTATGACTCATTAACTTACAGGTACAAGCACATTAAATGTGTCCAGGCCCTACAGAGCTAAACAAAGTATATCTCTTACCGCGAATGTTGAGAGAAAACCACTACAGCAGCTGAAGCTGTTGTATTTGTTGCATATAAATAATGAAGGCATCTAGAGGAGTTAAAAAACCTGTAGACTATGATACAGTGAACTTGTGCACTCAGTCATTCCCTTCATCCAAACAACTGCCTTTGGCGTGAATAACAGCTTGGCTGATATGAAGCACAGTATTGATCTGTTGCTCAAGAAAGTCCATTGATAGTTCTTTGGACTTTTCCTGAGGTATGGCTGTAACAGCTGAGCACGAGAGGGATCTGCTGCTTCTATCTCTAGCTCATCCCAAATGAATTTAATAGGAAGCCAATCCAGAGAGGGCAGTCTGCTCTCAATCTGTACTGTTCAGTCTCACTTACACACACACACACACACACACACACACACACACACACAAACAAACAAACAAACACAAACAAGCAAACTTTCTCCCTACGTTTCTTTCTATTACTAAAGGCCGATTCACACTTCAAATTTTAAACTTAAAATCCATAGAAGTATCGAGACGTAAATGGCAGCATAACTGTGGGGCCATCAAATGGGAAACTACACAGAGCTGTTTAAAGTGGGCAATGGAAAAGTCTCCCCAATTGATTCTGCCACTTCGATTCAGGTACTCCCTGTGCCCATTCAACTGTGAACTTTGAGTCCAACACTTAAGAACAGCGGTATTGGGTTTTGTTCTTTTCAGATTGTGAGCCTGTGGGCAGGGACTTGCTTTTTATTTCTGGACAGCACCTAGTGCATATTAGGTGCTTGATAAATAATAAATTGTGTTGATCCTGTGTTATTTTTCGTGCCCCATATCTATTCTTTAACAGGTAAGCCAAGGTATACAGGCATATCCTCTGGATACCTTGCCTCAGCCATGTTCTGTGACCATCCATTTCCACATATTTTTAGTGCCAAGGGAGAAGAAGAGGAAGAAGCAAAAGAAAGAGAGGAAAGAGAAGGAAGAGCTGGTAAATGTGAGTATCTGTGTGTTTTGTGCCCACAGGCAAACAGTAATTTAGCATTCCTAATCCAAAGGCCACACCATAGCTACTTTGAACTTTAAAAAACAAACCATGGGAGATTACAAATCTAAGAAGAGCTCTGCTGGATCTGACCACAGGCCTATCTAGTCTAGCAACCTGTCTCCTGCAGTGGCCAACCAGGTGCCTTTGGAAAAGCCCAGAAGCAGAACGTGAGAGTAATAATTCTCCTTCCTTGCTCCTCAGCAACTGGCATTCAGTGACATACGACCTTTGAACCTGGATGTTCCTTCTTCTTTCTTCTTGAAATTCCCATATCATGTCTATTTTGATTTGATATGTTTAATCAAGTGCACGCATGGAGACAGAATACATGGAGTGGTTTATTTGGGTATTAATGTATGTGTAATATATGTTGACTGTCCAAATTGAGCATAACGTGAAGCAAGCCATTCCATTAGCACAACGATTTCTCCTTGCATGATAGCATGCTATTTCCCTCCCCTCCCCCTGCATGCCCCCTAAATCTATTCTGGGATATATCCCCCCCCTTCATTTATTTATTTATTATTAATGTTGCAATACATATATGAAATCTTTACATAATAATACATATACATTATATTCGTAAATTCACATTTTCATATTTCATTATGTACCAACATTTACCCATTTCTTATTTCTTGCCCTGTGTCTTCCTTCCAACCCTGCGTGACTTCCTTATTATTATTTTGTAACTTTATTATTGAGATTGTAATTTTGTATCTTAATAATTAAACATTCAATCTTATATATCTGCTTAGCTTAACTTAACTTAGTGAAATCAGTCTATACATATCAATAAATTCTTGTTGGAGCATCTATTCTGGGATTTTCCCCAACCCTCTGGAGCAGATTTGGGGACAGGAGGAGAGGATGGAAGTCCCATTCTGCTAGCTCTAATTCTAGCTAGCACAATTGTTTAGCTGAATAAATTATGGGTGTGTTTGGTAAGGGGTGGAGGCAGTACCTTTCAGCAAAGAGAGCTGTCACCAGCAGGCAATGTTGCAAGAGAAATGACCATGGATGAAACAGCCCTTATCCCCAGATGCTGAAAGATGACTGAGGAGGCAATGTGGTTTGGTAGCAAGGTAACACAGAGTTAAAAACCAGACATGAAGCCTAGTATTGCCATATGAACAAGACCTTCTCACAATCCTATATATTTACAGAAAAGCCAACACAGGTGTTTTATTTTATTTTAGTTCTGGAAAACTTGTAGATAAACAGCATCCTATTTCTTGACCAAAAAATATTGCGTTCAGGGTGTTCTTTTAGATACATGGTCCTAGTGGGAGTCTGGCTTAACCCCATTGAACTGATAAGCAACATCAAAAAACACTGTGGACTCTCACACTTTGGCTAGAATAAAATGTAACCTGCATCACTTTTAAATGCTTCAACATAGGGATTAAACAGTAAATAACCACTATTTGAAATAGGAAAATAATCACGCTTATTCTTGGTTAATGACCTAGGTTAATCACAATGTGATAGTAAGGAAACCAGCTTGGTGAACCACCTCTGTAGTATCTGGTTGTTCAACCTACATAAATGTTGACATATGAGCTTCTGTGCCATGGTGATACTTGCTTTGGGAACCTCTAGGCTGGACTAGTAATGCATTTATGTAAGGACTGCCTCTGAAGAGCATGCAGAAATTGCATTTTGCGCAGAATATAGCAGCTAGGTTTGTTGACAGGCCTTGGCCTCAGGGATCATGCAACACCAACTGCCATCCAGTTGCATGGGTTATCTCCGGGCTCAAGGACTAAATGCTGTGGGTTTCAAATGTGTGTGAGACTACATCTTTTAGAAGACATCTGAAGGCAGCTCTGTTTAGGGAATGTTTAATAGACTATTGTATTTTAATATTCTGTTGGAAGCTGTCCAGAGTGGCTGGGGAAACCCAGCCAGATGGGCGGGGTATAAATAAATTATTATTATTAATTATTATCATCATCATCATCATCTTATCAAATGTGCCTCCACACCATGAGATCATCAGGAGTGGCCCTGCCACAAGTCCCCGGCATCTGAAATTTGGCAAGTGAGTATTTCAGAGCTCCTCTGAAGCTCTGATCCTAGGAACCTGCCTAGCTCCAAGGTTTTAGGAGGAGGCTTCAAAAACTCCTCTAAAAAGGCTTTTGGTGATAATTTGGCACTGCTGATGATGGCACCTATTGGAACTGGTTTGTGTTTCACTTGTTCAGTTGCTGCAGATAGTCTGTTTTTTATTGAAGTTTTAGTGTTCTGTTTAAATCTGTTTTCAAATCTTTCGAAGGTGCCTTGGGAGCCAATTTTGGTTGAAAAACAAGGTATAAATATAATAAATAAGACTCATTCTCACATTTAGATATGACATTAGAGCATTTTAATTGTCACAACACATTTTGCTCTCAAATAGGTTTTGTGAATTTCAAAAATCAGTTCCGATTAGCAAGTTGTGACATTCTGTTCTCAAACATGTCAGCATTGTGCCAGTCAAAATAGGTGCATCTGGCAGGTAAACCTACAATCTTAGGTACACATTCAGTATATATCAGCAATTTGTAAACACCACTTAAAAATAGGTACCATGCCTATGAAATAGGTACACTGAGAGTATGTTGTTAAGGCTGCTTCTCTGCACATAGAATTAATTTTTCCTCTACATAAAATGAGACCCTGCTACAAAGAAAATGTCACTAGATGGCTCCCATTTTCACAAGCTCAGATCCAGGAGTCCTTTTTTAGTGTTATCCAAGCACAATTCTCACTGAAATCAACAACCTTGGAAATTACCAAGGACACTCATAGATGACTCCTGTTTGACCAGTGGTTTAAATTTCCCTTTATTTTGCTACTGCTCTAATTGGAAGCAAGCATGTTTGAAAGTTTCTTGAATCCTGGATTGTTGTCAACTTAATTGTGCTACATATGTAATATTGGGATGCAGATTTTCTTCATGTTATTTCTTTAACTCGCCTTTTCTACACCTTCAGGGTTGGCTTGTCCTAAAACACCACCACCATGCTGTTGAAAACTCAGACCTATGTTCATATCTCAACCTAACTTTTGCAAGCAAAATCAATAGTTTAATGTGAGGAAGACACCCCCCTCACACACAAACATAATAAAGTTAGCTTTAATCCAGTACTAAATTATAACACTCTGCAACAAACAGTGAGCAACACCAATTGGAATTAAGTGCAAACAACCATGTTAACAGGCAAATCTACCCTGGCTCCTGGCTCTGACATACATTTGATTTATGCCTGTCATCACCTGCATGAGGTAAAACATGCCAACATGCTCCAATCCCTCCAGCATTGGTCAGTACTCATTGGGGGGGGGGAGCTTATAGTCTCCTAAGAACCATACCTCCTTGCCATCCCCTCAAGCCCATTGGCAATGAAGGGAAGGCTGAAGACTGGTCCTTCACCATACAAGGTGCCTCAAGATGCTTGCCAGGAGCATCCATGATTCATAATTCCTGCCAGAACTTGCTGCCAAACAAAACAAGCCCAATTAGCCAAAAAAACATAGCAACTCATAGCTAACCCTAAACTGTAAATGCAGGACAGGTCACTTGGCTGTATGAAGCTCCACAGAGGCTGAGTAGGGCAGCCTTATATAGTTGAGCACTGCCACCAACCCAATTGGCCAATAGGCTCCACATGACAGGGGGATGCATCCCCATTCCAGCTTCAATGAAGATGAGGTGAATCTGAGGACATTTCAAGTGTGCCAGGTCACTTTAAGAAAAGTGCATTAGTTGATTTCTGTTCATAGCCATACAATGTGTGAGCGCTGCTGGACTTAATGGGAAGGTCATGCTAAATGCCGCCACTCCCCACCACTGCATATATGTGTTTCCTAAGACCAACCGGCACAACTGACTACTTGGTGTATTGATATTTGATATCCAAGCCACTATATAGATATGACACAAGGAGCACTGGCCAAGGCCACTTGGCCAGGGGAATACAAGTGCAGAGATTCTCCCACTACTTTGGTTCAGTAGTGAGCCCTTTGGAAGTCCAACCTTATTGGGAGAAAAGAGAAGCTTCAAACTTTGAGCAAGTTAAGGAATGCCTGTGTTTAAGCTCTTAGTAGACCAATCTGCACCCAATAAAAATGGATTCACTGGAAGCAGAACAGGCAAAAGCAAGTACGCCTTGACATATAATAAGCATATGGAATTCAGAGCCAAAAGATGTAGTTACAGACACCAGCTCAGATGGTTTTAAAAGGGGATAAGACAAATTCACAGAGAACGATTCATTCAGTGGATATTAGACATGCTAGCTACAGTAGATATAGTTACTGAACACCAGTTACTTGGGGAGCAAGGGAGGGGTGAAACAATATGGCAGGTTTGTCTGCTTCCTACCCTGCCTCTGAGCCCCCTGAGACTTGGTGGATTTTTGGACTGACCCAACATGGCTTTTATGATCCCAGGTAAATACACCCCTTTCTTCCTTCACAAGCATTTCCATGCTACGATTACAGGAACATCCCTGGAGATGTTTTGTGGCCATCCCTAAATACATTATTTGGGAGCACGCCAGAGACAAGACAGCAAAACTCAAAAGAGGCAGTTGTACACACCCCCAGAACCAATGGGATGCCTTGTGCCTGCTTCCCTGCTTTGATTATCTGGTTATCTCTGGTTAAATGTTATATAAAGAGCCCTTTTCTTTGATTCAAATGTTTGGATGAGAGTTTTGTGCATAAAAATAGTCTCCCCCCAAAAAGCAATTTTCTCTACTTCATCTTCCATAACATCCTGAAATGTCAGCTGAAATACAAGAATGAGATGCAGAACTCTAGAGCAAAGTCCACTTCTGGGCATTGTGACCGCAAGAGATGGACTTGCTATATTGCCAAGGGTTTTTTATAGTCTCTTCTTTATTTCCCACAGCTTGTCTTTCCACCTTTTAAAACAAGACTTTGCATACTAAAGATTGTAGAGGCAGCCAGAAGAGAGCAGCATATACACAATACATCTCTAGAAAGGATTAAAAATCAATGAGTTGTTTTCAAATTAGAAAAGGAGGTAAGAAGCCTTTTTCTTGCTCTGTCTTTATTATTTAGTTTTAAGGTTCCCTAGTCTAGTGCAAGAGCTACTTGGCCTAAACACACACATGCAACCTGCTCAGAGTAACTTATGCCTCCTAAATAGTTGAGGAGGGATCTGTCTGAAACATTTGCTGAACAGGGGCCCAGAGTCTGTGGATAAACATTAATCTTGCTTTTGCAACAACCCCCGCCCCTACAAAAAAACAAAAAAGCCCACCCCCTTGCAAGGTTTTCTTGAAAGTTGGAGGTTCGTTATAGAAAACATACGTAACCTTTTGTGGGCTGCATCTGCAGTTTGTTGGTTTATGAAACAGGCAAAGTATGACTTTCGGCTGGCGGGGGGTAATATGGGGGCTGGGCAAAGCACTGTCAGGTCAGCCCTGGTGGGCTTGCCTAGCAGAGGCAGCAGGTAGCAGCTCATGACTAGGGAGGCAACCGTTGACATTCCCACAGTGGATTGAAAATGGCAGCTAGATTGAACGTCCCACTGTGACTGAGAGAACCCTTTTTAAAGGGATACTAGTTACTAGTGTTGCAGTTCTGGCAGCTTCCCAAAGATACCAGACACTAGCACTGTGTCTGGTTTCTTTATTGTGAAATAAGCAACACCATTTCACAAGTGTGGTTTAAGCAGGCCCATTGCCCAATTAAGTGGAATTAGCTGAGCCTTGTGGCTTCATGGAATAAATGAACCCATTCCCCAGCTGTTTCTCCCTTTGCCTTCCCACTTCCTTTCAGCCAGTTTTCCCTTCTGATTCTGTTCTAGTTCTATTTTCTTGCTAGCTCTTGCGTGTTCCTGCCTTCATTATCCTTTCTGTCTATCCCCCCCCCCCACACACACTTCCTGCTTTTCAGCACACTGCCTATGTTGCCCCACTTCTGTTCTCCATCCATCCAGCATTAAGCCTCTCCTTCTCCTTTGTGCTGTGAAGCACTGCAAGTGCATCTGATGTTCAGTGGAATTGCAGCACTAGTAGGTTGTTTCTCGATTTTAAATGGTGTTATGAATTTAACTGGGTTGCTGTTGTAACTTTAACTGTATGTTGCTGGTTTGGTTATTTATTTTATGTTGGTTATGTTGCACATCTCTTTGGGCACCTGCTTGGGTGGAACAATCATATAAAAAACAAAGAAAGATAAAAGGAAATAACTAAAAGGCATCAGCAAAATTTGGAGTATTATGCACATTAACTGGAGTCTGTCTAATTCACAAACTTAGACTTTATAGTGGGTGGCCAAAGATTCCCTGTTATTAAGTTTACATCCACACCATATATTTAAAGCACTCATTCATGCCCTTCCCCCCCCCGAAATCTAGGAACTGTAGTTTATTCAGGATGCCAGGAGCCCTTTGAGGGGTCTCCTAATAACATTCAGCAGCCTTAACATACTACAGTTTCCAGGTTCTTTTTGCAGGGAGGGGGGTATGTGACTGTTAAAATGATATGAGTGCTTTAAATGTGTGGTGACCTATGATTTCTTAATCTTTCCACAAATCTGATGTGGGGTGAAGATTTCTTCAGCTGTAGTAAATTGATGCCACTGAATGGAATCAAAATAACCTGTTGAGATCATTTTGGAGACAACCTGTGAATGGAATTCCTGGCATTCCTCAGAATGAGAGTTTGCCTCCCTGTTTCTATGCTCTCCAAGTGTATTGGAGTTGTACCTGCTGCACCTGTATGGCTCTCCCCCCACACACTTAATTTTTAAATTATCAGATTAATTATTTTTTCAATTGATGTCAGCTGCTTAGACAGTCTCTTTTGAGACTGCAGTTGTGGGGTATACATAAAAGTCTGGAAGTCTTTTCTGTGAGCTGTCGCTTTGGCTTCTCTGTTGTGGAGGATTCTGCTTCTGGGAATGAGTCCTGCTTTTCCGCTCCTCAGTTTGCATCATTTGCTGCTCTTTTCCGTTGTTTTAGGTTTTTATATTAATTTTAGGCAGCAGCCTGATGATGTTTTGTCGTTCTATTTTGTATAGCGCTGTAGAGTGGCTGCCTGAGATCTGTTCTGAAATCTCGTTAAATAAATATGTCCACTGCTGGATTAAAATATCTGCCATGATGGATGGGAAGCTCCCCAAATTATATCTGCTTGATCAGTTAGCCAGCTGTTCTGACATTACCAGGTTTTGGCAGAACTTCACTTTTAATTCATTCTTATGTTTTCTTTCTGAGGGATTTGCGCAGGGAAGAAAATTGACCCCCTTGAAAGCAGAGATTACTGCAAGGGTCGGGGATACTTTATGGAGCTGGGCAAAGTCTCAAGTTGGATTCTTGGTGTGATCAGTTGGAGAAAAATCTTTGTTTGGAAAACTATAAAGAAACTGCACTCCATTTTCATATGCATTACTTTAAGGCTCCTGTCCTATAACAGTTTACTTGGGCTTAAGCTGTACTGAGCACACCTTCTGTGTAGGCATGCGTAGGATGGTGCTGCAAGAATCTGACTGCTGCTTTCGGTGACCCTAAAGTACAGATCCGATCTTGTGGCCTACCAGCTGCTACTGGACCAGAACTCCCATCATCTCTGACTGTTGGCCATGATGGCTGCAGCTGATGGGTATTGCAATCCAGGAACATTTTGTATGGGGAGGACCATAGATTTCACACCTCTGTCCTAAACTGTCATTCCCCCCAAATGCATTGCATCTGTAGAATCTAAGTGGTGGAATAAACCCCACATTATTTGCTTGTTTGCGGCAAATATAGAGAGATTAGTTGGTCCAGTCTTTACATTGGATTCAACTTTGGCTAATCCAACATCAATTTGTAAATTTGTTAGTTGGCTAAAGTAGCACTTCTCCAAGTATTTGGTTAGGTATTATTACCGCTGCTGTTACTTTTATTACCCCATTTCTTACCCGGTTCCAAATGGATTAAAAACAAGAAAATACGCAGGGTCCTAAAATATGGTGTTGGGTGTCAAATGCCAGCATAAAGAGGCATTTTTTCAGCAATCAGTGAAAGCAACGTAATGGAGTTACCATATGCACCTCTGTAGGGAGGGAATTATACAACTTACTTGAGAGTTAAAAGAGTTGATTGATTAAATGATAGCCCATTGTTCCGAATCTCTTTTGCATTGCCATTGCTTCTCTTCATATACACACATTTAACTGCAACATTCATATTATTTATTTGCTTGACAATTAGCTAAATCCAATCTAATATTCAACAAAGGTTTTATTAATAAGGCAGAGAGAGAGATGCTCCATGATCATAATCAAATCAAATTACTTTGTATCTTTTGTGGAAGCTGCAAGAATAATTAGGCAGATTGTTTCTTTATTTTTTATTTAAATGTTTGCTTGAAGCATTAGACTCTGGATCAAGCCTAATGCAGATGCAAGAGCTCTAATGTATACAAGGACACTTCTGCATAGCTCTGTGAATTCCTTCCTAATGCAGAAAGTGAACTTGCCTCGGATACAGCACTGAACAAGGAACCCTGCATTTGCAGGTTGCTTTGCAAACCAAAGGAGCAAATTACATGATTCGTGCATTATTTAGTTATTGTGCATTTGTAATTCAAGAAATTGCAAAGGGGTTACATCTGAACAGAAATCAGTATATATTATATAAAAAATACAAATTCCACATTCGGCACAATAATTATGGTTACTATTGCTGTTGTTATTATTTATTTATTTATACCCCGCCTTTTTCCCCTGGTGGGACCCTGGGCTCAAGTTTTGAATTAATCATATTGTAAACTATACATCTATGCATGCAAAGGCTGCTGGATTAACATTCCCAGTATAATTCCACACTTAGAGTTAGGAATTTGACCAAGAAGTGTGCAGGTGTTGTCATGAGTGTGTGTACAACAATCTTTGGGACACCCAGTTGCATCCCGGACCCTATTAAAATATCTTGCAGAAGATACTGATAATTGATGAAATCTTGCCTTCACTGGCCTCATAATCAACCACAATGTATTTGATTGGAGTTTCTCCCAAAATTCCTTTTGCTCACAGTTCTCGTAAAGCTGTTGTTCTAATAATTGGAATGGAAGGTTGGAATGGAAGGTTGGAGCAAACCTGTGTTCACAGCAAATAAAACAATCCACTTAGCAATAGATTTCCTTGGAGTTGCTTCTTTTGGCCCCAGTTACACTTTCTTTGGTTTACTGGCTGATCTAAATCAGCTGTGCGGTGGTTAGATTTTAATCAGCTCTGGTACGCAGTAATTTTAACTGCTGAAAAAGCTACTAATTAATCACCTTTCTGTATGTAAGAGAGAGATAAATATCCATCCCAGAGGAATTATAATTTCATGGTTTCTAATGATGGGCAGATTACATTTATCTGGATAAATGCAGGGACAGAAGGGGGAGGGTGTCGTAAGTAATAGTCAAAGGCATTTAGACACCATTTAAAATCTTCCCTGCCTTAATTCCATACGATGATAAGACAATTTTCCCAGTTTGTGTGTGAAACAACCACATACATGCAAAGACAGACAAAAGGAAATAATAATAGAGAGACTGAATACCAGGAATGATAAGTAAAACAAATCACTTGAGACTGATTAAAGTTAAAACAGACTAGTCAAGATTCAGCACAGTACACACTGGATTTAATAAAAGGAGAGGTGGGTGTAAAAAATAACAATAATGATGATAAATGAAAACTGCATTGTGTGCTGCTTGCAATAATGAGCATTACTACTACACTCTTGTCCAGTAACCGTGTGGGCAAAAACAGCCACGTTCACACAGACAAGGATAGCCATCATGGCGTCCTCCAAATGTTTTTGGTCTACAATTCATGGAAACATAGGAAGCTGCCTTGTACCAAGGCAGACCATCGGTTCATTTACTTCAGTTTGGTTCTCACACTGACTGGCAGTGGCCCTCCAGGGCTTCAGGCAGCGCTTCCTCCCAGCTCTACAAGGAAACGCTGGGCTTTGAACCTGCAATTTCCCTGCACGTCGAGACAGTACACTGAGCCGTGGCCCCCTAACCTAACACCATCCCTGACCATTGGCAATTTTGACTGGGGCTTGATAGGAGCTGGAGTCCAGAAACCTCTGAAGGGTACCACGTTGGTTGTCTAAAACAATAAAAACTTACAAAGCAAACAGTAACAAGATTAAATCGAGATGGAATAAAAGAAAAAGAAGAAACTGAGACAGAACTTACCTAAGAGCGAGAAGTTGGGAGAACTGGGTGTCCACTGGTTACATAATTTATCCTGTTGCCACCATGGGTTTCCTTGCTAGGCTTTGCTGCTTCGCTCAGGTAGAGGAATTTATTTTCAAATGTCAGATTATATTGTACATCTGCTTGTTCATACCATGTCTACAGGTGATGAATTTTAGAAGTCTCTTTGAAATAAATGGGATTGATAGAGAGTCTGTGGGTTTTTTTGTTTTAAGTGGATCAAATAAACTCCTGCCTTTTATTTTTATTTATCTGTATAAAACGTGTTTTATTGAAAACTGGGTAGTATGCAAATGTCCCTGGGGCATTTAAAAAATGTTTTCATATGGCCAGTTGCTAGAGAAGTGCCCTGGTGTGTACAGAATGCAAACAGAGGCGTCTCCTGCCCCACCTCACCGCAGCTCCCTAATGCAGGCATAGGCAAACTTGGCCCTCCAGGTGTTTTGGGACTACAATTCCCATCACCCCTGACCACTGGTCCTGTTAGCTAGGGATCATGAGAATTGTAGTCCCAAAACATCTGGAGGGCCGAGTTTGCCTATGCCTGCCCTAATGCCTACACAGATTTTTTAGTGGAGTGGTGGACCTAAGAATCAGGTTTTCCCACATCTAGCAATGTTGGCAGGTATGTAAATGCTACAGTCAGTGTCTTCAGGCATTCCTATCTCCTGTTCCATCCTAGACTGCAGATGTGGACTACTCAATGAGCAGAGCTCTGCTTCTCCAGATGTGGTCCCGGCCCTTCTTTATAGGGCCATTGGAAGTGGCTTGCAAAACCTCACTGTTCATTGACCAACAAAAGTCCAAACTCTGCTTTAAAGGGGGGCAGGATGAGAATGTGGGAACTGGCTCACAGAACTCACATCAACCCCATACATTTAAATCCTTCTCAAAGTGGTGTAAGAGCATTTCCAATGTATGGTGTGGGTGTGACCCTAGATACCAAGGCATTTCATATAACCAGATCCAGGGATCCAAACTATGGATTACCAAGACTTTGGACAGTACAGGTTCCGAAGAGTAGCTTGCAGTTACTAGTTCTTTTTACTTCCATACCACACTGAGCTAAGGCAAGGTCTGGTTTAGTGTGTCATGCCATGTGACTCATGATTAAACTCTCCCTTTGGTAACCATCAAACCAGTACAGTTTGTACTGTAACCTAGTACAAACTGTGAGAAAAGGGATTAACATCAATCCTGTTCAAACAGCACGCTAAGCCAAACTTTGGTTTAATTCAGAATGGCATGGCAGTAAAAAGGCAGGGGGAGGAGCAAAGGAGCTGGGAACTCTGCTCTGGAAACCTCCACAGTCGTGGTAAGCCACAGTTGGATTTAGCACATCATGCAAATCAGGCCATTATATGCTGTTTTGCAATGCATAAAAATTGGTAATCTGTAAGCACTTCAATTCCTGTTCCCTTAATTTTTATGTTATGAAAGTTATGAAAGCTAAAACTTGTAGAAGGTGCATTTACACTCATCTGCATTTTTTTAAAAAAAGTTATTACTTTGTACATCTGTGATGTTGTACTTGCTTTCCAAACCTCAGTTTTATCATTGTGTTTCATTTCCTGTCTTTCTGTCTCATTGGTTCTCAGTAGGGGAAAATGTACAAGTTTACTGTTTTCATATGATGTACAGGACAGTTCCATATATACACGGAGATAGATAGATAGATGATAGATAGATAGATAGATAGATAGATAGATAGATAGATAGATAGATAGATGATAGATCTTCAAGTGAGAAGATCCCTGAGGACAAGGATGATCTAAAGAAAATAATATTTTCAAGAGAAAAATTATTATCTGTGAACTGAAATTGCTTCTGAAGCTTCACTAGAAACTATTTTACATATCTAATTTGGTGGCTAATATCCAGTGCCAAGAGGAAGGAAACGTGGAAACTTCAGAAGGTTTGCTCCATCTTGTTTGAATGCAGAGCACAATGAATTTGTATCCGCTGAGCATTCAGCACTTACATTTCAAAACCTACAGCACACTAAACGTGAAACTTTTGTTCAAATTTCAAGGATTTTGATAGCCCAAGTGAATAGACACTGCCTATTGATTTTTCCCTTACAATGACTCTTGGATAACCTATTTTCTCATTTATTTTTAACGACAGCTCATGAGATTTTACAGCAATTCTGCCCAACCTCCTAATATCAAAATCCCTCCTTGACCCTGAAAATTGTAATTCTGCTATAGATCACAGCTGCTGAATATTACCTTTTACTAAGCTGGTTAAATAAAATATGTCCAAATCACTAGATCCCACAGGCCATGACTGAAATTCTAATTATACTGGGTCGGTATTTTTATGCTGCACTACACAGGAAAAAAGCACAGCACTTATTCAAAGTCCACACCAAAGTGGGAGAATCCAGAATGTGGGTTCTAGTTTTGAATTTTAAGGGGAAAAAATTGTTATGCAGCTCTTCGGTGATCCTCCTCTCAAACCTTTCCAAGCAACTGAAATCCTTTTGATGCATTTTATATAATAAAATGCTGAGCACAGTGACTGTATTCAGGGTGTGTGGTGGATGTGTGCTTGACACACACAGAGATTTGGGATGCGTACTTTTGATATGTATCAGTTTTGAAATCAAAAAGAGGCTCATACCTCTGTTGGTAAAATATGCACATAGAACACAGTCGCACGGGGAAACCAAAGTGGCTTTGGATGTGTGTTTGGGGATAGGGAGGACAGGAAGTGCATGTGCATGTTTTTTTTGCCTTGTGCTTCTTTGTTTGGCGCCCCCAAAAATGAGCTTTTGCGTAATTCTCTTCCTCCCTCACACTTGGATACAACATGTGTATAACCAAGAACTTGTCCATCTCACGATTTTTTTTGCTGGGGAGGGGGTTGTAAAATGCCTTCAATTCCAAGCATGAGGGAAGAAGCATGAGGAAAGAGTGGGTCACTTGTGCTTCCTGTTTTCCCTTACTCTGTCATTCCCAATTTGACTAAGGTTTCTTCTTCTGGATATAGAATCCCACAATATGGTTTTACTAGGTCACTGCTGGGCCCACCTAGACTGAAATCCTATCATACTTACCTGGGAGTAAGTCCCAATGAAGTCAATGGTGTTTACTTCTGATTGCACTGTTACCCTCCCATACCTGCCTCTTTCCAAATACCTGTAGATCTTAAACCTCTGTGACTGTTAGGCTTCTGTTATTCTTTTACGCAGAGCTATTTTGCATTTTTTAAAAGTTATATTGGTTTATGGGAACCATATTTTTATGAGCTTAGAAATCTGGTGTCTAAGAAGTAAGTAGTCAGGGAGAGGAAAGTGTGCTCTCCCCCGCCCCGCATACAAGTACTTTAAGCTACCCTGAGACATCAGAGATGGGAAAGATCAAAAAGGTCTTTGCACTACAACACTGAATGTACTTGGGGAGCTTCATGGACTACAGGCGACTGAGACTGAGAAGCATGCGGTGGCTGGACTGGAGTAGCTTTCCCCAGCCTGGCGCCTTTCAGAAATTGTTGGCCTCCATCTCCATCTGCCACAGTCAGTAGGACTAGTGGTGAAGGGTCATAGTCCAACAACATCTATAGGGTGTCAGGTTGCAGAAGACTAGTCTAGAATTGGTTTCCTAAAGCATGGACTGCAACTCCCATCATCCCTAGCTAGCAGGACCAGTGGTCAGGGATGGTGGGAACTGTAGTCCAAAAACAGGTGAAGACCCAAGTTTCGGAAACCCTGTTCTAGAGTATTGAGTTTGGAGATGGGAAGCAAAAGTTCAAATCCCTGGTCAGCCATGAAACTTAATGGATGGCTTTGGATGAATCACTCTCTCGGCTGTATCTCCTGAAATACCGTGTAATATTCAGCTATTAAAACTGTCCTACTGTTGAACCTGCTTCTTAGAATTGTTGCTAGGCTTCAGGACTGAAAGGTAACAAGGGAAAGGACACAGGTATCCCACCTCTATTGTGCACATCTGTTTGCTGACTTGGTACAGCATAAGACTCTTAATCTCCGGGTTGTGGGTTTGAGCCCCACATTAGGCAAAAGATTCCTTCCTTTGGTTCTGGGGGTCCCTTCCAGCAATACCATTCTATGATTCCAAATACAAAGACAAGAAAGGAAAATGTGAGGATGAAAAGACTGATGAAGACAGAGAGAGGAGAGAAAGATTGGGGGCATATTGGGGAACAGTTAAGTGTATTCTGGGTTAGGAACATACGGAACTGACTCATACCAAGTCAGAACTTTGGTTCATTTAGCTCTGTATTGTCTACACTGGCTTGGAATGGCTCTCCAGGATTTCAGACGGGTTCCTTCCAGTCCTACCTGGAGATGCAAGGGACTGAACCTGGGACCTTCTGCATGCAAAGCAGGTGTTTTCCCACTGAGCAGGTTGGTGTAGGGCAGCCATATGACCTACTTTACAGAGGGCAGTCCTCTAATTTAAGGGCTGTCTGGCCCAAACCCAATTTCAAAGATAAAGAAACCTTTGGGTGTACGCACACTATACCTTTGAACTGCAATCGATGCGATCTTCTTTTTCTCAAATAATTATTCGCACTGTAGCCTACACCTCACAGGGTTACAATATTCAGCAACCCTTTGCAAGTGACAGTGCCCAGAATTATTTGAGGGGCAAGAATGTGCTTTAAATACAGTTTAAAGTTATTGTGTGTACATAGCCTAAGAAGAGAGAACAAGAGCTTTGAAGTTACCCATCAAGAGTTAGGATTTGCAAAGCAGGTTGAACTGGTCACAGTCTTCCTCACTATGGTGAGAAATATCGTATTTAAATTCATGGAGATTATTTCTAAATTTGCACCTACAGGTATAAGTTAGCATATGTGCAGATTTGAACAATATTTTGCCCTTCTCTTAGGTGCTGCAGTTCCTCTTTTTGTGATGGGTAAGTGACCACGCTAGGTTGTTGTTAAAAGCAGATCCTGGATATGAAACAATTCAGGTCTATGGGTGGTAGTCAATGTTAGTTCCACTCAGAGTAGACCCATAGAAGTTAATTAACATGACTAACTTAGCACCATTAATTTTAATTGGTCTACTCTGAGTAGGACTGAGTTGACTACAATCCTCTTGTACTAGTTTAAAAAAAACAAAGAGTCCCCATTTGGACCAGAAAAAGACCTTTCAAGACAACTTACAATTTGAAAACTTTGACTTAAAAACTCTAGAGTAACCTCATAACAGTTTAAGAGTACAATGGTACCTTGTGTTTCATACACTTCAGGTTACATACGCTTCAGGTTATGGACTCCGCTAACCCAGAAATAGTACCTCAGATTAAGAACTTTGCTTCAGGATGAGAACAGAAATTGTGCTCCGGTGACGCAGCGGCAGCAGGAGGCCGCATTACCTAAAGTGGTGCTTCAGGTTAAGAACAGTTTCAGGTTAAGAACAGACCTCCGGAACGAATTAAGTACTTAACCTGAGGTACCACTGTAAATGGGACAATCCAACTCAGGGCTCACCCAAGCATCCTTTTGCCCTGCATTTGTAGGTTGTTGTTTTTTTGTCCTGGCGCTTTCCCCAGGAAAACCGATGTTTTACTGCTGAATCTGAGCAAACAGCATTTGGACATGGAGCTTTAGGCCATGGCCTTGTGCCCTGGAAAGCACTGGGCAAAAGGAAGTCTGGATGAGCCCAAAGTCATGCACACCCCACCCAAAGAAAGTTAGTTGCCAGCAACAATGCTTTCTTGTCTCATAAGAGCCTTGTGTACCTGCTTGATTCCTGATTGTGAGCCTGTTAAAATAAGGCTCATGTGCCAGGAGAGTCAATCACACTATATCCTCTCTCGCCGCAGAATGTTGAATGACCTTTGGGTTTGATCCATTTCCTTTGCGGTGTGCCAATACCTTGCAATGATGATTCCACATAACTAAGATAGGAAGGAAGCAGGATTGGTCCGCTGATATCTTCCTTTCCTGGTTTAAGATAAAATAATAACGGATGGTGAGTGAAATAATGTTGTTACTTAATTGTGTGGTGGGGGAGTTTTCTGTGTGACACAAAGGAAATTATATGCACAATTACTGTTGTTAACAGAGCCTTGGCATGTAACTCCCAGCACCGCAGGCTGGGAAATCTTCCCCATGCATGTTTAATGGGGTTTGGGTTACTCTGGTCCTAGGGCTGTATCTCTTTTCTAATGTCTTGTGTCCTGGGTGAAACAAAGGAATAACTGAATGTATGAGCGATTATATCTGTCGCCACGCAATTTTTCTTGATCAGCATTAAAAAATAATAATAATCCTCACAACATTGTGTCAAACAATTTCTGTCCATTGTCAGCATTGGACACAATCAGTGTATTATTTATTTTGCATATAATTGCCTATCCAAATACCACAATGATGGGTGCATTTAGATATGTGAATAACAATTAACATGTTTTTAAGCCTAAGTGATGCCTGTGTGGTATAGCCAAACAATCCAGAGGAAAATAAATAGTGCATAAATGTTTCAATAATCTTCTCCCTTCTCCAGGGGCCGCTAAGATGATTTTAAAGTCTAGTCCAATAGGTAGGTCGGTAAATCTGCAATTGTCTCCTCCTTTCATGCTACTTATTCATTGTATGTACAGTAATTGTTTTCCTTTTCCCTTGACTAAAGAGTGTTATCTCATGCAAAGAAGATCAATTCAAAATGGACTTTAATTATCTTCAATAAAAAATAAATTACTCATCTCAAATAATGGTTTGACAAATAAAAGGAGCTTAAATTTACAGCCACACAGTGCTATTGATTAAAGTTTTCTCCTCCATTTCTCTTTCTTTTCTTTTCTTCTTTAAAAAAAATTCTGCCCAAGGTAATGTTTCAATCTTTCTCTTGCAGGAAGATCAGTATGAATAAAATAGGGGAGTGTAAACTGAAAGGAGAAACAGCAATGGAAAAGGGGAAAAAAACAACCTACGAAAACCACCACATCAAATGTTTAAAAGAGGGTGGAGGGAAGAGGAAAGGGAGAGCAGGAGCATTGCATCAAATGCATATACAAGTTTCTAAAAGGTTTCAATCATTCTAAAATTGCACAAGATTGCATTCTGGCTCCCCCAAATGCTTTCATCTGTGCTGGGGAAAATAGGTGGCTTCCTCAAATTTTAAAAGCCCTGTTAGGGCATGGCTAATAGATTTTGTGCAACACTGTAGCTTGGCATATGTAGCGTGGTTGCTTTATTATCTGTTGTAGAGATCTTGGAGTTGTAAATACTTTTTATTTTTGAAGTAAGCAGCCTATTTGATAAGTGCTTAATGAAGCATCATACCAGCAGTATTTAATGTGCAAATGTTCAAAGTACTTCTCAGGGTCTCCTTTTGCCAAAACAGGCTTTCATTTTCAAACCTGTTCTATTTTAGAAAGAAGTAATCCCTGGGAAAATGGTACTGACGGAAAATGGTACATACTATCTTTCGTGTATTTTTTTTTTTAATGTTTAACACTCCTTTGTTATTATCTCAGTAGCAAGGCTCTCCATACTCTCTTAGACAGCAAATCAAAATATGCCTGAAAGCAATATTATTTTAATAAGTATCAAATGTCTTCAATGAGACAAACGTGTTCTATAGTCTTTTATATCTTTCAAGCTTTAGTTAAGATCTTTTTTTTTTGCTGTTGTTGTTCCTGTAATATTAATGGGGGGACATACATGCTTGTACTTCATTTGAAATTGGTTAAAAGGTTTCAGCGAATAGCAATGCCCTGTGTGTCTAAACTTGCTTTTGAAAATTGGCTTTCACTTCACTTTTTTTTCATCCAGATTAAAACCCTGTAGAGCACCACTTTGGATTCAGAGGCTGAGTTCAATAGCATGCCTTAAAAAATTAATATTGACCCTTCAGCAGGAAGGGTAAGAGAATATCAGTATTATAAAAATCTGGTATTAACATTGGGCGGGGGAAATTGACATTGGATTTTGCCAGGTCTCAAGTTGTATAAATTGTACTCTAGCATAGTGGCCATTTGACTTTACTGTTTCTTGCTTGTCATATTCAATAATGTGGATAACCATGGTTTGTAAGCATGCCTGAAATAAAAATTTGGCTCACATGCTCACTCTGCTTTCTCCCTCTTCACCTCAAATGCTGCTATGATCTCCATTCCTTTCTGGTTTTCAGCAAGCCATGGTTTATCATTATATCCAGAGTGGCAAGCTGTGGTTTGTGCTTGTCAGTACTGTAAACAAACGTTTGGTACAGGCTTGGAGGATAAGGGCAAGCCATAGTTGTTGGTTAAGAAGAGACTAAGAGCCCTGCTGGGTCATCTAGTCTAGCATCCATTTTCACAGGGGCCAACCCAGCTGTTTATGGGAAGCCCACAAATATCAATAATAATAATAATAATAATAATAATAATAATAATAATAATAAATTACCTGACCTTCACCCTGAGGTCCCAGGGTGGGTTAAAACAATTAAAAATACTAAATAAAAGCTATTTAAAGCAAATTACGATCACAAAAATAGGGTGGGTCCTAAAAACAGATCTTGGGTATCATAGGCCAGGGTAAAGAGATGCATCTTCGGCACACACAGAAAACTATAGTGAAAATTATAGTTCCACGGTTTAGAGAATGCCACAGAGAATAAGCTCTCTGAGGGCAACAGAGCTACCAAGATGGCTCCCTCTGCTGAACTTGACACCCAAGGTGGTATGTAGGAAAAGAAGTGGTCTTCCAGATATTTGGAGCCGAAGTTGTTTGGGGCTTTAAACACTAATAGGCACAACTCTGAATTGGGCCCAAAAATGAACTGTCAACCAATGCAGACCAACTGAAGTTTCTGAATGGCCTTCAAAGGCAACCCTAGATGCCTCTTGGAAGCCCACAAGCAAGATCTGAGTGCAACAGCACTCATTCCCCTTGTTACTCCCCAACACTGGAGACAGAACATAGTAGACGCTGGTAGCCTTATCCTCCATGAATTTGTCTAATTCTCTTTTACAGACATTCTAGTTGGTGGCCATCGCTAGATCCCATGGGAGCAAATTCCCTAGTTTAAATGTGTTGTATGAAAAACAACTAGAAAATTTTATACGTGACTATCGTGTCCCGCTTCACTTGCCTTTTTTCTAAACAACAAAAGCCCTCAAGTTCTGTAACCTTTCCTCCTAGGGGAGTTAAGCTTTCCATTGATCTTTTTGGTTGCCCCTTTCTGAACCTTTTTCACCTCAGCAACATCCATTTTCATGTGATGCAACCAGAATGGAACACAGTGCTCCAGATATGGTCACACCATAGATTTATATAATGGCAACATGATATTGGCAGTTTTGTTTTCAATCCTTTTCCTAATGATCCCTAGCAGGGAATTTGCCATTTTGACAGCTGCCACACGCTGGGGCAACATCATCACAGGTAAAGGTAAAGGTACCGGTACCCCTGCCTGTATGGGCCAATCTTGACAGACTCTAGGGTTGTGCGCTCATCTCACTCTAGAGGCGGGGAGCCAGCGCTGTCCGCAGACACTTCCGGGTCACGTGGCCAGCGTGACGAAGCTGCTCCGGCGAACCGGCACCAGAGCAGCACACGGAACGCCGTTTACCTTCCCGCTAGAAAGCGGTACCTATTTATCTACTTGCACTTAATTGTGCTTTCAAACTGCTAGGTGGGCAGGAGCTGGGACCGAACGACGGGAGCTCACCCCACCGCGGGGATTCGAACCGCCGACCATACGATCGGCAAGTCCTGGGCGCTGAGGTTTTACCCACAGCGCCACCCGCGTCCCTTATCATCACAGAGCTACCCATTATTACCTCAGTGTATTGTTCCTGGTCAGTCTCTGACAGTTCAGGCCCCCAAAAGCATATATGTGCCCATATATTCTTACTGTTTGCTTCCAATTGCTGATCTATTAGAGAACATGCTCTTTTATCCCATGATTGCTAAAGCTTACTCAGGAGTCTTTGGTGAAAGGCCTTATCAAATACTTTTGAAATTCGAAGTACCCACTGTCAAACTGGATCACTCTTATCAATAGGTTTGTTGACACTCTTAAGGAACTGTAAAAGATTGGTGAGATAGGATTTGCCATTGCAGAAAACATGCTTCAGCAAGGCTTGTTCTTCTGTGCTTGGTCATTCTAACCCTAACAATGTTTTTCGTCAATTTTCACCCATTCTCTGTGAATGTTTCATTGATTGTATTCTCTAGCTCAAGATCACCCTGGGCATTTTGAATGGGGAGATGATAATATGTCCTAAGTACTAAATTACTTTTGGGGCCTAGTATTAATACTCACAGAAATCATGTGGACAAGTTAGCCCTTTTTGTGATTTCTAACTTCTTGGACCTATATCTACCTCAATGTACATAATGACACCACGCCCAGTATAGACTTCCCTGACCTTGCTGTAGAGTTTGTACGCAGCAATAACCATGTGCCCCTGATTTTTCCCATTCCACTGGGCTTCTCTTGTATCTACAAAATCTACACTCTGCTTTAAGACTAATAGTACCAGTAGAATTGGGGGTTTCTTGATTGTGCAAATGCTTTTGGTTCAAATCAAAGTATTATTACTACTGTTACTACTACTACTACTACTACTACTACTACTACCACTACTATCTTTGGCATTGAGTGTGCCCTTCCACCCACCTTAAGAATAGTTGTTATGGCTAATGATAGTTGCACTGTAAAGCTGGTAGTATTCTAGTGGTGGCATGGATATTGTAGAAATGGCTGCTTATATGAAGCTTTGAGGTGTGTGTCTCCACATACATGATAGGACTAATTTGAGTTCTGAATAGATGTTGCTAAAAGATCTGCATGTTAGTGTTGCGATGAAAACACTTTGAAAGCCTTTTATGTCTCCATCTCCTGCTCATTAATTTACTTAATCCTCTGATCTTTTACTTCTTTAAAGTTGTTTTTAATAAACAAATACAAAGGTGAAATGAGAAGTTTTTATGTCATCATCTAAAAACCATTTAAAGTGGCATATGATAACAAATAATTAAGAGAATATAAGTATAACTTTAAATATTACAAATAAATGTTTTTGAAAACACATGTTCAAAATTAATCCTTCCATATACACTACATGAATGAAATCCAGAAGCTAGAGCTGGAAGTCCCTGAATTATATTTGGAGCTCTGTCCCTTGGACATGGAATAATACAAAGCTTACATTTTTAAAATAGATTGACCACTTTTTTTCCTAGCTCTTAACACCCCACCCCCATTTTTTTTTTTTTTTTTACAGTTGATAATTTTGGTTTTAAATTTACAAAAGAGGTTGTGGATCAAGCGTCACTTGATGGTTCCACAGGGACCATGATTAGTATATTCCTCTGCCCCTTCAGAAATTCAAATTAACACACACTGGGAGGGGGATAATGATAAAAGATGACTACAATGTCAGAATCTGGAATATATTTTAAAAGGATGAGTCTTACAGGATCTGCCGCAGTTCAAACCATGCTCAAGGAGGCTTGCAACATGGAAAAAAATACAAAACTACAACATTAAAAAGTAGCCAAAAACAATGAATAAAACATAAAAGGTATGAAACCAAACTGAACAATTTCCACATAAATCGCAAAAAAAATAAAAAAAAAATAAAGATACAAAAAACCAACAACAAAAACAGCCCCCAGCCAAAGAGTCTGTTCAGCAGCTTCAGCTTTTGCAGTTGGAGTCAGTGACGGCCACAAATTCCCAGGCCAGGTGGGAAAAGGCCCACAAGGCAGGGAGCAGGTCTTCCAGGGCCCACAGCCCAGATGTGGCCTAGTCAGAAACACCAGCAGTGCAACGTCTCTGAACAAGGTACACTGTAAGATTTTTGGTTTAGCATTAAGTGACGTCGTAGAAATGCCCATCTTAGATCCTGGAATGTACCATCTCTCTTTTGTCAGTCGGTCAGCCAGTCCTTGGACCTCTCAGAAGCCTCCTTCACCTATGACATTTTTGCAGCTTTGATGTTGGCTCTCAGAAATTACCTTTCATTCTGCAACTTTTTCTGAAATAAGGTTACTAAGTTCCACTGGGCAGTTACAGTTTACTCATATACCACAACTTGTCTCCTCAGATAGCACAAACCCTGCGTGTTCATATTCATCCTTCTTTCTGATAATTAATGTGACTCTTTCCTGCTCTACCCCTCTCCGCTGTAATGCAGCAGTAATTTCTTCAAGGGCTTTGTACTTCAGTTATATAAATATATGACATAATTGTGAAAAATAGGATTTCATTCTAATGCAGTATTTTAAATAACTCGTTTTAGACTCAAGGCCAGTCTGCACATTATGACTTTCCATCGGACATTACCTGAAACCCTGTAAAGTGGCTTGCTATAATGAACTATCATGTGAAGAGTCTTCAAGGTATCACTGGCAGGAAGATCTAGAAGTGATGTAAAGAATCTCTAAGTAGTTTTGGCAATCTGCATCCTGATACATGGGTGGTTTCTTTTTTTCTGCTGAAATGTTGCTACCATATGCACTGTTTCATAAAATTAATTAGTAACAGAATCAATGAATAAAATGCAAGTTGCATTGGGCAACCAGAATAGATACAACACAAGTCAAATCTAGAACCACAGTTTGGAATTACCTTTTTTATACCCTGCTAGTGTTTATTATGTTGCCCCTTCTTTTTGTGCCTATATGTGCCCACCCCCTTAAAACACAATTACAGTGACAGACTGCCAAGTGTGGTCTGGCAAAGGACTGTTGAGGCTTTTCAAGGCTCCTGTGCCTTTAATTAGAAGTTTTCTCTGTGTGGCTTATAGAAACATAGGGAGCTGCCTTATATGGAGGCAGACCCATTAGTCCATGTAGCTCAGTGTTGTCTACACTGACTGGCAGTGGCTCTCTAGGGTTTCAGGCAAGCACCTGGAGATGCTGGAGATTGAACCTAGGACTTCTGCAAGCAGGTGCCCTACCACTGAGCTTCAGCCCTTCCTCATGCCTCTCATCTTCTCATTTGACACAGCACTACAGAACATCTTTGATTAGTCCTTACAGTGGTACCTCAGGTTGAGAACTTAATTTGTTCCGGAGGTCCATTCTTAACCTGAAACTGTTCTTAACCTGAAGCACCACTTTAGCTAATGGGGCCTCCTGCTGCTGCCGCGCCGCCGGAGCATGATTTCTGTTCTCATCCTGAAGCAAAGTTCTTAACCTGAGGTACTATTTCCGGGTTAGCGGAGTCTGTAACCTGAAGTGTATGTAACCTGAAGCGTATGTAATCTGAGGTACCACTGTATTTAGTTCATGTCCCCCACAAGGAGAGGCTTTAATCATAGGCAAAAACTTGGGAATGCGGGGCTCAGGCTCCACTTCAGCATCAGCCAGTACCACGCATATTGACAGGCTTCTGTGATGGATTTGATTTATAACAGCAGCTGCAGTACAGGACTACTTGGTTCCCGTTTGCCAGTATTGTGTGTATGTTTGTCTTAAACCTGGCATGGCCAAACTTGATCCTCCAGCTGTTTTGGGACTACAGTTCCCATCATCCCTAGCTGACAGGACCAGTGGTCAGAGATGATGGGAATTGTAGTCCCAAAACAGCTGGAGGGCTAAGTTTGGCCATGCCTGTGACTTAAACCATCAGGTTTTGGGATCCAGGAATATACCGATGTCTAGAGTGGTTGCAACATTTCTGCAGAACCCCAGTATTCCTAGATAAAAATTGGGAGAATGAAGAGACTCTGTCCCCTTCCCCTTTTTTTCACTTTCCTCTCAGGGGGTACTCCATAAAATATGTCACACATCAAGGGTATGGAGAATTGTTCTTTTACACAAAATTAGGACAAAGGAGGGGTGGTAAGTTAAAAAAAAATAAATAGGGACAGAGTGTGACTGGGAAAGAGGGGAGGGTAGGAAAGGCCTTTAAAAGTGCAGCATAATTTATGGACAGTTCTGAAAGGTAACTAGAGCTGAAATTTTAGGAAAGCTTTAATGGTGGTTTAACAAGCTTGATCCTCAATCAGTAAAGGTTAGTAATATTTTTAAGGCTGCATTTTTATGCACGCTTAGTTGGAAGCTAGTCCCACTGAACAAATGGACCAGAGGATGCATTGGATCAAGCTGCTAAATGGAAAAGGGAGAACTGGGTTTTCCAAGTTAGATAGGCTTGATCAGGGAGGTTCAGCTAGCGCTTTCATTATACACCTTTAGGCGCCAGGTAAAGATGTCCCTCTTTAACTAGGCCTTTGGCTGATTGGTATCCGATGCTCTTTTAAATGTGTTGTGGGGGTTGTTGGTTTGTTTTTGTTCTTATTTTTATTACTTATTTTGTGTTTTTAATTGTAATCTTATGTTGTGAACCACTCTGAGTTTCATGGACATAGTCACTCTTTGAGACCACTTGTAGCAAGTAGTAGAAAGGAACTCTCTTGCTGACCAAGAAACATTCTTGGTCTCTGATGATGCTGAGTCCAGACCCTCCAAGTGTCCCTATTTTCCAGGGACATCCCTGATTTAGAGAAACCATCCCCATTTCTGATTTGAACCTGAAATGTCCCACTTTTCCTTAGAATGCCCCTATTTTCATTGGAGAAATGTTGGCGGGTATGGAGTTATCCACCTTCTGAGCCATATGAAGGTAATCCTGTATAGCAGAGGTTTTCAACTTTTTTGAGTCCACGGCTTCCTTGACCAACTACAGTGGTACCTTGGGTTACAGACCCTTCAGGTTACAGACACTTCAGGTTACAGACTCCGCTAACCTAGAAATAGTACCTTGGGTTAAGAACTTTGCTTCAAGATGAGAACAGAAATTGCACGGCGGCAGCAGGAAGTCCCATTAGCTAAAGTGGTACCTCAGGTTAAGAACAGTTTCAGGTTAAGAACAGACCTCCAGAATGAATTAAGTTCTTAACCCGAGGTACCACTGTACATTCTTTCTGTGGCACCCCTGTAGGGCTCAGGAGCCCAGTTCTGTCACCCCTTGCCTGCTGAGCTGGCAGCCTCTCACCCTTTTTCAAACACCCTCCCTGGTGGAGTGTTCCCTCAGCCTCCTCTCCCCTCTCCTTGGGAGTCCTCCAGGAAGCTGCCACAGCGCCCCCCGGTCTCTGAGCCACCTCAGTTCCTGGCAACCAGCACCCCCTGGCCAGCCCCAGAGGCACCATTTGCCTGGGGAGCTTGTAGGCAAGGATGCTGAAACAAACAGCTGTGCAAGCCATTGGGAAGCAGAGACTTGAGAGGGCATCAGAGGAGGGAGGGAAGGAAAGAGGGACAGAGGCCAGTGTTGCTCGCAGCATCCCTGACCATCATTAAAGGCATCCCAGGATGCCAGGGCTACTGGTTGAAAACCAGTGTATAACGAAGGTTTTTTAAAAAAATGTTTAATATTTTATTATGTTTGTATATATGTTGGAAGCCGCCCAGAGTGCTGGGGCAACCCAATAAGATGTGTGGGGTATAAATAGTAAAATTATCATTATGGAATGGGACATCCCTATTTTTATTGCAGAAATCTTGGAGGGTATCTGTTCATATATTGTCCGTGAATGCTGAGGATGGACAGTTTGTTATTTGAAGAGCAATTGTAATCAACAAATTACGCTAGCAGGACTACAAGAAGTTTTGTAAGGAGAAATATATGAAATATTGCAAAGAAGAGAAAGAAAAGAGATATTAGTTATGAGATTTAAAAGTAATAGCGAAAATAAGAAATGTAAATTAAGTGAATAGATTGGAAAATTTTCAGATGTGATTGATGGAAGTCAAAAAAATTGTATAAGATGTAAAAGTACATTTAATTATTGTTGAAAGTAATATGTTGAAAAACTAATAAAAATTTATATATAAAAAGAGGATGGACAATTTGCAAATAGACACCCACACATGGGGATTTTGAAATCCCCTTTACAGAATCACTGTGGGTGGCAATGCCAATGATTATGCAGGTGGTAATTTCATCCCATTGGTTCCTCACCCAAGCACATACATTCAAATGGCTGAACATTGTCAGGATTTCTCTCATCCTGACAAGGATTGTCACCGCAACTGTGGCAGGGTACATACTATGTTATGCTTCCAGCATTGCAGACAGTATGTTTCTGGATACCAGTAGTTGGGGAACATGAGCTTCTCAGGGGCTTCCAGTGGGCCACAATGAGAACAAGATCCTGGACTAGATAGGCCTTTGGTCTGACCCAGCAGGCTTTTTTTATTATAATGATCGGTTTCAAGCTTTAAAAAGAACAACAGACCAACGAAATACATGCAGTCCAATTACTCAGGCAGCCAACACCAATCTAAACCTGGAAAGCAGGCTTTGCCTCACTACAACTGGCCCTTAGCTTCTGTCATCAAATAATATATTCTGAAGTTGCCAAGGAACCTCAGGACACTCTAATGGTGCTATTTTTACTTACATCATAATGCTGACTATGCCTTTGAAAAGCCTCGCCTTTCCTCTTTATTTGTGTTTGTGTAAATAATCTGAAAAGTAAATTTGCACATTCTCATTTAGATTACACCTGATTTGATGATGATGATGTTTTAATCTGAGCTTTGAATTATTTGAATATACAAGGAATTTAGCATGAAGGGGGTTGGGGATAAATTACTCTCAGAATAGTACTAGTCTGACCACTGTGTGAGCCTGAATAGGTATTGATTCTAAGCGAATATTCTAAAGTTTTGCATTACCCTTTGAAAAGTGCTAATGTAGTTCTTGTCACTTTAAATTAACTTTAGATAAGAGGGACTGACAGAAACATGAAGATGTGTGAACTATATTTGACTGATATTCTGTCAAATATTGCATGGGGTTATGATCCACAACTTTTCCCATCTGCTGCTCAAACCTGAATCCTTGAATGCACAATGGATTAATTACCATATTTTGTTCTGATTTCACTTAGTAATATAAAAGACTGTGAATGTTAAATGTACCCTCAGAAATGAAAGGCAGGTAAGAGTGACTTATGAGTGTGAATATGGATAACATCTTTTGCACTGGAGTATATATTGTGTGTGTGTTTAATTATTGACTATATGCAGTCCAAGAAGAGTTTCCAGAAATCAATTTAAAAAACTTAAGAGCAACCAAGAAACTAGTATTTTATTAACAGATTTGTAGAAAATGTAGAACAGGAAAGATTACTGAGATTTAAACGAGGTAATAACTCTGAAGGATAACTGATTTTCAGCATATCAGCACCAATACATATTTTTCATGCTAGTCAACCATTTTACCAGAAATAATTACAGGAATTCCAGGTTGTTGTTTTTTAAATTTCCAGTATTCAAACTTGTATAGCTGTAGTACCTATTGTTGCTACAGAATTCATCAGTATCATCATATACTAATAGCAAACTCAATTCTCCAAGTGTAGCCAATATGCACAAGAGGGAAATTTTGTGAGGCTTGAGGAAGCCCCATGGTTTGCAGAAGAACAAACTTTAGAAGAATAAATATCACAATAAAGACTGGGCATGCTCAGAGCCACAAGTTGATCGTTGTGTGTGTGTAAAAATAGGGAAAGAGCATGGAATTGAATGTCCTAGAAGAGAGTATGGCTGGTTTGTGGGTACCCTAAACACAAACACACCACACTGCAATGTTTTTAGCAGGTCCCACTGTTTACATTATCAGGAATGAAGGAAGTACTAAATCAGCAGGTGGAAGACTTGTCCTCCATGTTGTTGGACTATAGCTCCCATCCAGCCTCCATGCTGGCAGGGTCTGCTGGGAATTGGAGTCTAGCAGCATCTCTAGTGGGCCACAGGTTCTCCACTCCTTTTCTAAACTGAACTGCTTACATTTGTGTACACTGAAACATCTTTCCACAAGTGCCTATCACCCACATTGTCCCGTGTGTGTGTGTGTGTGTGTGTGTTTACTGCTTGGCTTTCAAAATAGGCCACCACAGCCATATAACACGGCCAATCTTCCTGGGAGTGGATGATGTAAATCATGTCATATTCTGCTGGATTCTGTCCCAGCAGCACTTACATAAGATCTATGATGGGATTTCACAACACACTAATGAGCAGTGAGTGCCTCCATGCACATCTGTTAGGTGTTCTTATCCAGATTTAAGATCATCATTGCCAGCCTCCAAGTTGCAAGATACTTCTCTGTGTTCAATTAAACTTGGTCATCTATGCCTAGATCTCAATTTTCTCCCACTCATTCTTCATGTATTCTGTATTTTTATCTTCTTTTATCTTCTTCTTCCACGTACTGAAATTTCATGGTCCTTTCCCTGGTATTTTGTATCTTCAGAGAAGAGAGAAAATAGGAGACCTATAAATAGGATTGGTTAAATTGTTAAAACAAGCATCTCATGAGACTGGAGAGTTTGGAATAAGATTTGCTTGTGTATATTTTTTCATATTGTGGAAAGTGGATAAATGCTTGTTTACATATATAAAAAATGGCTGAGTGCAGACAGATGTTGATTTAGGTTAGGGTTTCCAGGATTTGCAACACATCCGTAGAGTAATGTTTTTTATTATTGAATAGATATAGGTTAGGCCCAATATGATGCATTCTACTATCAAGCAGCATATTGTAAGGGGCGTAGAATCTCAACCTTGCTATAATGTGTTTCACCCAGAAGCAGCATCAAACCAGTTTAAATTTAGATATAAAACCTCACAGGCAAAATCCTTATAAGCAGAATATACCAAACTGGAGAATCTAATTAGTGGAAATGATTGTGTGGTTTTATCTTGTGACATGTCATCCTATTTTCTAGGCAGCAAACTGTAGAGCATAGGGATAGGCTTTCTGGTTACTGCTTAATGTCATACTGTATGAAAATGCTTATTGTGTGGATCAGGATTCCATCGAGAGTCTTCACAAACCCATCTGCAGCTACCTGGAATGTGAACTGAGAATTTGAACACTCGTAATATAACAGCTGTGATATTTGTGGAAGATTGTGTGGAATTTTTATGATCCATTACTTGTTTGATCTACTACTGCTTGGTTCAGAAAGTGAGGAGATTCCAGGTTTGCATCTTCAAGCATGGCTGTAGGATCCCTGTTGGAGAGTGTTGAGGTCACATTATCAAATACCTCATTAAATAAAATTGGCATAGTTGTCCCTCAAAGAGAAGGCTTGTTTTCAGCAACAAACATAGTATCTGTTTTGGTCCTAACTCTGACATTCAAGGATGATGTAAGTACTGTGGTCAGTTAAAGGTAAGCAGAAGCTAATGTCTGTGGAATGAGTTCTGTGCTAGCACAAGGCAGCACTTGAGGGCTATAGAAGAGAATCTGGTAGGTAGAAAGAGGCAAGGAATTCTCATTTTACTGTTGACTGCTTATGACTGGGACTGTTTGAGGTTTTCATCTCCAGGTCTAAGAATTCCAGTTTTCATGCCCCATTTCAGATGGCAAAGTTTCACAGAGGCCTTTTCCACATGACCCATTTTGGGGAGATGCAACCTGATTTATTTGCACAAATGTTTGTGGTGAGGTTATACAATGTTTGCTGTTTATTGAGTATTTGACCCGATTTGTGTCAAGCAAGTGTTATTCCACAATTTCCACTGCCTTTCCCCATTACTTTACTAACTGCAAAAAGTCTTGTATGTTTGTTTGTTTGCTGGAAGTAGGTTTGTTGCGCAGGAGTACCAAACCCACTTGAATTGCACAGTCTTGATGGCATACCTCTGAGAACCATTTGTTGGAGATTGTGAACCAGTGAGTGCTCTTGCCCTGGTTGTGGGCTTCCCACAAGTGTCTGGTGGGTATGTGAGAAACAGAACTACATGAGCCCCTAGTATGATCCAGCAGGGCTCTTCTTCCCATCATCTAAATGTGGCTGCATAGCTGCCAAGGTCATATTTTGCTTCTGTTTGGTGTGGCAAATTCACCTAGTGGCACTGGGTGGGTTTTGCATTAAATAAAAGCAACAGCAGCAGCATTGACAACAAAACCCTGGCTTCTTTCATGCAGAGCGGTCTGGCTTGCTTCTGTTGTGCTCAGGAGATTTTTAAAAAACCTTACAATTTTCCATGTTGTACCTCTTATTTTGATTGCTTCCACCAGCATGCCCTTTGGAAGGTACCCTTTTCACCCCACTGTATCTAACTAGCATCCCGAAGTGGTTTCAACAAAGGTGCTGCGAGGAGGTGGGGAATAGAATGATGAGGACCGACTTCTTTGTTCGCCTACAAATAATGCACTTGATGAAGGGATATTTTGCATGGTATATTATCTTTTAGCATCATCAGAGAGAAAAGCAAGAAATAAAGAAAAGGTGTTATTAAATGCGTGGGGTTAACATCATTATATCTAAAGATTTTAAAAAACCCTGCCTGAAATCACCTTTGAGAGATACTGACTGAAAGCAGCTGCCAGTTCGGACGATGGTTTAGAGGGATATTCTATTGCTAAGCTACTAAATAAATCCCCTTTTGCCCTGCACTGCCTCCAGCAAGCCCTTAGCCTTTCCCACTCTTGCTTCCCCACACAGTTCCTCTATTTTCCCTCATAATCTCAGTCCTGATTCTCTTTTTCCCGTTCTTGTGAATGTTGGAGTCATGACCTTTGTGGTTTATAGGCCACGAGAGACTGAGCTAAATATGTTAGCACAGAGTCAAAACAAGTAATAGCTGGCCAATTAAATTAATAATCCATATTGTTACAATGTTTAACCACGGCTATTTCCTCAGTGGTCTGTTTAAATCACAGCCAAGTCCTGACCTATTAAAATGAATAACTGGAATTATGAGAAACCTCCATTTAATAAACACAGCAAGGAACGCAACACAATCAAGTATGAAATATTTATTGCAGCTTTTAACCAGCAGTTATCGAAGACTGGATTAATGAAGAAGGTTTAATTCCTGGTGAAGGCTTGGCAAAATGTTAAAACCCTCTATTTCCTTGCAAAACCAGTGTGTGTAAAAAGAAGACAGGCAGAAACAGGAGGTTCACAATTTCTCTCACAATGCTCTCCAGAGGATCAAAGCAAATGAAGCTCTGGGGAAATGAGGGCTACAGCCCTGGTTGTGATACAAACTCTCTCTCTTTCAACCATTACAATTTCTGCCAGTTGCCATTCTACAGAGAGCAACGTTGGACAGCATATATCAAGGGTGAGATCGAGTTTGCGTGTCAACCTACTGCATTAAACCATAACCTGGAAAACCTTTGGGGAATAACGTTTTTTAAAGTGTCGTCTTGTTTTCTCTTCATGAAAAATAATCAGGATGTGTTTATTTCATTTACCCTTCAAATACAACATTTTAATCTGTTCTGGAGCAGTTTGGAATCAGCAATGCTTGTTTTTTCTTTAAGGTGAGCATTAAGAGCCATCTAGGTTGTTCATATCTAGGTTCAAGTCCAGCAAGCTTTACTGGTATCTCTTAATCATCTCCAAGTTCCATACTTTCCTTTTCTGCTTAGGACCGACTGACAGCCAGACATCCTATTTGGGTGGGGACCCTCTGCCTCTGGTAATCCCAACTATCAAGAATCAAGCCTCCTCCTCATACTGGTTCAGTTAGTCCAGAATTTGCCAGTCTGGTGCCCTCCATATGCTTTGCACAGCAACTCTCATCCGCTCCAGGCAGTAGGACCAGTGGTCTAGTAATTGTCCATAGAATCTGGATGGCACGAGGTTGGCAAAGGCTATGCCTGTCTATGCTGTTTTTAAATCCTGCATAGCAGTCTGGTGCCCATCAATAGCAGTGCCAGAGTTGTGCCAGGAATCAGGGATGCGAGGAGACATAGAGTCAGTGCCACAGACCAAGCTAGGAGTAAAGGCCCAGCCAAAACAGGAAATCATAGCTGTTTTGATCTAGGAAGTCCCAATAGCTAGTCTGGATGGGCAGAACCTCTTCAGAGCCTGAGAATATACCGTACTGTCAGGAAGATGATCCAAGCCATAGTACTAATGGCTCTCAATATGTGGCCTCTGTTTCCTAATCAATTAGTCTATCAGTATTGATTTTATTATCTGCATACCTGATTTTGTTTGCATATAGACTGCACAAACCTGAAATTAAAATCCCAAATTTTAAGTTCCCCTGAGTCTGTTAGAGTATGTTTTCCCCTTCGTAATGAAATTTTAGGAATAGCAACATGCACATGTTTTAATTTATATGCGAAACATTTCCAAGGGTTCTAGTTAGTGGCAAGATTTCTGTTTGAAGTTAATAAATTGATGTCTTTTGAAAATAGGAATGCCAGGTCATATTAACTACGGATTCCAGGCGACATGCAGAAAGGGCCAGGGAGTAAGAAAAAAATTCTTATTAAATGCTATCAAATATGTAGATACCATATATTAATATTTTTATTTCTTTCTGCTTTTTCATTTGCCATTCTCCTCCTTTGAGATGCAATAAAACAGATGTTGTCTTATTTTTAAAGTGTGGAAGATGATGTCCTATTTAATTTCCTCCCAAACAAGACAATATGGCTCTCCAAATACAGCTTGACAGAGAGAGCGGGGGAGGGGGGTTAGAAATTTGCAGATCAAAGATCAAAGTGTATAGTGCTCCACCTTAAATCCCTCCCACCCTATTAAGACCCCCCTTTAGATGAGGCTCAGAAACAAATTTCTCACACATCAATGATACCTCCGTAATCAATTTCAAATAGCCCTTTGCACAAGGATGCAAATCTTGGCTTTCTCTTAATAAAGCATTTTAGAAGATGGATGTACTGATCTGGTATTATTAAATGAAAAGTGGTCCCTTTTTAATCTAGAGATGCAGGGGCGTTAGTAACAGAGTGAATCAAAGGCCTGGTCTATTTCTCTTCCTAATTATCAATAGTGTTTTATAATCTTATTAATATTGATACACAGTATACTGAAGATCTGTTAACGTATAATGTATGTGGAGGATAATTAACGAGATCCGAGTCAGATCAATCGCCTATTTGACAGCAAACGGTGTGTGGCTTATAAATTATACATATCCTAGGTATGGCTAGAAATGTTTAAAGTTTCAGTCCAATCCTTCCACTTAGAGCACTGGGGGGAAAGTGATGAACTTAAAGGCGCAATCCCTTGCCTGCTAGGTTTATACTGTACACTCAGAGGAATAAGTCTTATTTAAAAATCAAAAGAGCTCCATTAACTGCCAAGATCTCAAAGCAGCCCGGAAAACACACCTTCTCCTTGTGAAGTGCAGCAAAACAAAAGGCAAAACCTTGTAAGAAAACGGCTGATTAATGAAATTGAGGGGATTTCTCTCCCTTTCCCTCTTTGATTTAAGAGAGGAGGCAGCAGGCGGGATGTTCCAAATGACAGATCTCATCCCATGTCTTTCCACTGGCCTTTAACGAGGTTAGACTTTGCCAGCGCAGTAAATACAATTAATAATCCCAATTAATATTGCATGCTTTGGTAAGTCTGAGAGCATGAAAGCTTTTTTGCAGATTACTGTACATTCCCCAAAGCGCACATGTGGAGTGATGAGAGGGGAAATGGGGAAATGCAACTTCCCTTTGTGTGAGTGTGTGTGTGTGGTGGTTGCTACTAAGGTAAATGGGCTGAGATGAAAGGAAATGTCAATTTTAACAAAAATAACATTATTACTATTAATAATTTACCTAAGGGATATGACCCAATGTGTTAATAACACTTCAAGGATGTGAAGTTTCACCAAAGAGTAAGATATGCCTCAGATTTCCTTTGCTGTTGCACATCAGACCCAAGATATGGTCCATGTATCATATACCCCATAGAATCAATTTTGTCCTTTATATAACAGCTTGATCAGACATTGCTGAAATGTAGGGCAAGGCAAACAGAACCCCATTCCATAGGTGGGAGGAGGCAGATGAGGTCTGTCCTGTGGCTACCAGAATTCATTGCAAAGGGTTGAAAGCGTATGAATGAACTGGGGCATTCAATGACAGCTAAGCAGAGTCAAGCATGGAATAGTGGGAATTAAAATCAAAATCTGCAAAGGACTGCTTTCAAACATCAAATCAAGACAATTTGCTAATGTTGGCAGGAATTATCTCCGTGACCACATTCATGATCCTGAGTTTTTGTAAAATATATTAAAATATATATTAAACAACTCAATGTCATCAAGCTTAGACATGCTTATTTAATTTAAATCAATTTAGGTTAGCAATGAGCATTGCACTGGGGAATATTTATTCTTCATTAGCCCTACCAGCTATTAAGAGCTGATAGCATGAAGTGAGTCTGCACATCTAGTTGTGAATCAACATCACATGTGCAGCGCCCGTTTAAATATGCAGTTCACAATTCAATTACCATTGCTAGATTAGGAGGGGAAATGTTATCATATGGCATATTGATTCAAGTAAAATAATAGAGACCTAACTTGAGATATAATTTGGGTCTGTGAGGTTGTCCTCATTTTTATACTTCCCAGTATTTCACAACTCTGTGTTTTATTCAAAAAGACTGTAGTCCAGTGATTGAAAAACTCTAATTGTATGCACCACCACCACTGGTTTAGATTACATACCTTCTTTTTTAGGAGAATAGCAACCATCCAGGATAGGTTGTCAACCCAGCAACTTGACTCGAGAACCAGCAACCCACAAAGCCTCCATCTTTTCAGGATTCACCTTCAGTTTATCCAGTTTATTCAGCCAATAACAGTTACTGCGGTGGGCCTGACTTGCTGTGCCACCCAGCTACCAGCCCAGCACCGCTCCTGGAAGACCATAGAATGCTGACCTTGCCGCTGCCCTGCCCTGCCCTAGCCCTGTCCAGGTAAGCTGTAGCTCTTATGAGAGCTTTGCGAGTCAAGTTAATGAAACGCCAATACTCAGACGGCGCTCTTCCTATTCAGTGAAGCTGTCAACCTGTGTATGCGCAACGGCAGTCTCAAGTGTACGTGCCTCAGTTTAACCATGGTTTACATTTGCAATCTGGATAGAAGCTGTTTTGAGCAGAAATGCATCAAACAGCCATCTTTCTCAAGAAACTTCAAGATACCTATGGACTGTGGCAATTTTATGTACAGGCACCCCTCCCCCTTTGAGCAATCAACTCGCACGCAACCACATTTACACATGACACTAGGAAATAAATACCATACTTTTCCATGTATAAGACTATGATTTTTTTTACTGAAAAATTATGTTTAAAGCAGGGGGTGGTCTTATACATGGGTAGTGCCCAGCGGGGACTTGGGATTGGTTGGTTTCGTGAGCTGGAGATGGTCTGCAGCGTGTTATTGGGGTCAGCGGCAAGGAGTGGCTTTGATTGGGTGTTGCTGCGTCAATTGGCTGCTTCTACCAGTGAGGGGACAGATGTTAGGAGGAGTGTTAGCGTTGGCCAGGCGGGTGAGTGATATTCAGCAATCCCCCCCAAAAAAGCTCAACAACTCTGGGCCACCCTCCCCCCCCAAAGCTGAACAAATCTCCCCCCCCCCTTTTCTAAAATTTTAGTCCCCCAAACTAGGGGGCGTCTTATACATGGGGGCGTGTTATATACGGAAAAGTATAGCAATTCAATTCAAACCCTGAAATGGTGGGAGACAGCTGGAGAGTCCTTGTGGCTCGTGAGGAGGACACCCCCCCCGAGCCCGAGGACATCAGTGAGGGCCGAGGAAGCCTGGAAGAGACAGACGGTCCAATGGAGCTTTGTTTATGCTGCTCAGCCTCCCCACCTAGCAGCTGGTGTGCAGGGTAGTGCAGCAGCAGCAGCTACTTTTCCGCACGTTCTCAAGCCTACCGCCAGCCCCTGAGCTTCAATTCTAGTTGTGGATATCTTTTGGATACAGTATTTTGAGTATGGATTGAAGACAAAGTGGCAGAGAGGGTGCTCCCCACATTTAGCAATTTCACTTATGTGTTCGGGGGCCCAGAAAATAACCCCTGCGAAGGTGGGGGGACTCTTGTATTGCCTTAAAAAGCCAGCATTTTTATGTAACGCATCTAAATCAGGGTTGGGGAACCTGTGGCCATCCAGGTGTTGCTAGATTACAACTCCCCAAATCCCCAGCAATTGGCTATGCAACATCTGGAGTTCAATAGCACCTGTCAGGGACATGCCCAGCAGAGAGGAATCTGCAGAGGAAGAGAAATTGGCTGCACCTGAGTCACCAAGAAGTAGGAGGCAGAGCAAGTGATCAGAGCAGAGGCGGGCCAGCAGGAGGCGGGGGAGGACGTGGTGCATATCTGGCCTTGGGAGGGGTCAGAAGCCAGTTGAGTCAACTGACTCTGATGGCAAAGGATGAGTTGTGGAAGCTTGGACTGCTGTAAGCCTGTTGTTGAGAAATAAGCCTCAGCTACTTAAACTGCCAGCATTCTGTGTCTTCTGTGGGAGAAGCGCTAAACCTGACATCATCTGGGCATGTACAAGTTCCCCATCCCAGCTCTGAAGTAAGTGCTGGTTTTCTTAAAATGTATTTTATTACAAAGAACTATAGACAACTGCTTTTCAAAATGCATGCTTAATATAACGTGTTTTGAGACAGAATAGAAAGATGCTAGGAAAAGTCAACTAAAAAGACAAAGGTAGTAAATTATTTTAATCTTGCTATTTTAGATATTTAGATGGTTTTTTTAAAAAAAAGAAGAAACCACATAGATAATTTTAGCTTATATTTTAAGAAGAAACAAGATATTGGGAATAGAATTGGTGTTTCTGGACAATTTTTAATTATGGATGGCAATGCATTTTTTCTGAAAATATAAACTTTCATTTTGAAAAGCCTTTATATATGAGGCAATTATGTAAATTTAGTAAAACAAACAATTATTCAGGATAATTATTAACTCACCAATTGAAAAGAAACAGGTTTTAAAAGTGTGAAACCTTGGCTGAATCATGACTTTCTTCTCTTTATCTCTCTCTTGCGAAACATGAAATATTTGACTATGTAAGTCTGTTGTTGTTTTTTATAATACTTTTTTATTCATTTTCCAAACATTTTTATACAATCAACTCATATTAACTCTCACATTCATCAATTTTTGACTTCCCTCAGTTTCTCTGCCAATCTTTCGTTAAAATTTCTATTGTTAACGCATTTCTGAACTTATTATTGCCTTTAACCATTCCTCTTCCTTTCTCCTACTTCTTTTTTACAATATTTCTTAATTTTTCACAGAGACTCTTCAAAACCAACAAGCATTGTCTGTGTATCACATATGCTTTTCAGATAATCTGTAAATTTCCCCCAGTCCTCGATAAACTTTTGGTCTTTCTGATATTGAATCTTCCCAGTCAATTTATCCAATTCCGCATATTCAGTCAGTTTCATTCTCCATTCTTCTACAGCTGGAATTTCTTCCTGCTTCCATCTTTGCGCCAGAAGTATTCTTGCAGCTGTTACAGCGTATTGGAAAAGTTTACAATCTTTTCTATTAATTTCATTACCTACCAATCCTAGTAAGAAGGCTTCTGGTTTTCTAACAAATGTATATCTCAACATCTTTTTCAATTCCTTATATATCGTTTCCCAGAAGCCTTTCACCTTTTTGCATTCCCACCACATATGATAGAAAGTTCCTTCTTTTTCTTTACATTTCCAACACTTGTTACATGTTTAATACATTTTACCTAATTTAACTGGCGTTATGTACCATCTATATACCATTTCATTACATTTTCCTTCAACGCTGTACATGCCGTAAATTTTAACCTTTCATTCCATAATTTCGTCCAATCATCATATTGTATATTATAGCCAAAGTCTCTGGCCCAATGTATCATTACTGATTTCACCTCTTCATCTTTTGTATGCCATTCCAACAACATTCTATACATTTTAGACAAATTTTTATACTCATTATTCAATACCTCTATTTGAAATTTTGATTCTTTTCCTTCATTTCCACACATTTTACAGTCTTTTTTAAACATTTCACTAATCTGGTAGTAGTGCAACCAATCATAAACAAGTTCTTTCACCTCTTCATAAGTCTTCATTTTCCATTCCCCCCCCTCTCTTACTATCAATTCTCCATAAGTTATCCACCTCCCCCTCATGTTTATCTTTTTCACACTCATCACTTCCAATGATGAAAGCCAATGGGGGAGTCTTGGTTCCAACAAATTTTTATACCTCTCCCACACCTCTATCAATGATATTCGGAAGATGTGGTTTTCAAATCCTTTATGATTTTTTTTCTTTTCATACCACAGATATGCATGCCACCCGAATCTATTATCAAATCCTTCTAAATCTAACGACTCTCCATTCACTAATTTAATCCATTCCTTTAACCAACAGAGGCATGATGCTTCATAATATAGTTTCAAGTCTGGCAGGGCGAAGCCACCTCTTTCTCTCGCATCTGTTAATAACTTAAACTGAATCCTTGGCTTCTTGCCCTGCCAGATGTATCTTGAAACTATTTTTTGCCATTCTTTGAAAATTGATGCCCCTTTTATTATCGGTAGTGATTGGAATAGAAATAACATCCTTGGCAGCACACTCATCTTTATCGTAGATATCCTTCCCCAAAAAGATAGCTTCAATCTTCCCCACACCTCCAAGATCCCTTTTTATCCCATTCCAAACAGGTACATAGTTATTTTGAAACAAATCAATATTCTTGGGGGTTAACCATACTCCTAAATATTTCACTTTATTCACCACTTCCAGCCCTGTACTTTGTTGCATTTCCTCTATTAATTCTTGGTCCATATTTTTCGCAATAATTTTAGTCTTTCTCTTGTTTAAATAAAAACCTGCAACTTGACCAAACTGTTTTATTTCTTCTAGGGTTCTTTTAACACTTCCCGCTGGCTCTTCTACCATCATGTAAGTCTGTTTTTAAGCATAATCAACATGGGCTGTAATAGAAAGTATCAAATAAATATCACATATTCCATTGTGGATTTTAAAGTTTGATATATCCCATACTGATATATACTTTTAGATGAAGTCATAGCTTACACATACTTAAAATAAATAAATATTGTCTTCATATTAAATAATAGTACCATATTTCCACTCCACAGTAAACCAATGCAAATTAGTTTCTTTAAAAACCATTCATTTCCATCCTTTAACTGCCCCTATAATCATGTAGCTCCCAATTTTGAAACAGTTTATATAATTATATGAGTTTTACACCATGCCCTGAAGGTTACCACGTATGTACATTTATACATCCATATCCATACAAATTCGTGCTCTGGAACTAATCTACACATCATAATTAACACAGAAAATCCAGGCATTTTCTCTCTAATTCTTTAGGAAAGAATTAGGAGTCTATGTGCTGTCATAAGGTCACTAGCAGTAAAGACTTCATTACCCTGAAGAAATGCACTATGGAAAATGTGCTGGTCTGTTATGAATTCGAAACATAATTTTATTATAGATATTTGCCAGTCAAAATGGTGAACACAATAATTTGTATTTAAAAACTCCCTTGGAAATGTATTTCTTGGCTACTGATGAATACCTACTAATAGTTGTGCTTGGTAGGCATAGTAAAATATTATAGTGATCCTATACCCATTTACCTCTTGGTAAACCTCATTGAACTCAATGGGACTTATTTCTGAGTAGAAATGGGATGTACTGTTATATATCACAACCATATCCATTTCTATATCATATTATGGGGTGTATGAGGTGTTGGGGTGGAGTGGTACCTCTGATACATGCTGCTCCTTCTCAGGTTGTTTGTCCATCTTTAGTCCCTACCCTGCACTCGCCTCTCACTGGTGGTTCCTAGAACAGAGTGGTTCAACACATGGTCCGAGGGCCACATGTAGCCCTCAAGGCCTTTTTTGGTGGCCCCTGGCAACATTTAATGCCTCCCTCAGCATTTACACTGTCTTCCCAAAGCCTGGTAAGGGAGGCGTTTTACTTCCCAGAGTCCTCCCGCCTCCTTCCCAAAGCCTAGTTAGCATTTTCCCAGCTTTGGGGAGGAGGTGGGTGGGCTCTAGGAACCTGCCAGAGGAAAGGGAAGGGGCAAACGGAAATATGGGTGAGCTCTGAGCATCAGTGCATTGAATGCAATTCTACGTCATGGAGTTTGATGTTTATTGTTTTGATGTTTTCCATACTGCAGGTAATTTTTTTGGTATTGTTTTGCATATTATTATTTTTTGCTTTCACTTTGTAAACCCTTTGTGAGCTTTTGTGATGCAAAGTAGTATATTATTATTTTTATTAGTGACTTACCAAATCACTTTCCAATCCACTGTATCAAGGTGACACAGAAGATAATTTAAAACAGTTCAAAACACAAAAGCAACAAATACACTTAAAACAAACTGAAACCTTAACAAATATATGTTTTTATCTCCACATATTGCGCAAAAGAATGTCATAGCTATACTAATACCACAGAACTAAATTGCTCATCATTGTGGTGCTCCACCTAGTCACGTGGCAAAAATATTAGTTGTTCCCACACTTGATAATGTATATCTTATCTGTATATGCACCTGATATCTATAGCTGCAATTTTGAATTGATTCATTTGATTTCAGCAGGGATACTGTACTTGTGTGTAATAATTTCAGAACCATGGTTGCTGGAGTCCAAGAGATGTTGTTGAGGCATGATTGCTAAATTATAATTAGTAGTACAGTTTAGGAGGCACTGCAGTTCAGCAGTTTATTCACCTTTGATTTATACATCAGCCAGTCTACTTATCTATCATCTTCTGAGTGCTTTTGAATAAGAAAAAACATTTAATGGCATCAAAGACCCCCCCATTTCCTAAATAAAAGTTTCCTTCCATACTGTCTACTTGCTTGCTTAATGCAAACACTAAAGTATTCAGAAGTAATGTTAGTTAGATGAGGGACGGACTTCCACATCTGCAATAGGAAGCTTTGTCCTCATCCACAGGAACTCTTCAATTTCAGTGGGGGAGAGTTAAGCACATATTTAATTTTCTTTAATTATGTGAGATTTAGATTATCCTGAATGTCTGGATTGAGTCTAGATTTGTTCTTGAGATGACCCTCTCTGCATTGTGTAGGGCTACCCAAGCGAACTGAGCCAAAATGAAGCTAGATCTAAAAGTTGGTCCTTTTAGGGATGGATCAAAGCTCAGTGGCAGAGCACATAAATACTTGCAGAAGGTGCCAGTCCTACTCCATGGTATCTCCAGGTAAAATGGAACTGGTAGCAGATTGTGGGAAAGTCTCTGGAGACTACAAGGCTCTGGAGGAGCAGGGAAACACAAAGCAGACAATAGTGGATCAGATGTGGGAGAGGGGAGTCTGATCTGGTGTGAAGCGGCTTCTTCCTCTCCTGTCTCCAAACTAGTTTGAGGTTTGGGTGAAGGAGAGACAAGATAGAACATTTCCCCTCATCTAAATTTATTTAAACCACTATGCACTCATCTGGGAGAAAAATGTTCCTGTCACAGGCAATCACATCTTCTAAATTATTGAGGTTAGTGTTGTGGCATCTTTAACTGGAACAACTTTCAGTGTGTAGCTTGGCTCCTTCGCAGAACTCATTCTCAGCTATTTGCTCTGCCAGAGCCTTCCTGCAATGCTTTCACTCTCTGCTTGGGCCACATTGCGGACTAGAAGGATTTTCTAGTCTACTCTTAAAACAACAGGTTAGATTAGACAGCCTTTTGATTCTTTTCAGCTGGTTCCATGATGCACAGTCCCGTTTACTGAGATTCATAGTCCACCCTAGTCTAATAGCAAAGGGCAGTGACACCAACTGGACTTAAAACAGATACTGAGCTGATTTTTACTTTCTTCAAGAGTCTCTATGGGTGGGAGATAATAAAAATGACTGTCCTTACAGCAAGGAGGGGGAATTTGCGGCCCTCCAGATGTTGTTAGACTACAGTTCCTATCATCCCTGACCATTGGCTGTGCTGCCTGGGGCTGATGGAAGGTGGAGTCCAACAATATCCCGAGGGTTAGAACATTCCCCATCCCTGCCTTGCAGGGTTTTTGTAAGGATTATAACTAGTTAATGCATGAGATGCCCTCAAAGCATTAGTTGAAGAGCAGTAATATCCCTTTGTTGGTAATGCTGGGGGGGGGGGGTTAGTCCTAACATTTGAGAAAAGTTTTTTTAGACACTAGCTTACTGGTGTTGATCCATTTATGATTTTACCATTTGTGGAGAAAAATGTCCATTTGGGTCTATGCCACAACAGAAATACTATGTATTCATTCAGGTATTGCATTCTCTATAGGCACAATCTTGCAAACTACCAATTACTGTGGACTCAGTTGAGCAAATTAGTTATCTCGGTAACTCCATTAGGGTGTTTGTGTTCTCTTACAGCTCTGCTGATTCAGCAAGAGTGCTCAGACTCAGCTGCTTCTAGGATTGAGGTTTATAATCCACCATCGAGGGAAGGGGGGGGCACGCACACACAATCTTGCAATGCAAGTACAGAATGTGCTTTAGAAAACAACCACATTCATGCACAGGTAACTTTTAAGAGTGCTAAATAAGCTGTACATATAATAAATGAAAATAACCATTTAAGTGGGGAGGAAAGTTCTAGTAATGCATCAAACCATCCCCCCCCCCCCGTACAAATTGTTCTCTGTATTAATATCATATCTCTTATATTGTCTAGAGAAGTTCAGAAGAATCTCTGTTCCCACCCACTCCCAACTGTCTAGGTAAAAGTTTGCACTGATATTGGTATTGGGAGAGTTCTGAAATGGCCTTGAAAGGAAGGTCATATTGTGTTTTAATAGCTGTCTGAAGTTCAGACAATAGGAGAAGCAAAGAGGCAGCTGTATTTGTGGTCCAGTCCCTGGGTTAACCTCAACAGGCTGCGCTTTGGGGTTGAGGTAGGGAGTCTAGTCAGATCTGAATCCAGCAATTAACAAAAGCTAGAGTTCACCCCACCCCCGCTTGCACTGCACTAATGGACCACTAGAGCAGTGTTTCCCAACCTTGTGCCTCCAGCTGTTTTTGGACTACACTTCCCATCATCCCTTGCCGCTAGTCTTGCTAGTCAGGGATGATGGGAGTTGTAGTTCAAAAACAGCTGGAGGCACAAGGTTGGGAAACACTGCACTAGAGCAAGCTTCCTCAGGCTAGTATAGTTGCATTTATATTTGAACGGCAAAAGCTGTTTAGACCTCAGGCACAATCCTGCAGATCAAATCTGTACGCATAATTGGAACTTCCTTCTTGCTATTTAGAACCAGGAAAAAACTGAGTTCCAAGCACTAGGAGAACTGTACCTAAAATATCCGGCTCACAGTGGGCTCTGATTTGTGGCCTTTGCCTATGCAAAGTGCCTGCTTGAGGCATGCCTGATTGACAACCCACAAACACTTGTGTGCCCTGCAAACGTCTGGAAGACTCATTTGGTTTGGAGTTGCCTTGCTGTCAATTATGCTTGCCTGGAGTGGGACAAATTTCCTTGCTTTAGTTAACTATGGTTTTAAACAGTGTGTGTGCATAGATAGATCATAGGAACACAGGAAGCTGCTATGAGTCGGACCAGCTCAGTACTGCCCACACTGAATTGTAGTGTCTGTCCAAGATTTCAGTCTGAGGGTTTCTCCAAGACCTACATGGAGAAGCTGATGATTGGACTGGGATCTTTTGTGTGCATAGCAGCTAATCTGCCATGGAGTTCAAGCCCCGTCGCCTTGCTTTTCCCCAAAGTTTTGTCTGCTGCCACTGGCTCAAGAGGCGAGGTTTCAAAGTGGTAGACTATATTTTATTCCCTGCTTCATCCTTGAAGTAGCCTGCAATAATATCTGTTAACATTTTAAAATAATGAAAAGTGACAACCACATATACCAGTTGCTGAGTCTCAAAGATGGGGACAGTGCTTTTGCACTCAGGTCCTGTTCACAGGATTCCCATAGGTTTAACACTGTAAGAATAAGTTGCTGGAATAGTATAGGGGCGGCCTGTCCTGTTTTGCCACCTGAGGTGAAACGGGATGGTGCTGCCCTGCACGTGTGCCACCTGTTGCTCACCACCCAGGTTCCCTTGCCACCCCTGCTGAAGCCTGGCTTGCCAGGGTCACACGGCTGAGACTTCGGGGGCCTGGCAAATCTCATTGGGATCTTGCCGGAACCCAAAAGCTGCTGCAGCTGCTTCTCCACACTTTTCTGGCAGCAGCTGGAAGGTGCACCTGTGCCGCTGTACATTGGGTTCCATCGCCTGATGCAATTGCTTCAATCTGCTTCCTGGATGGGACGGCCCTAAGCAGATGGCTTTTGCTCTAATCAGCAGAGCTCTTCTTGTGTTCTTAATTTCTATTTATGAAAGACAGACACCACCTTTCTGTAGCCCTCCATTTTTGGCTCACGGCCAAATGCCCATCCCCTCACCTTTACAATTACAGGGCAACTGATCAACTAGCACAGCCAAGTTCATTCTGGAAGCAAGGGGGAGCAGGCTCCTAGCAGCTGCTGTTCCTCTGCCTTCTGACTGGGGCAAGCTAATCTTGCTGGGATTTTGAATTAGTTTCTCCACGGTGGGAAAATAATCCTCTTTTCAAAAGATACCTATAAACAATGGTGATCATGATGAATGAATATTTACAATCCTATCGGTTGTGTTTCTTTACTCCCCTTTGATTTTGGCTGCAAAATCAGATAGCAGAAGGGTGTGGGTGCAGCAGGAACAGTAAACAAAGCCATGATAGTGCAGCAAGCTGCAATGAAGGTGCATAACATGGAGACAAACAAACCACTGATTTGGATGCCTCTGAAGATACCATCACCCAGTTTGGTGTGTGTGCCATTGCCCAATTGGCTCAGTTTTTAAAGTGCACCAACATGGATGCCTCTGAAGATATCATTGCCCAATTTGACATGACCGTTCCTGAGATTGAGAAGCAGGTTTTGGTCTATGCTTGGGAATGTTTGCGGGTGGCAACCAGTGTGGCCTGAACCACACTGAGCCAGGACACACTGGAGACAGCAATGCGGGAGGGGGGCATGAACCGACATGATTGGTCAGTTTGTTAAGTATTTCTATTGCTTTACCTGAATGGGGTGGTGGTGTGCAGAATGAGGAGGCTAAGCTGGTCTGGCACAGCAGCCAGGCATGTACAGCAGCACTGCAGTACCTCCCGCAAATTGGGCCAGGTTAGAAACCCGAGTGGGAGGGACTGTGCAGAGCCCTAAAGCCAACAAATTATGTTATCCATTCATACATGTGTGTGTGAACAACAACACTTTTTTACGGTCGTAGACCAGCATAATGAGGGAGGGGTACAATGATTTAAAATCTTTAAAAATCTTTAAAAAAAAACCACTTTAAAGAAAACTAAAAGGAGTTAAAACAGAAAATATAGAAAAGTCCAAAAAAGTCTAAAAGAAGTGTTAGGAACATCAGACAAGAGTGAAAGAGCGCAAAAGGCTAGTATATATAAGACTACAGCTATCAGTCTACAGAGCACTCTAATATGAGTGTATTTTAACCAAATTTTACATGGTAGTTCCTGAGATCAAGGAGCAGGTTTTTCCTCTGTGTTTGAATACAGTTGGATGCCATTTTCAACCAAGATGGTGGGCTGAATCTTTCAAAAGTGTATTGATTTCAAAATTGATTTCTAGGTTTCTTAGAATTCCCGTTAATTTATGCTTTGATTATACAGAGGGAAGAGAAATATTTAAATCTGCACAGCAAAATACAGCAGTGCAAAATGTCCTATTAGTTTATGAGTGTTTATTCAAAATTCTAAGATCTCACTTAATAAAGGCACTATATAAGACAGTTAAGGAATAATTATTGGATCTGCTCCAGTCAAAATTGAGACATTTTAAGTCCAATTTATTTCAGTGGCTTCATTGCATATATACTTAACTTTCATCAATTTATTTTGTTGGAAAAAGAGTTCAGCTCCTGATTAACCCTTCTATGAGTTTAACTCCCTTCTATTGGAATCAATGGGACTTAAAAGTGCTTAACTGTGACTGGATCTAGTTCTAAGTATATTGTTGCTCCTGAAAATATCATGTGACTATATGAGAATTTGTATTCCACAAATTGTTCCCTCTTAATGGGCATTCTTCCTTTCTTGACTGCTTGTCTTTTGCTTGAATGGTCCTGATGAGACCATGTAGAAAGCACCTCTTGTTCTTTTGAGTGTACCAGGTACGGCCTGTCCAATTGCTTCAGTGGAATGTTAATAGATGCCAGCATCAGAGCAGGTGTAGTGAAACAGCAGTGAAAGAGTCTATTCAAAAGGGATTTGGGGTTTTTTAAGTTTCCTTTGGGCATCCTGCCTCGTAGATGCAGTATGGTTTAGATAGGGTGCTCACAATCATAGTATCTATCTGTTCCAGGTTGTATGTGAAAGATCTACAAGATGGAGTGTGGTGCCTTTCAGATACCTTCAAACTCCAACCCTTACAGGCAGTCCAGAAGGAGGATATAGTCCATGGTATCAAAAACCACTGTGTTAGCAGCATCCAGATATCAGAGCTGTTGGAATCTGCCTGTGGTGAACCACTAAAAACATAAGAAGAGTCTGGTGGATCAGGCCAATGGCCCATTCTGTTGCCACAGTGGTCAACCAGTTGAAGGTGGAAAGGGTGTAAGCAGGAACTGAGTGCAACAGCAGTCTCCCCTCCTGTGGGTTTCAGCAACTGGTGTTCAGAATCATACTGCCCCCGACAGTGTCAGTAGAACATAGCCATCAGGGTTAATAGAACAGGAGGTGGCTGTCCTCACTTGGAAGAGCCTCTTTTTAGGTAAGACCCTTCTGAACTTATTCCACACACCCAGGCTGAATCTTTCTAAAAAAGGAGGAGTATAAGGGGCTTCCTTTTTCTGGATGAGCTTTGCTTGAGCAACAAGGTCTTCTTTGGTTCTGGTGTGTTACTCTATCCTAGCATGTTCTTTATGCTATCTGGTTTGTTCTCCAGTCCTGATTTTTCATTTCATTCTGATTTGTTGCTAGTTCCTTAGTCCTACCTCTTGGTTTGTTCTTCCTATGTTGCACAGGTGAACCTGTGGCCTTCTAGATGTTATTGGACTCCAAATACCATCAGTCCCAACAACTATGTCCAATGGAAAGGGATGATTGGAGTTGTAGTCCAGTAGTATTTGGGGGTATTCAACCTATGTTGAATATTGGATTATAAGGCTTGTGTGTGATTCTGTATTTATTATTCATTCATTTATTACCCTTATATACCACTTTCCTCCAAGGAGCTCAAGGTGGTGGTTATGGTGGTTCTTCTCCCCGTTTTCTCCTCAGAACAACCCTGTGAGGTAGGTTAGATTGAGAGATGGCAACTGGCCCAAGGTCACCCAGTGAGCTTGATGGCTCAGTGGCGATTTGAACCCTGGTCTCCCAGGTCCTAGTCCAATGCTCTAACCATTACACCACACCAACTCTGTTAGCTAATGTGCACATAGATCATCCTATATAAAAATATCTAAACAACCATTAGAGGATGATTTAATAAACATAAGGATCCATTCTTTTTGGAACATGTCATTGTTTACAAACTTTACAAATAAAATTTATACTTGGGTTTGATGGCTACTGTACTACTTTCGGAAAGCTAAGACTGAAGATTTAGAAATGAAATCACAGACCTTTTCTCCCTGTTGAAGCTCTATTCTTGTTCCTCAAATTGCAGTTTTCTTAATGAGGTAAAGCAAGATTATGGAGATCATTTTTTAATGAGAATTCAGGGACATTACTGGGTTAGCTGAGAAGTATGAAAATACTTAACCTCAGTTCCATGGGCTGCCCTTTATTAACATTTTCCTGCTACAGACACTCATATGATTGCAGTTTCCAGAAGTCCCATCTCAACTGTTGGGTCCATATATTTGGTGTTAGCCAAAAGATACAAAACAACCATGGAGTACAAATCAATTTCAATCATCATTTCTTCTGACTACAAGATTCTGCAGAATGCGTCCTTGTCATTTCTGAGTAAAGGGCTTTGATGAGCTAAAATATCGAAACTTTTATTGACGTTGCTGTAAAGACCTTGGCGTTGGAGAAGAAAAAGTTAAGACAACAGCAGTAATGGGCAGCAGCAGTTTGGAGGCAAAGTGAAACAAAATGGTAGTTTGAGAGGGAGGATGGACCAAAATGTTGGAAGCTGTGGCCAGTGGCGTAGCGTGGGGGGTGCAGGGGGGCCGGCCGCACCGGGCGCAACATCGGGGGGGGGGGGGTGCTCGCACTCGCGGCTCTCTGCCCCGACCTGGCTCACTCACTCTCTCTCACTGCTGTGCTGGCTGTGCGAATCCGACCCGAGCCGCCGGGTCGCGGCCCACTGTGGAGGGGGGGGTGCCAGACGTGCCGGTTAGGGGGCGCAAATTACTTGCCTTGCCCCGGGTGCTGACAACCCACGCTACGCCACTGGCTGTGGCACAGTTGGTTGCAATTGGGCAATGGTAGGGAACTGCCCATTTGGCTGCTGCCCATTTGGATTGGTAAGCTGAAATGCACAGAGCCCAGCAGTAGGTAAAGGCATAGCCAATGACAGGCAGGGCCAACTAATTCTACTTTTGTCCCCATCTTCTTCCTTTAGGAGTTCCATGAAGACAACATTGAGACTAAGGAAGAGTAACTTGACAGGCAGTGCTGCCCCTTGCCCCTGGACATTGTAAATAAGAAGGCAGACAGTTTGGGGCAGACTGAGGGCAGTGCCCAAGTGGGTGGGGAATCTGTGTCTCTCCAGATGCTGGATTCAAACCATTTGGTTCCATTTCATTTACTACATTGTCATAAATATGCAAGGACAGGATGGAAATAATACTGATATTTCTCCCCCCTGGCTCCTGATCTCATTTTCCCTGTTCCTGCCATCCTTATCCACCAGGCAGTTTGTTAATCAAAGGAACTCAGCACAAAAATTGATTCTTCTGTATTCTCAGCTGTTCTTCACAAACTTCCTTATTCCCAGGGCAGGAAAAGACAACATGTCTTCTTTAGCCTTTTTTATGATCTGGCAGGTTTTCCACAGCTTTTAATAATCCCCTTCTCTAAACACTTTACAGCTGATTGCTACAGCTGTCGTCCTCAGACTTGTGGAGCCTGATGACCCCAGATGTGTAGCACCATTCCTGTTCCGTGCCACTTTCCCCTTCCTTCATAGTTTATGGCTAGTATTCAAAGTCCTATGCAGCAACCTAACTGGGCGGTGGAGCTTCTATTCCTTCTAATTGCCACCGCTACCCAACAACCTGTGTCCAAAACGATAAGGGAGGATATTCAGGAGTCAACTCTCTGATTCAGTGTTAGCAGCTGTGGTCAGAAAACTCATCCTCACAAGCCTTTGTTGTGAAATGTTTCTATCAAATACAGCCAAATCCACTTGATAAGATAGATTTCATAGATTAATATTCCTCAGCACAAGGAGCCATATATCAGTTATGAGCTGAGTGTTGTGAGACGTGAGAACTATTTATCAAAAGGTGCTAATGTTAGTGTAATTGTTTTATTACTGCTTCAAGCATTGGTAGATAACCTCATCAGCTTCAAGATATATTATGGTCCAGAATAAAATTCATCAGTTAGGTTGCTTCTGTACATTTTGATAGGAAAAGTGCAGAACAGCTCTAAAGTCCCTTGTGATAACTTGATTACATTCTAGTCTATTAATAATTGTGCAAAGCTAGGCTCTTAAGTGTCTATTTAAGCGCTCAAATAAATGCTGTATCTTCAATGCTGTTGTTGAGCTTCAGCTAGTTCTTAGTCACATTCTTTTACTCCTTTAAAGGAATTGGTCTGATAGCTGAAGATCGACATCTCTATTTATGCATCTAATTTTGAGGTCATATTCATTTAAAGGAATAACACTTTGCAAACAGTGCCAACAAAGAGATTTCAGAATGGTAATCTCCAACGATTGGCTCCTGTTTCCCAAAGAGCTGACAGTCTGGCTAGAGTGGAGAAATTAACAAATGCTGAGGAGGGGACATGAAAAATTATCTGAGGGGAAAAGCTTTACAAAACAAGTATTTTCTGTCAGAAGTACATCCATTGTGCTGGAGTTACATAGATTCAGTTCCTCTTCCTTTGTTCCCAAAATCAGCAAAATATATGAAATTAGGTTGCAGTGATTCTCTTGATCTGTTATTTTTCCCCCTTTGCCAAGAATAAAATACCGAACAAAAGAACTTGTAAACAGTATTCTACACTGATCACAGTGTACGAATTACCATCCATTAGCATATTCTTTGCTAATATTTTTTCCTGCTATGCATATCATGCTACAGGAAAGAGCTTTGCTATCTGGGTATTAATCCTACACTTCATGTGAAAGATCTATCCATGGACTGATAATATAATTATGTGTTTCTTCCTTTTCATATAGCCAGACTGAAAGCAGGTCTAAAAGTGGTTTCTTCTTCTTCTTCTTCTTCTTCTTCTTCTTCTTCTTCTTCTTCTTCTTCTTCTTCTTCCAACTAAGAAAGATAGATGATTTTGAATTCACACATCAGCGCATAACTATAAAGACCGGGGGGCCAGCCTTGCTATTCCACCAAGGCATCTTTATCTAGGACTGGGATACTGCACAGGGATATCTGCTCTTTCTGAAAATATAAAATTTATCAGCAAAGGAATATACTCTATATACTTAAAGTTACATCAAGTTACACCATAGGATTAAAGGCCTATATAAGTTAATATACAGAATTTTCCTTTTAAAGAAGATGTGATAGCAACACTTGACACCTTAATATTTTCCTCCCTGCTTTCACCCAAGTTAGTGGCCTTCAAACTATATTCTGCTGAGTCCTGTGGCCACTGGAATTTATCAGTGGGGAGGTTAAGTAAAAGAAAGCAAGTGTGCCAATATTGCCACCAATCTTCCCTTACAGTGTGAAGCTCCAGGGGAGTGTTGAGTACATTTTAGGGTGCATTCTCAGATTGCATAGAGCCACAATGAGTTTCAGAACACCTGAACAGTAAACGAAGTGTGGATTCTACCAGTTGTTTCATAATTATTTGTAATGTCCAGGGGATACATAGTAGATAGTTTGGGGTTTATTTAAAACAAATTGACATCGAAAGCCTGGGTATCACTAGTCTAAGTACAAAACCTAGACTAGGGATTATGGAAGTTGTAACCCAAAACATCATGAGGGTACCACATTAACAACCCCTGCTGTAAACGATTGACTTGCCATATTAGCTGAAGCCATTGTTGGAAGTATGTAAACATGAAAGCTTCCTAGTAGTTAATTCAACTCTTATTTATTTCTCTTTTAGTTTAATGACCACTGTCAACCCTGCTAAATCAATAAATGAAGGTAGGTTTTACAAATAAGCAAGAATAAAGAAGACCAATCTAGGAATTAAAGTATTATTGTGGTAAGGCACAAAAATCTAAGCCATCCTGCCTGCTGTTCACTTTGTGTTTGTTTATTTGTGTCTTATTGCTTTATTTGAAATTAGTTAGACATTTTCCCTAAGTATCTCAGCAAAACCTGCTATCATAACCACATTATCTGGATGCTGAAAAGTAAAGAGAGCCATCATGCAAGCCCTTAACAAATGAATCCAAAACTGGATCTTTCACAAGTAGGTTTGCTACCAAGGCTCAGGCAGGGGGTGACTTAATATGCTCCCCAAAGTCCATGATGTTATCCTTGTCCAGGAAGATATTTGTGCCCAGACTTTCTTGAATCAAAGCAAAGCCTGCCATTCCTTGACTGCAAGCCTGCTGTTATAGCTTTTCTCCCCTCCCCTTCCCAGTTCCTGGCAAAGAGATATCTGGCTCAACTACATGCCAGATTGATGCTCTTTGCGACAGATCCCTTAATAATATTCAGGTCTCCTAGGCCCGGAACAGAAAAGCTCAGCAACAGCAGAGATTTCTATCTCCAGTATTTTGCTGATATATGAGAACACTGTTATTTCTCTCCCTCCCCCACTTTCCCAATGAACGCACTCACAAAAAAACATTCACACACCCAAGCCCTCAGGCCCTACGATAAGATTATTTCTGCCTTTACACAGGACAAGCAACAAAGTGATTTATTTTTAGTTTTATCAAATTTACAGTCAGTGGGAGAAAGTTTACACTTGGGGCTAAATTACATCAGTGCAATATCTTTTAATACATGTATTCAGATGCTATACATGTCTATAGTGGGGCCTCCGTGACAACTGGAGCTACTTCTCCAGGTTCAGCATATAGTGGTACCTCAGGTTAAGAACTTAATTCATTCTGGAGGTCCATTCTTAACCTGAAACTGTTCTTAACCTGAGGTACCACTTTAGCTAATGGGGGCCTCCTGGGCTGCTGCTGCTGCTGTGCCGCCACTGCACGATTTCTGTTCTCATCCTGAAGCAAAGTTCTTAACCTGAGTTAATATTTCTGGGTTAGCGGAGTCTGTAACCTGAATCGTATGTAACCCGAGGTACCACTGTATTGTGTAAAACCGGCTTTCGGTTTTGAATTTGGGTATCATGGGCACAATTCATAAAAGAAGTTCACAGGAATCTGCTGCAAAGCCCATAAAATACTCCTTGCTAGCTAAAAGCCTAGAAGAAGAGAACAACATAGCACAACAATGGGAATGTCAGTGGGACAAAGTTGACTAACCACTTCTCACTTCATATACAAACAATGTTTGCACAGGAAGGGTTGCCTATCCCATTGCCTAATGTTCCACAGCGACCTTTTTTTTTTTAACAAAAGTTCTTTTTTGTCTGTATTGCTATTGATCAGTACACTAAAAAGTATGAAGCAACAAACTGCAATCCTTCTCTTCTTCCCACCTATTTGCACAAGTTGTACCACAGTTTAACTCCATCACACAGCACCCCGTATAAAAGTCTAATTGTGCCCACTATTTAGTGCTTATGGAATCAAGAATAATATCTGAGAACCTATGAAATCCAAACAAATTCTGTACCACAACAGCTTTTTTAATTTGTGATGTTCCATATTCTGAAGTCCCCCTTCTGGTGCAAACACGTGCTTTGAGTGGAACTTCATACAATTTAAAATACTCATTGTGAGTGTTTGCCATATAGAGAAGTGACATTGCATGATCATGAGTGCCTTGAGATCCTGCAAAAGCTCTGGCTGCAGCTTTTACTAGCATGAATATAGGCAAGAGAAGATTATGGCAACTTCAGACATATATGAATATATTTGTATCCCAAATTCAGAAAGTGTTTCAAGCAATCCTGAGAAGTATTAAATGAGAAATCTTTTGTATTTTTAAATCTTGTAGTTCAACAGTTTTAGCATTCTGTAACTTTGGAGCCAGTGTGGTGTAGTGGTTAAGAGCGGTAGTCTAGTAATCTGGGGAAGCGGGTTCGCGTCTCCGCTCCTCCACATGCAGCTGCTGGGTGACCTTGGGCCAGTCACACTTCTCTGAAGTCTCTCAGCCCCACTCACCTCACAGAGTGTTTGTTGTGGGGGAGGAAGGGAAAGGAGAATGTTAGCCGCTTTGAGACTCCTGAAGGGGAGTGATAAAGCAGGATATCAAATCCAAACTCCTCCTCTTCTTCTTCTTAGCCTAAAGTACACTTACGTGGGAGTATGCCCTGTTGAACTCAATTGGATTGACTTCTGAGTAGACGTGTCTTGCACTGTTAGTCTGCCACTGTCCTAATGGAATCATCACACCTATTAAAATACCATTTTAGTCATGCTTAGTTGCAAATGAGATCTTTGTATAAGTTTTAAGAGCCTCGCCTTTAATTTACTATGCACATTTAGTAATATGTCTAGACAAGCCTCCCCCCTCCCCCACTTAAAGCATATTACTTAAAATATTCTAATTAACGTATCCCAGGCCTTAAAATCAAATGTTTTCTAAAGCACAGTGTTTCTTTTCAAACTTCACTGCAGGGCAACAATGCAAAACCTGATTGTTTTATTTACATTTTTTCCCCTTATGTGGTGCACCTTTAACAGACTGAGCCAGCAAATAATTTCTGAGGGTGTCGGTGGTTTATGTGTTCTTACTTGGTCTGCAGTTCCACAAATCACAGAAGAACAATGGGTTTCTGTACATCAGATTTTGTGCAATGTGTTATACAACACATTTCATATAAATACAGTCATGGACTGGAAAAGCTTACGTCTCATGGAGTCATTATACTTCATAATTTTCAAATTGCTATTGTCTGGTGAATGTCTCATCCTTGCTTTACTAGCCAAGAAAACCCACAGAGATTGTAACCTAACAGTGCAATCCTGTGCAGGTTTCCTCAGAAGTTAGTCCCATAGTATCCAGTCAGACTTACTCCTTAGTAAGTGTGTTCAGGAGTGCAACCTAAAGAAAGACATTTCAACAGTATTGCCCTTAAAGAGTGGAAGTGTTATTAGTGGCTAATCAATCACTTTAGGCCTATTCAGAAGTTCACATGCAGGCACAAACTGTGTTGGGGGACACAGGGCTGGCAGAATGTGAATATTTTAAAATAAATGAAAGACACCCAACCAGCTTTACTGCATATAGCAACAAAACATCACATTTCCTGACTCTTCTTCTATGCACACATACTCACTTAGAAGTGCCCAAGACCAGGCACCAAGAGGGAACAGGTATCTGTTAATTTCCCCATGCCTCATGCCACTTTTATTATCATTAATTATTATACAGTGGAACCTCGGTTGTTGAACGTAATCTGTTCTGAAAGACCGTTTGACTTCTGAAACTTTTGACAACTGGGGCGGTTGGCAATTTCAATGGAGAAATGCGCCTTTAGAAGCTGTTTGACTTCCGAGGTGCGTTCGAAAACTGAAGCATTCACTTCCGGGTTTTTGGCGTTTGGGTTCCGAATAGCTCAGCTTCCAAGATGCTCAAAAACCAAGGTTCCACTGTATAATAATGATAATGATAATGATAATGATATTTATATGCCATCCATCTGACTGAGCTGCCCCAGCCACTCTGAGCGGCTCCCGACAAAATATTAGACAAAATAAAACTTCAAATATTAAAATTACAGCAGTGTTTACAGATTGGTGCTCTGGGATCATTATTTTCTTCGATTCAAGCTGGATGGACAACAGCCCAATCCTAGCAATGACTGCTTAGAAGTAAATCCTATTGAATTCAATGGACCTTATTCACAGGTAAGTGGGTTTAGAATTGCAGCCTAAATTTATATAGTTTGCAGCTTTTCTGACACAAGGACTTTGTTTTCTTTATGATAGGGTCTATATAGCCTAGCGAATGACAACCAGAGCACTGCTTCTGATTCAGGCTTCTGTATTCTCCCAAGATAGATAAATATAAAATAATAGAAATTCTCAAAGGTACTCTTGATATTGATCTCTCTGGGAATACTCTAGATGTTGTTACTGTACATATTACTTGGATAGCAGATTGACACTTAACTGTACTACAGGAAGGCCTGTCCATTCTATCTCCTCTGCTTACTTGTGCCCTTAGGCTACACACATACTGAATGTGCCTGAGACAACAGCCGAAACCAGAAACGTCTCCCTTGCCACTTCTTTTTTGTATGCAGGAGCTTCATTTCTCAGCTGCAAAGAGAATCATGTATCTGAGCATACTAGTGACAGTCTGCTTTGAAAAAGCAAGAAGCTGCTCATTTGACTTGTGTTCGTGGGCGCACTAAATAGCAGATAATGCACACACACACACACACACATTTTATTTTTATATTTTATATTATTTTATTATTAAGCAGTATAGGGGAAAAGGGCGGGTAGCTTAGGGCATTAATCACTTTCATGATAATGGATCTGGTCAGACATTAAACATTTAGAGAGAGAGATTCAGTTGTGCAAAAGGATCTTTGCTAGCACAGTGGGACATCCGGTGGTTCCCAAACTCTCTAGAGAAGATTTTTGCAGGGAATTTGGTGGAGTGGGGAAGAGGAGGATACACAAGCCCTGTGGCACTAGTGAACATCTGCTGTAACTGCACTGTATCTCATCCTTATGCCTTTATCCAAGTATAGTAAGTTGCGAATGAGTCCCACTGAAAACAACGGGTGGAGTTCAACTTTATATTCTTCCCAACAGTCCATTTGTTGCAAGCATTTCAGCTTGTCAGATGGAGTCATCCCCACTCTCTTCCTGCTGCATGCTGTTCTGGGGTTTCTCCTGGCTCTAAGGGGCCAATTTCAGTGGGTGCACAGGAGGAGGAGGAGCGTAGGAAAGGGCTGTTCCACAAATGGAAGTCCTTGTGCAGGGCTGCCACTGACAGGGTGCTATAGGTGAATCCAACACAATGAATGGGACTTAACTATAGTAGTGGCTCACTTGTTTCATTCATTTCAATGTGCTGCACCCCTACTAGACATACCTCCCTTTATTATATTGCATTTTTATTATTTTAGGTGTAGTCAGTGCTTTTTTCTGGGGAGACACACGGGTACACATACCCCTAAACATTTTGTGAATTAAGTTTGGACTCACTGAGGGGCAGTACAGTGGTACCTCAGGTTACAGACGCTTCAGGTTACAGACACTTCAGGTTACAGACTCCGCTAACCCAGAAATAGTACCTCGGGTTAAGAACTTTGCTTCAGGATGAGAACAGAAATCGTGTGGCGGCAGAGGGGGGCCCCATTAGCTAAAGTGGTACCTCAGGTTAAGAACAGTTTCAGGCTAAGAACGGACCTCCAGAATGAATTAAGTTCTTAACCCAAGGTACCACTGTATTTCAATATGAGTAGGAAAATGAGAGTAACCCTAAACATTTTTTTAAGGAAAAAAAAAGCACTGGTGTAGTTAAGTGGTGACCATTTTAGGTGTGATAAGTGTCCCTGTCTTCTAATGCAAAGGACACAATCCAATGGAAGTCGCTCCTGTTTAAGACCCATTGAAACATTTAGCTGCACACTAATTCAACTGATAGGATGCTAACATTTGCTACATTGCATCCAGCAGAAGGAAATCCTTGACATCCCCTTTCTTCTCCTCTTATACATTGTGGTGGTAAACATGAGATTGAAAGCACCTACATCTGTTTTAAATGAACTGGAACACTTTGCTGCCAACTGAGACACATGGCACCTCATCTTTACATGTTTTCTCTCTGGCTCTTTTCTCAGTATCTCCTGCTTGCTGATAATAGTAACTCCTTTTGTTTATCTATGGGGAATTTTACCTGGCTCTGTTACTACTCTCTTAGATGTTACTGGGTTTTCAGTAAGGGTTTTTTTAGATTTGTGTTTTGTCACATTTTTTATTGTTTTGTTGTGGTTATGCACTGCTTCAGGCACCATTTTCATTGGTAGGGAATGTGGCACATAAATTCAAGAACTGTATCTAAATAAGATAAATAAATGGAAACCTTAAGTGTTGTCCTGTGAAACTGGATGTCAGAATGCATGCAAACTATATATCAGTATAGTACAAATAAATCAAACTAAAGGAGCCCAATGCTTATAGACGGGCATTAGGATAAGTATATCTTAAGAAAGTTCTTATTCAGACTTGGCTTCAGGCAATGAAACGTCATAGATGTAGAACTCTAGTGAGTGAAATTTCTAGGGAGCAAATTAGGCTAAAAACATCTTCTAGAGACAACTAGAAAGGAATCACACACCACTTGAAAATAAGGCAAGTTATTCAGTAAATGTTTCATTTATTGGGTCTTCTTCCATTGCTGTTTAGGGTTAAAAGACACGCTGTCAATAAAAATGGTAAATTTATGGATGGTTTGGTTTTTCAGAGCCTCAGTCCTTGTTACATACATTTATTAAGCTTGATATTGCCTCATGATAGTGTGAGATTACATTTCGATCACTGCCCCTTTCTTTCAGACTAATAATATTTTTGTTGTCTGGTGAAACTTACTAATAAACCTTGGAATTATAGCAGAATATAGGTTCAAAGAATTTAGTGGTCTACATGGGCATGGCTAGTAAAAAGAAGCTTGGCTTTTAAGACAATAAGTACCAAAAAGGCTGGGATTTGTTTTTTGTTTTAAAAAATTGGATTCCTTTTAATAGCGTTCTTACAGAAACACTCCAGTGTTCAAGCTTATAAAAGAAAAACAAACAGAGAAGGCTTTTGATGCACACTCTTGGGAGTATTTATCCATCCACCCCCAATTCTCAGATTTCACACGAAAATTTTAAAATGCATAAAATGTAGGGAAACATGATTGCAATGTAATTTCTGTTTGCTCTAATAGGGACACAGAAATGCACACATTCAATTGCAAGCAATCAGGTTTAAACTAACATGGTTGCAGATAGACACTGTAGCATAGTGGATAAGGTGAGGACTTAGAACTGGGCTGATATCAGAAGCTCTTCTAGCATCCCTCCTTTTTCTGAAGGAAGGCCTGAGGCCCCAGCAAGGCTTGTTATTTGATGTCCTGCCGCCAGTGTAATCTCACTTCTGAAAATGGTGCCATCTTGAGTGGGCTAAGGTGGGAGAACAAGTCCAGTTTCTGGGGAGGGGACAGCGTGGATTTTCTTCCTTTCATTCCCTGATGCTACTGTGAATTCTCCCACTGCCAAGATGCCCGAGGAACCAGTTAACGGGCAGTGCAACTACACTAAGCCAGGCCAAGTGAAGCTGAGAGGCCAGGAGATAGGAACCTAGCCTAAATAATACCAAAATTGGAGGCAGGACAGTCAAACACCAACAGCTGTTATAAAGACTGTGCTAATAGTGTGAGGGATTGCATTTGCACAATAGCCAAACCCTTTCCATGTCAGTTGTATTGCTCATATGTGCCTGTATGAAAGCATAATAATAATAATAATAATAATTCAGATGAAGGTGACATAAATAAAACAAATCTGTTGAAGGGTCCCCAAAACTGGTCAACAACCAACTGGCTATCTTAATATGAGATTAACTGAAAACATGACATCAGTCTGGCAAACAGAAACTGGAACATTTGGAAATTGGAACAGCAGTATTTGATAGGAACTCTGTTGTATTGGGGTAGTGTTTTGGTTTGTTCAGTGGCATACCTAAATGGACTTATTTCTGAAAACATATTACTCATTGATCATATATTTTTGAAGACTGGTATCTTCAAGACACACGGCTCATAACTGGAATGCACTCGCTGAAATCCCACTACAGACAATGGGGCTACTCTTGAATGAATGATTCAGACAGCTAAAGAAGTTCTATTGACTTCAGTCACCTCACTTTGGATAAGATGGCTTGAAGTCTAAAGCATATGTTGTCTAATTCAGTGAGGGTATGACCTTAAACTCATTTATGCAAAAGTAGGTTGACAGAAAATATGGCTTATTTCCATGTAAAATAGTAAGTGACTGATCATGGGTTTACAAAACACCTTATAACAAGTTACAGGATCAGCTCAAGGCTCCTTATCTTGCTGAGATAGTTAGCTTGTGTGCATTTTCCCAAGCAGTTCTGCAAAAAGCAAAGGTCAGGTATGCTAGGAGATCCAAAGCAAATTTAGCAGACCATTTTAAGCATACATAAAGAATTCTGGCAGAAATCCCAGTTATCTTGAGGTCAGTGGCAAAACTCCAAGCTATTTCAAAGGAGACAAGATTTACCTGCAATATTACTTTTCATAGGATTTGGAGGGAGCTTAAACTGGTACCATTGTTTAAACGTCCTTGCTTGGCTCCTTCTTATAATACGTGCAGTCCAATCTAAATTATAGGTGTAGATGCTTTAATACAAAATACATTTATCTCAGATCAGTTATTATTATCTGCGTAGCCACCTTTCCTGCAAGGAGCTCAGGGACACAAATATTGAACCCACCTTTTAAGCCTCTCAGTAACTTGTAAGGTAGGTTAGGCTGAGTGGTCAAGGGTCACAGACTGAAATGCTACCGATGTCTACTCAGAAGTAAGTCCTGATGAATTGAGTGTGGCTTACTCCCAAGTAAGTGGGTTAGGATTGTAGCCTAAGTGAGTTTCATGGGTGGACTTGAACCTGAGTCTTCTGGATCCTACTCCAACACACTCTCCACTAATCCACACTGGGTCCATGTGTTATGAGTAGCTTAAGTTATGGCTTTGCTTTTAGAGACATGTAAGTGGGATCCATTCCTTTTCCAGTTTCTCCTTGTGTGTGTTGAAGTGAAATACTTTTAAAAATGTATATTGTTCTAATTAAAGTGGTCCATGTGCATGGACTCCTAAACTGTGGTCCATGGAACAGCAGTGGCCCACAAACTTCATTCAGGTGAGCCGTGGTAAATCTGCATTAAATATCATATTGATTTTTAATTGCTGTTTTAGTTTCTTGTATTGTATTTTATAGCATCACAGTCTGATGGAGGAAGTGCAAACTGCAACACAATATTAGAAATAAAAGAAGCCACAAAAATAAAATTAAAAATCATAAAGCACCTAATACAATTGCTACAACAGGACCCTCAGGACCTTGAGTACCGGTAATTCTAAAGTGGTCCATGGGGGAAAAGCTTGGAAACCACTGTCTTATGGAAAGTATTCATATCACTTGATATTTTTTTTAGTATTTCATAATACATGGATGAAGCTGTAGGTGGAAGATACTTTTTAAAGTTGCCTTTTATAAAAAAGACTTTTTGAAAAACAGCACTACAGGAAGGAGGTTAGCGTAAAACATTTCTCCCTGTCATGAAATTGTAATTGTTTGTATTTTCATAGAATCATAGAATTGTAGAGTTGGAAGTGTCCACGAGGGTCATCTAGTCCAACCCCCTGCAGGAATCTTAACATGTGGTCCCCCATCCAATGTGAAACTATACTGGACCCTGCTTAGCTAGCTTTGCAAATGTGCTAGCACTTTTATAGCTCCACCACTTTTAAAATCATTGTCTGTATTATGTCGCATGTAGCTTCAGCTGCGACTTCAAGTGGCAGACTGTGAGTTGCAGAAGTTTACAAAGAACTAAACAAATGCACAAATAAATAAATGAAAAGTGCTAGTATGTTTTTACAGGGAAGAGCATTTAAAAACGGCATTCCTCCAGCAGCAATCTAACAGGTACAGTCCTCTATGAGGACTTTGCCTCTCGGTTGTGCTGCTTGTGTCAGCATTGACACTGCCAGACAGCATTTCAAACTTCAGTAATTGTGATTCCTGTGGGAAAATTAGCCCTTAGTAAGCCTTAACATAGCCCAATAATGCAGGCATCATTAGTGGCTCCGCGGGTTACAGATTTGCTGGGTGTATGGCGAGTCCTTTTCAGCCTGACAGCCATGTTCCCTTCTGAGCATGCCACTGGGTTAGAGGCAAAAACGAGGGGTGTGGGTGGGCAAAAACATTAATGTGTGATGTAACATTCCTTTGTATGGAGGCTCTCTAGATGATGCTCTCTAGATGACGCTCTAGGGAGCCCCCTCTCTCTCCATCCTCCATCCAGGCAGGCAAGAAGCATTATTATAGTATATGTGCTGCCAAAGTGAGCACGGCAAGAAGCATTATCACAGTTGGATAACATAGTCCAGCCAGGCAAAGGACGTGGAAAAGGACCAATGAGAAGGGAAGTCTCAAAGCGGGAGGGGAGAGTCCAGGAGGGCCATGCTTGGCTTACGTTTAGCCCCGAGCCAAAATTTGCTCCTAAGACTTCCTGTCTCAGAATTTGTGCAATTAAACAGCATACTGCATATCAGTTTGTGTCATGCGGTGTTTTTGGGGGGCCTGGCACTGTACCTTTGGAAAATCCTTCCCAGAGATATTTGATTAGCATTCTACTTGCTGTCTTTAAGGTGTGTGCTGAATGCTATTTCATTCTCTCGTGTGCTTTTTGTTAATGTTTGTAAATAGCTGTTTTGCTTCTACCTTTTAGTATGTGTTGTTCAATATTTTATTGTTTTTAAAATTTTGGTTTTAATGATCTATTGGAAGATTGTAAGCTGCTTCAAGCATTGCAAGGAAAGCAAGATATAAATGCTTTAAATCAATCAGTTCGTTCATAATCACAGATGCAATGCTTCAATATGCCTATGTTTGGGCCTGGAACAGAAGTTCCAGCTGATGCAGAAAGCAGAAGCCAGACTGTTGATGGAACTGCCTGGCCAGCAACATGTGACACCATTGTTAATGCAGCTGCCTTGGCTACCCATCTACTACTGAGCTACACAAAGGTGCAACAATCATGCCACCTGGACTTCAGGCTGCTTATATTTATTGACTATGAAAGCACCTTGGTGGTCCAGACAGGGTCACTTCATCAGTTTTAAAAGGCAGCAGTCTAGCATATATAGGAAGAAGTTGTTGAAGTCCATGCCCCAAGCACTTGGGTTTGACATAGCAGCTGCTGGTTAGAATGTGCTTTTCAAATCATATATCACATTGCTCACAAAATGGATTAGTCTGAATTTCCCCTCGAATATTGTATTACTTTGGCTATAGCAAGTTATGCATTTGTTTTCATCTAGGATACAACCTGAGAACTTTGAGCAAACAGGTGTTTCTGATCTCGGTAAGTTTTTGTTTCCTTGTATAAAAAAGTGCTGTAAACCTAAGTGCATTTATCTGGAAGTAAGTCCTACTGAAACCAGTGGCATTTACTTCCAAGTAAATGTGGTTAGATAAGAGTTGTGAAACTGTCAGATATGTAGCATATATACATAGTTTTATATAATACTAAATATTTGATTGCTTCTATAAACTTCTCCCCATTGCAGACGTTAATATGTAAGGATTATTTCCTTAGGATTATTTTCAAAATATGTTTACAAAAGTCATTCTTATCCCACAGTGCTAGCCACAACCACAATGTAAACATGTCTGAAGAATACGGAAAACCATTTCACTTGGTGGAATATATTTTTTAAAAACACGTGTGTTGGTCTTTCCCAAGTTTCCTTGTCCTGTAGTGACCCTGACATCACAAAATGCTTGTGTATGCTTTTACAACACTTCCCCTTATATTAGGTTAAAAAGGTAAAGGGACCCTTGACCATTAGGTCCAGTCGTGACTGACTCTGGGGTTGCAGCGCTCATCTCGCTTTATTGGCCAAGGGAGCCAGCGTACAGCTTCCGGGTCATGTGGCCAGCATGACTAAACCACTTCTGGCGAACCAGAGCAGCACACGGAAACGCCGTTTACCTTCCCGCCAGAGCGGTACCTATTTATCTACTTGCACTTTGACGTGCTTTCGAACTGCTAGGTTGGCAGGAGCAGGGACTGAGCAACAGGAGCTCACCCCGTCGCGGGGATTCGAACCGCCGACCTTCTGATTGGCAAGTCCTAGGCTCTGTGGTTTAACCCACAGCACCACCCACGTCCCTCACACCCAATGGGCATAGTGCAATGTGTGTATATGCACAGACAATTATGATCTTTTGTTAGTAACCTTTGGAGAATGCCGTGTGCATTTGGAGATGCTCTTGTGTGATTCTTGTGCAAGCGGGGAAGCTCTTCAATAATTAGCTACAATGATAAAACTTCAGGAGTATAGAAGCTTGTTAGTCAGTTGTAGTGAAAACAAAAACGTCCCATGGCAATTGCAGAACTGTAAGGCCTACATGCATTACCATGCCATAGTGGCAGCACGGTTACCACTTCTGTGGAGGATGCTTGAAATATTTGTTGGGGTAGCTCTGCCCCCGTCTTCCCTGGGCTACACAAGGCTTAAGTGCCCTGAGGCAAGGCAGAAGCCAGGGTGCCCAGGCCAACTCCTGAAGGGACTGTCAATGGCCTGAGAGAATCCTGGGGTAGCCCCACTTCCATCTTCCTACATCTTAAGGCAAAGAGAAGCCCCGCCTTCAGAGCTACTAGTACCATCAGCTTCTGAAGTCAGACTGCAGATATTTGTAAATTTTCTTTGTGTTAATAATTGGGAATTGCCTTGGGTGCCTTCATAGAAAGGCAGTCTATAAAGGCAATAGCCAACTAAATAATGTATGGGTGACCACATGGCATTCACAGAGCATATGGGAGACTCTCACACCTCTACCACTGATCCTTGGGGCAGCTTAGTGAGTGAACCTTTCCCAAGCGCTTAAGGCAGGCATAGGCAAACTCAGCCCTCCAGATGTTTTGGGACTACAACTTCCATCATCCCTAGCTAGCAAGACCAGTGGTCAGGGATGATGGGAATTGTAGTCTCAAAACATCTGGAGGGCTGAGTTTGCCTATGCCTGACTTAAGGGAATGATGGCATCCACTTTCGGTCAGGATTATGTGCACTCAGAAGCCCTGAATTGAGACCCTTATGTTTAGGATTGAAATGCCATATGAAAAGTGCTTTGTGGGTTGTGTGTCTAGTGCTATCCTGCCCTACTAGCTGTGTAATAAGAATGACATTGGTTTGCCACATTCAGACACAGGAGTATGGCCCTTTCAAAGAAACAAGACCATTCTACTGATGATGCTATGTCTACTCAGAGGTAAGTCACACTGGAGTCAATAGGGTTGCAGCCCCAGGGAGGTTTTTAGGATTGTGGTGGTTATAATGAATGCTTCCTCTTGGGGAATTTTGACACGTCTCTCTGTCTGTAATTATGATTTTGTGTATGTTGTATTTTTAAAACTCTATCTCATTTTGACAATTCCCACTGAAAAGCGGGTTATAAATTTGTATTCAGCTAAGGTTGATTTCAGTGGGTTTAAGTTAGTCATGTTCATTAACTCCAATGGGTTTGCTCTGAGTAGGACATTTCCTACCAGCTGTTGTAAATACCTATCCCTCCGTTTAGCTAGAGCACATGGCTCCATACAGCCAATGAAATATTCAGCATTTGATTATTTTTCTTATATTATCTTGGGGTTAAAAGATATTTAAAAATAAAACAAAACAAAAAGCAACATTGTGAGAAACACTGTCAGTTAAACCCACTTGTTAATATATCAGGTTCATAATACTGATCAGGGGCAATTGACTAGTATGTATCCCAAACATAGTTATTTTTCAGAATGTCTGAAAGCAAGTTGGTCAAAAACCCAGAAGAAAAAGAAACTGTTAAATCCATTTGTACATTGATTTAACAGAGAAGTATTTCATTCTTCTTGTGTGTTTTTTTCTCTGGGTGTCTTGAAATAATCCTTTTTCTGTCTCCATCCTCCCACTTAGACATTGTTCACAGACTTACTTATTTATGAAGTCTGAAGGTTAGTTCCTACCTGCTGAGAGTAATTAGCCCTGTTCTTTGTGTCCTATGCAATCCTGTCTGATTAAATGTACACATTTGTTTTACTTCTTTTCATGTCCCTTTTCTCTTTACTCCTGTTTTCCTGATTGCAAGTTGCCGTGATTCTTTTTTTATTAAAAAAATCTATTTTGCCTGCATCTTTCCTTTAGTATGCAAATTTCTATGTGAACTTATGGTATATATATATGCTGTGTCAATCGCTGTTTTATTATTTTTCATTCATGTTCCCCAGAGCAGACAGTTTTAGGGAATACCGGTATCTCCCGCCCTCTAAATTGTCTAAATATTGCATGACAGATTGGCTTTGTTTTGGAAGCCCTTTAAGATCCAGTGGTTCTTAGTAAGAGCAGCAGGTTATGCTTCTTCTTGTGTGTGTGTGGAATGCTTGGATTTAGTACAGCCTATACTTTTTTCTTTTTCTTTTTGACACCATTTCTATTAGGCAATTTACTAATTCCCCTTGAATTTACTCCGTGTGTGTCTTTCTCTCCCGCTCCCCCCTCCTTCCCGTCTCCTCTTTTGTTCCTTGGCCCATGTTAAAGTTTCCAATTGACTCCTCCATTGTTACAATTTGTCACTGCTGGAAGATCAATTTGTTTTACTCCCCTCATCAGCACAGTAGAATCGGGTGCCAGATGTCTTTCTTTCTTTTCTTTTCTTTTCCCTTTTTTAAAAAAGCAGCCACATTATTCTTCTGCTCCCAGTTTGCGCCTGTTTGGAGCCTGATCGCTGGCTGGTAACTGGAAAAGAATGTTCTGTTGCGCATTCCTGAACTGCATCCCCACCCTCCTCCTCCTCCTCCGCCCACCCTCCCCCAATAATCTATATTTGGCAATTCATTTACTAGCCTGCTTTGGGGACCACACAGTTGGATCACACACAGAGAAACAAGCGCTATTTTCTGTCCCCTAGAGCCAGTGCGTTTTTGCTTGTTTGTTTGTTTTCTTTTTCCTGGAGGAGCGAGCGAGGGGAGCCGGGTGGCGGGACGCGCAAGCAAGAGCGGCCAACGGAGGCTTCGCACCTCGAGTCTCGCAGCCCTTGATTCTCCCGCGCCACAATTAACTTCTTCCCATTCAACCGCTCTCTGCCAATCTCCACCAGCCCCAGTCGGGAGGGGGGGGTGGGGTGGGCAGCGGCGGATGGTGCTGAGCCATCCCTCCCTCTCGTTGTTTGGGGAGGCGACGCCTAAACCCTCTCCAGGAAAAGGGCTCTGGCACACTTTGCCCCGGCGCTCGCAAGGCTCCGAGCCCCGCGGAACCCGGCCGATCTTCCTTCCGAGGAGGAGACCTACGGAGGAGGGCGCCGGGCGGCTCCTACCCAAGGCCCGAGGAGGAAACCCCTCCGGAGCCAGGGACACTTTCTTGCCGAGAAGCTGCGCGCAGGGCGCTGCGCGCGCGCGCCTTCCCCAGCCGCGCTCCTACAGGAGCAGCTTTCAAGTCCCAGGCAAACTCTGCTCAGAGGGGAGAGGGGGGCGCCCTGGGGAGGCGCCCTCTGCCTCGGCTGCTGCCCTGGCTCAGCTATACTCACGAGGTTTATCTCCAATAAACTTCCTAGCTGCTCAGGACAGCAACATACATAAATATATATTTGAGTGCAGCCATGTAAATATCTCAGGGACAAACAGTTCCGTCCTGGAGCCCGCTTACTGGGACGGAAATCGCAACGGGGCTTACTTTCAAGTAAACGCGCAGAGGTTAGCAGCCCCAACTGCGGTGCTCCGCGTGTGAAAGTTGACGGCTCAACAAATTGCACCGCTGCTTCTAGCCTATTTTTGCGCGCAAATGCACAACTGAGGCACAGTGCCATTTTCTTTTAATTGCGTGTGTGTGTGTTTAGCCTGTGTTTTCTTTCCTCTGGGTCATTTCTCTCTACGCCCCTCTCTCCTATTTTCGCATTGTCTGCACTGGACCATTCCCTTCTTTCTTCCTTCCTTCCTCCCTCGTCTACCCCGCTCCTGGCTCTCGCTCCCTCTCCCTCTCCAAAAAGGATCATTGTTAGTTTCTCCGCTCCCCCCCTCCTCCTGTTTATTTATGCACACGTCATTGGGGAGCCCCCGCCCCCTCCTGCATCTCATTAAGTGCCTAGTGTGTTTCTTTTTCCCTGTCAATAATCCTGGATCCCAGACTTCTCCGTTCCTCCGGATTTCGATCCCCCTTTTTCTATCTGTCAATCAGCGCCGCCTTTGAACTGAAAAGCTCTCAGTCTAACTTCAACTCACTCAAATCCGAGCGGCACAGGCTCCCTATATCTGCGGCTTCTACCCCCCCTTTTTTACAGCTGACTTGTTGTTTGGTTTGTTTGCTGCAATTTTTTTATAGTTCCCCCCTCCCCCGTCTCTCCCTCCCTCCCTCCTTATATAATTTTTTTATTATTAATTTTGTGTGTGTCTACCCGCGTGTGTCTGTGCGCGCGCTTTACACGCTGATCTGATCTTCGGAAGAAAAGAGAGAGAGAGAGAGAGAGAAAATCCAGAAGAAGGAAAAGAAGAAACCCAAAGTCACTGGTGCAAAAGGAAAGGAGAAGGGACACTGCCCTCCCCTCTTCCTCCTCCTCCCTCTTTTCCCCTCCCCAGGAGGAAAGAAAAGGAAAAGGAAAAAACTTTCACCTTGGACTTTTTTTAAAACAAAAAATTGTAAACTTCCCCCTTTTCTTTCTTTCTTTTTTTAATCCTTCCCCCTTTTTCCTCCCCCCCCTTTCCCCTTCTTCTCTCCCTCCCCTCCCCTCTGTCCTTGCAAAATTGCTGCTGGTGGGGTAAGTCAGGAGGAAAATGCCGCAACTAAATGGCGGTGGAGGGGACGATTTGGGGGCGAACGATGAATTGATCTCTTTTAAAGACGAAGGGGAGCAAGAAGAGAAGATTTCGGAGAACTCGTCGGCGGAGAGGGATTTAGCCGATGTCAAATCGTCGCTAGTCAATGAAACAGAAACGAATCAAAACAGCTCTTCAGACTCGGAGGTAAGGAGACCCCCCCTCGCCCCGCCGCCGCTCTTTGCAGCACACCTGCCTTACTCCACCTTGGGGGTTCCCGGGGAGACGGGATGCAAGAAGTTGGGGGTGGGGGTGGGGAGAAGAGAGAAAAATGCCATGGAGGGGGTGGGGGAACTGAGCTTTCGCCCGGAGTTGCAACTCTGTTTCTTATAGTATGGTCGGCGACTGCCCTGTTGCTTCTCTGGTGGGTTCAGTTATCTCTGTATTTTCCGTATCAAGTTTTGCACAAACTTCTAACTTGTTCTCTCCCCCTTCTCTTTTTCTCTCTCCTCCTTCCTTCTTTTATTTCCCCAAACTGCCTCATTCATCTACTCTCCCGGTGCCCTTTTATTTTATTTTTTGGCTATTTTCCACCCTCTTTTGATCCAAGGCGGAGAGGCGGCCCCCGCCTAGGTCCGAAAGTTTCAGAGATAAATCCAGAGAAAGTTTAGAGGAAGGTAAGTTGTGCTTGATGGCTCCATCCCACCCACCCCCTTCCCCTTCCCCTTTCCAGGGTGGTGGAGGGGGGGGGAGAGCGCGCGGAGCTGGAGCACCCCCAAAACCGTGCTCTCCGTTTGCGCAAAGAAATGCTCTTCCAAGTTTCGCGAAGCACTTTTTCTAACCGTGATTTCCCCCCTGCTTTCTGTTTTCTCTCTCCTTGTGCCTCGTTCCCCCGCCATGTTAGCTGCGAAAAGGCAAGATGGAGGGTTGTTCAAGGGCCCACCATATCCTGGGTATCCCTTTATAATGATCCCCGACCTGACCGGCCCCTACCTTCCCAATGGCTCCCTCTCGCCCACGGCAAGAACGGTAAGTCGAACGTGTGCATATGTACAGAGATACAGTATATATCTGGAAATGCGAGCTGTGTTTTCCGCGCATTTGCGTCCCCCACCCGCCCAGGTCCCCCTGCCGCCTGTGCCGCCCGCCCCCTCCGCTCCCGGCCGCCGCGGCGCTGCCTGAAACTTTCCAAAACTTTTGCGCCTTCCGCTGCCTGCGCGCCGAGGGGGCGGGGGGAGGGCAGAGAAAGGGGCTGTTTACACTTCGCCATGTTGATTCCTTTACTTTCAGTTTTGGGGCTTCGGGGCTTCGGCCTGGGACTTGGCAGGGCGAAGGGCACCCGGAGTCCCAGCTCCCGCTTTTGAATCCCCCCCCCCCGCGCCCAGCAAGCGAGCCTCCTCCGCTCTCCTTCCCACAAAACTCTTTTTGCGATTCCTATCGCGCTCTGTTTTCCTTCTCCGCTCTCGAGTGGCGACTGGGTTTCCTTTCTCTCCCCTCCCCCTTTCCTTGCCTCCCCCTTTTAACCCTTTGCTCGCTTGCTGAAACCTTCCCGAGTTACTAATTTACTGGCAGCGTTGCCATCGAGTGATTAATTGGTGTAAAATCTTATCCGGGTTTTGTTTTTGTTTAAAAAACTTTAGGACTCTTTGTGTTTAAAAGATTTAAAGGGTGGCAGTTAACTATAGACAGCTTTCTCCCCCATCCCCAGTTTTCTCTTCCTTCTATTCTGTGTAAGAATTTTTTGGCATCTTTCTTTTGGAAGGGGCGAGAAATTTTTATTTTCATTCCTTGGCACACTGGCTTTCCTTAAAGTCACCAGCTTCCATTTAAATAGATCACATGTATGGCTTCCATAAGAAGATAGTGGATGTGGCCCCCATGTTTATTGTGTTGGGAAGAAAATATCGAAGCTATATATATATATATATATATATATATATATATATATATATATATGAAGTTGTGCTTGGCTCAGCAGAGTCAGGACATAGTATAGAAAAGGCAAATGCAATCCTGCAAACAGACACTGCCTTCCCATTAACAAACAAAAGTTAAAAGCATTATATAAAGAAACAAGCCTTCACTTGAAAGGAATATATATTTGTATTCCAAAACAACTGGGCTCATCTGGAAGAATATGTGTACTTTAAGACCTTTTGGTGTGACAGGAGGACCCGAAGGTGTGGCAGTATGAATGGAGGGAATAAGTTTCTTGTAGCCCTCAGACTGGTTTTGTTAAAACTTTTGGGAGGTGTGAGGTGTTGGTCACTGCCCTCCTCACACATCCTCGTGGATTTATGCCAGCTCTACTTCCTCTGCCCAACCATAATACAATCTTCATTAACATTGTTTCAAATACAACTTTTTTTTTTTAAAAAAAAGCCAGTTCCCCTAGGGAATGCAGGATTTGTATACATTTTATTTGTTATCTCATTTTCTATTGCATCTTTTAACTGAAGTGATTCTTTCCCAACCTATCCACTTAATTCTCTCTCCTCCAAACTACTGTTTGAATTCTCACTTCTTTTCTTTTAACTTGGTCATTTGAGGCAGCTATTTGAAATACAAGTTCCACTGTTAGGTAGCTGCTGAATCTGTTTCTAGACTATGGGATGTTTTCAATGTGTCCAGTCTACAATTGTTTTTAAAATGTCAGATCAGGCTTGTTTTTACTTAAAGTCCAAATTCAGATTACAAATTACAGGGGGAAAGATGACAAAATAGTGTTTACTTGTGTATTTTTAAATGTTTTCAAGGATGAGGTTAACCCAGTCAAGATATTTTATAATTTACTTTTATTTTGGGGCTATGGTCATAGCAAGGAGACATTTTTGTAACCGCAGTTTTAGCATAATGGAAAAGAAAGGTGACTGGATTTTGTAATTGGAGAGGTGATGGGACAGGTAAAACATCTTATATGTTGGTAGGCATAGAGTGTTTGTTTTGTGGTTATTTTAATTATGTACTATGAAAGCATAACCTTTTAAAATTATTCCTCAGAGTGGTTTCTGTTCAAAATAGAAATAATTTTGCAAATTTAAATTAGTGGGGCTGATGAGCATTAGGGGAAAAAATTCCCCTGGAAAAAAAAGAATTTTATATTTATTTACATCTTTGTCTAGAAGCACTTAGGATTTAATATTGATGCAGTCCATTACCTTTTGAAATGAGTGGGAACTATTTGTATCGAGATTTTGAATAGATGTTTGATCAGGGCCCCAGAGTAGTTATTAGTTAATGGAGAAAATTCTTCTTGGCCATATTTAAACATTCTCTTTCTAATAACAACACACTGTTACAGTGAATTCATTTCATTGTATAAAAATATATTATTTTATTGATATAACAGGTGACCTTGTTCCTTAGCATCATATGGATTCAAAAGACATTTTCCATATTCAGTAGGCAATTTGCACATAAGCCAACAGCATATTTTGGGCCCTTTCTTCTATTCCCAATGATTTGTAGAGTTTACATTTGTGAAAGCAAGATAAATTATGGTTTAAAGAGAACCCATTATTCGTTTATGGTACAAACCAGGATGATTAAATATTACAAAGGATTTATTCATTTTATACTGTTCAAGGTGTATTCCTGTAATTTGGCTGTTCTTTTTAACTCAAAGGTGTAAGTAAATAAATAATATTGAGTCTTACACATAGGTAGAATTATCACACAGGATTATGAGCTCATGAACCATATTTTTTACTGAAGGTTAAACAAGTTGTTTTGCAATATTGTTTCCTCCTTTTTGGTTTAGGTTTTTTTATTTTTATTTAGAGGAATATTTGTTGTTCTCATATGCAACCTTCAGTTCTTAGAAATACATAAGCTGAACACTGATTTCCAATTTTCTGCTTTAAGAAATGTAAAGAATTATGAAGTATCGTTAAATCTGCTTATGATGAATAATACATTACTTTAGGAATATTGCTTTAATTGCCAAAGAGTCCATAAAGCTTGTTAGCAACAATTTTATTTTAAAATGACAAAAGATTATTCTACATAATGCTAATTTTGCTTTTGCTAAAGTAATGTGCCTGGCTCTGAAGAGGACCAATATGCAGTAAGGAGAGCTCTGTTAGAAATGAAATAATGAATTAAAGAATACACTTGTGTAGGCAATGTGGTAGTGGTTGCAATAGAATTTAATAGAAGAACAATTAAGTAGTTAGATGTAATTCTGGTTATGAACATACTGTTAATTTGCTTTTTGTGGGGGAGATTTGTCTCACGGTGCTGAGTTCTTTCACAGTGCTCATCTTTCATTTCAACCTGAATCTAAAATGATTAGTGTAGGAAAATATGGAAGTGATATGGCTTGTGATCTGGTAAATGCCCATTAATGGAAATATTTTAAAATAATGCATTGGAAAATGTATTTTCTCCCTTTTATTTCCTGAAGTACATAATCTTCTGCACAAGAATGTAGATCCTGGTGCACGAAGAGTTAATGGTATTCTCCCCCCCCCCCCTTGTTTCCTCTGTCTTGAATTGTTTTGACAACACTTTTCAAAAGTGTGACATTTGGAGCCCCTGCAATACAATGTAATATTACTGTAATTACACAGGTCATTACATTTTAAATAGAGAACAATGGAATGCTTATCATGCTGAAAAACAAAGAACAGGTGTTCCTGCCCTTCTTTGGTATTTATGCTAATTTGTTTTTTCATCTTCCTTAGAAATATTTATTGCTCTGCACGGTTAAGATTTCTGCTTCCAATGTGATGGTTTGATTCCTGACTAATCTTTAAGGTTGAGGGCTTAGTTGATTTTTGAAATAAGGGTTATGGTGTTAAACTAGTTGGATGTTCACAAGGTACATACAGTTTTCATATGTCAGCCTGTTTGCGCTTCATGGCAGAGATAAGCTATTCATTGAATTGTACCATTCACCTTCTTGATGGCTTTAAAACAACAATGAAGTCCCCCCCCCAACTGTGTAGAAACAAGCTTTTCTCAGGCGATGATCTTCTGACACCAATCAAATGAAGCACGGGAGTCTGAAAACCTCTCACTTCTTAGTCCAGTTAGAACGCTGTTTCTGCTTTGCAAGTGGCTTGCGAAATATATCATAGCAACTAGCATTAGCTTTGTTAACTTCTTTTTTTTTAAAAAAAGGCATTTAAACTTCTCCAGCATGATTTTAAGGTTGCAGAGAGAGAATCAGTGAATTTTAATAGCCAGTCCTCCTTTGGAAGTGGAATGCAAGCTTGTGAGCTCAAAGAAGTAAAAGTTTGACGCTTCTGATGGCAAAATTTGCAGCATCTCTTTGTGTGAGGGTCCCAAATATTGCCTTTTGTTGTGAGGCAATGCTAAGATGTAGTATTTTAAAATAAGTATACTAAGATTTGGCTCTTGATTTGAAAGTTCCAATTTTCATGGATTCATAAGAAAATGCTAACCCTCCCCTTTTTTTAAAAAAAAAAAGCAGAATAGAGAAAGGACAACTGTAGGGGGTTTTTTTGCCTTTTTTTTTTTTTGCATGCATCTGTGTGTTTCCACACTGCACCATGACTAAAACTGTAAGGCCCCCCATTTCCAGCTGTCTGGTAGTTATGTGGAAGTTGGATTATTGGCTGTTAAGCATGAGACAACCTGGATTTAGCAAATGCTTTCCTGAACAGGGGAGTAGGTGACTGTTTGCGGGGGGGGGGGGTGGATTTGAGGGGAGAAAACATTTGTGAGGCACTTTGTGGTTGCTCTTGAAACATGCATGCTGCCCCAATAAAATGAAGAAGGGATGCACTCTTTGGGTCAGAGTGCATCTAGTTTCCAACAAAAGAGCCCTTGCAGATAAGAGGGCATGGATGTCTGTTTTTGTAAGTGCATTCAGGGATGTAGGTGGAATTAGAATGTTCTCCTTCCCACACCTTACCTGTTGTGGGAACTTTTTGTTTCTTGCTTGCTCCAGACTTTTTAACTGCTGCAGCTGCAGCTGCTGGATTGTTTGCATAGTAAGAGAGTTTGTACTCACCCAAGCCTTTGTGTGTGTGATGTGTGTGTGTATTCTCTTTGTACTGAGCTATGGCAAATATGCAGGCAGAGCCTTGCCCGCTGACTCGTAATTGGGCATGTTTGTGAAGGAAATGGTTAATTTTACAACCAAAGGCAAACTTGCACCTCAACAGGTCTGCTGAAAGAAATGTGCCACAGTCATTTGCTGGCAGGCAGCGAAGGGTCATAAATCTACAGGGTTTATTTACAGCCTATAACACTTATGAATGTTAAGATATTTGACGCCACGCTGGCCTTATAATATCCAAGGTCCACAGACACTGGCAGTGGGTCAGGTTTCTTTCACTAATTATAAGCAATGAGAGATGGGGAAATTGGGGAAATAAACCCATGAAAAGCTTAGATTGTTTTGGGGGGGCTGGTGGGAGTTTGGTGTTTGTTCTCCTAACTGCACGGCTGGCCTTTTCCTATGATTCAGAATTAATGCTTGAAATACTGAGGGGCAATGTGTAGTGGCTTAAGCAAACCTTTCGCACAGCCTGCATTCTTTATCAACGTGCTCGCAGTCTTGTGTAGGATATCTAGACAGGAACCCTGCAAAATATTTCCCAGAATACTTTCAAAGAAACCTGATATAACCCTGAATATATTTGTTGTAGCTGAGAGGGGGGGAGAATTGCCATGCCTGAATTAATAAACAAGTTACATTAGGCTATATTTAACAGATGTATGTTTATGATTGATCTCTGTCTTTCTTTCTTGAAATAAAGCAAGAAAGTGGCACTTCAATAAGAATATCTAGATAGCAGACAGATGATACATTTTTCATTTCAAAGTCTGGTTTTAAATTACGTGCCTACCTCCCCACCCGTTATTTTAGAGAACTGAATAAAATCTGGGTTTCTAGAGGGGACAGATCAGGAGAGAAAATACATTAGGAAAAAAAAGTGTATCTGGGAAAGAATGTGGTAAAATCCAGAGGCCAGGAGCAAATAAGGAAGAATGCTAGTGTGTAGGGGGTGCTTGAAAAAAATATTGTTGAGATCAGCTGCTAAAGGGGAAGCTGGGCATCTAGGGAATGATTGGCTCATGTGTCAGGAAAGTCTTTGGGGCCAAGGCGAAGCATCACTTGAGGGGCCCCCTCTCTTGTTCTCCCTGTATTAAACAAGTGCATTGTTTAAATGCTTTTAAATGCAAGAGTGCTTTTCTCTTAATCTATATGATGATGCTTCTTTTTTTTTAAAAAAAAGCCAAACCCTAAATGATAAAAATAGGCCAAAGGATAAATCAGGGTTTTTAAATAAGTCATAGGAATATATTCCCCCACCTCAGCAGTCTAGTTAGGTGCATTATTACATTCAACTTAGAGATACTAATTTGGGAAAGGGAGTATGGGAAGAATACATATATTGGTTTTCTCCCATATGTTTTTACCCCCTTCCATTTAAAATACTGAGTCATTTCCCCCTGCAAAATATAAAATTGTATTTTTTTTTTAAAAAAAAACCCCAACAACTTTCCACTAGTAAATGTTCAAGAAGCCTAGGACATAATGTTTTATGAATTTTCCTAACCAGTAGAGTTCTGTAACTTATTAGCCCCTAGGGATAAATCTGAATCCCTTAACACCACATTACAGAGGTGATGTGGTAGGACCTTTTAGCAGGTTATCAACAGTGGTGTTTGTCTGTTTCCCAAGAGAATTCATTCATTTGCAACTCCCTGTTTAATTCCAGGTTGGCACTTGGTCTGTTCTTTTGTGTGTTTTTGTTCAAGTACTCCAAAAGCTTGATCCTTATTATTCTTGAAGCTGTACACAGTCAAGCAGGCAGCCATGAATGAGTTAAGTTGCTAGCTAAACTTTGGCTTGGGGAAGAGAAATTTGGGGGCCTGGTTGGCATTAACAGGGTACAGCACATTTTACAGAGCTTAATTAGTACGAACTGTAATTGTTTGTGGTCTGCCAGGAGGAGTAATGTGCAGGAAAAGTGGAGTCGTTCTTTTGCAGTCTTCAGTTTTAAAACGATAAATCACTTGCATATTTGTGCAATGATTCAAATGGAGCTGAGACCTCTCCATCTCAACATGTGGTAAATTGTAAAGTCAATGAATTGCAGATGTAGGCTACAGTCTGTGTGTGTGTGTGTGTGTGTGTGTGTGTGTGTGAAATGCAGAATGAATGGGAAAGAATGACAGTATAAATATTTACTGAGAAGATAACTGAGCTTTAACTTGCTAGGCCAATTATGAAGTACTAGCCAGTTGTTTTGTTTTTAGCCATTTGTTTTAGCTTTAAATAAATTAAATCAAGGTTAGGGGCACTATTAGCCTTGATGAACACTGCTGATCCTCGAGAAACAATGGCTTTCTTGCACAGGACCGTGAAACAATTGGATTTAGTAGAAATTGGTTCACTACTATCACTGGCAGCCTAAGTAAAATAACAAGGGAAGGGGCACCGAAAATGCTTCTGCAACAAAACCTTTAACGAGAGATGTAGACAAGTTTGTGTCTCTCTTAGAGAATATACTACCAGTTTGTAAGAGATCTGTTTCTACATTCCTTGCACACCCAGAAGTCTCATCAACTTCACTGAGACTTCCTGCTTGAATAAGGAAGGCATAAAGACCATGTCTTTCATTTTTAGCATGTTTGAAATGCTCAATGACCCCATTGTTTGCATCTCAGTTATCCAGAGCTACTTGTTAGCTTGATTTAGGCCCCATTTACACAGCCAAATAGCGCCAGTGTTTCTCCCTCCACCCCTTGTGTTGGTTAGTTAGAAAGGTATATCCAGATAATTTAAATCAGGGCAACTTTTCTGGGCACAAGTAGCAATATCTTCACTGGTAGCAGACTGGTCATAATCACAGATACTGTTGCTCATTGCCTTTCTCAGTGGTAATTGAGTTTTGGTTTTCTCTTCTACTTGATGGTATTTGTTTATCTTTGGAAATGTAAACATTCTTCCCTGAAGTAAACAAGTTACAAGCACAATGAGTAATTACTCTTGGGCTTAACTGCATGTACCCTCCAATGATGACTTAACTATTTCCAGATGTCACATTTGCTTGTCTTCAACCTAGGGGCTGTGATTTAATCTCCTCCCCTTTCTCTTTTGGATTTCCCACATCCCCTTAATGGTTTGCTACAACCATAGCTTGACAAGACTTAAAAAAAAAAATGTACAAGTGGTTTGAGCTCCAAGTCTGATTTCTAGATCTACTGGTTAAATGGTGCAAAACACTAATGGGAACTAACTGATTTTACCTTTGGATCCGTATTCATGTGAAACTGAATGTGCACATTCACATGCTGGCTGCCCAGCTAGCATTTGTCTTCTTTCTTGCATCCCATTGTATTTGTCAACCTGATGTCACTGATATTAGCGAAATCTCCTGTGTTTGATTTGTGGATTGGTGCTACAGCAGTGAGCCCAGTGCCTAAGCACTTTCCCTCCTCCTTCCACTCTTGTCGTGTGTTTTAGGCACATAAACTGCCTTTTTATTGAGTCAGACCATTGTTCCATCTGGCTCAATATTGTCTGCAGTCACTGACAGTGGCTCTCCAGGATTTGAGAAAGGATTCTCCCCCAGCCCTATCTGGAGTTTCTGGGGATTGAACCTGCGATCTTCTGCATGCAATGTAGATGTTCTACCACTGACCTATGGCTAAACCCTCTGTAACCCTCAGCTGTATGAGGGTTCTAAGCATAGAAGGGGAAGCAGGGCCCCAGCTTGGCTGCTACATATTGAATAGGGGCATATGAAAAATCAACATCCTTATACATATAGCTCTTTGCTTGTAGTCTAGATTGGGGTTTCAGATCATCCAGAGGTTCAGGTACATAATGTTGCACACAAATGCTTTCCTTATCAGATGTCCATGCCCAAAATGTTGACATCAGGGGTGGGATCAGCAAAATGCCCCCAATTCACCTTCTATGTGTTATGGGGGCTCATTGCTATGTGTTAATACCACTTTGACAAAAACCATTGTTTGCTGCTGCATCCAAACCAGTTGCACTTGCAATCTGAAAAAAAAAGACTTGAAACTAGAATTTGGAACTGTTGTCTTATTCAGCTTGTGTGATAAGTGTCCATTTTTGCTTACTATTTTGCAGAAAGTTAGTTAGTCAATTGAGTATATAGGAGAAGGTGGGAGCACATGGCTGCAAGTTTGGTTCATGTAGCCCTGAACAATGCTTTGTTGTCAGTTTGATTATAGTGGTCCAAGTAGGGTATAAAATGTAGCTGATAGTTTATTTTCTTCTTGTAAAAATAGCTATTCTGAATTTGCCAAAATATACATTTGGTCAACAGAAACAAATGGTAGGCATGGGTTGTTAAAGGAGCTATTGAGCTGGTGAAATTTACCAAGATTAATAGTTTCCTAGCTTTCTGTCAGTCACAGACATGATTTCTTAAGTTGGTTCAGCTTGCATTTAAGATTTAACACAGTTTTAGTGATGTCCTTACATTAAGAGGCTGAAGCTACAGCATTTTCCAACTGATCAAATTAAAACAAATGATACATTTCTTGTAGAGAGCTGGTTGTGTGGATAATTCCATTCAGAGATGGTTGCATTAGTGTTGACAAATCGCTGCAGAGTATATATTATGTATATAAATTAATATTCAGTGGTACAAGCATTCTCATGAGAGGATATGACCTTGAATGAAATATCAAAAGAATATGATGGCAGCCCGCTGGCTAGTTGTTGTTTTTTTATATGTATTTTCCCCCCTTGCCACACCTTTTTAGAAAAGATGTATGTCTTATTGTGCCTTGCATAGATGTAAAATGTTTAAAAATATTAAGTCCTTTTGTCTGTCTTCTCTTCACCTTGAGAGATGTATAACTAAGTATAAAGGCATCTTTTAAAAATATGCTTCTCTGCTTCTCAGTTACTGGATAAATTGTGTCTGAGGGACTCATCAGTAACATCCCACCCCCCTTTCCCGCTTTGCAATAATCAGAAAGCAACATAAAGAGAAACACTGCCCCCACTGAGAATATTCGCTTGCATCTCTGCATTACCTGTAGATCACCCAATAGCGCAAGTAGCTTCAATGTGTGGGTGTACCCATGCATAATGAAATACATTTTTGCATTTTAGTTCAAATTTACTCACTTTTAAAAATTCTTCTGGTGTCTAATTTCATTGCTCTCAAAACATTTCTGTGATGCTCAAAGAAATATGTGAAGTGATAAGTTACAACACATCAGTTTCATTAATAAACATAAAGAGTATTTGTATTATGTTTATACTTTTGATACATATACTTTAGTTATCAGGTGCTATTCAGTATAAACGGGACAATATGAAATTCCTTGGTTACAATGTGTTCCAATTGACCAGGGACTCTATGGGGTTTATGGAAAGAAAAGGCTGGGCAAGTTTTCATTAAGGTTTAAATCTGGCAATTGGAAAAGAGTAGAATAAAGGGAGCTCAAAAGAGGGACAAGTGGTTAATGTAGCATTCTGTGCTCCAAAGGGAAACCTCTTTTAGACCAGAGTGGTTCACAGGCCAAGAATTTCAAACTTGCAGGGAAACCTGTCCAGAACACACAAGTCGTTGGAATGGTTGCAGAATTGTCACAGCAATTAGAGCAATCTCTGCTAACTGAGTGGCAGTTTTTATAAAGGACAGAAGATAAAGGGTTCAGATTCATTTCTCCCTCTCTCTGTGTCCCCCTCTGTGATTCACTCCTGATCAACCATTGTCTCTTTGGGTATGTACAAGAGACGGGGAGAGGGGGAATGGGGTGAAAGAGGGCAGGCATGTTTTGAGCTGCTTACTCGTCATTAGCTTTCCTTATTTTTGATGAACCTAGAGTTGCATTGGCCTCCTCCCCCTTCAGTGAAGTCCAGCTATTTTGGCATTTCCTACTTCCATTTGTGTGTACTAATTGTTGACACTTTAGACAGCCGGCTTGTGTGTTAATTTAGCTCTGTTCCTTGTTTAAAAAATGTGCTTGTGGAAAGATACATGGTCTTTGATTTGGTATAAGGATTGCATATAGAATTGTAAGCCTTAGGTTTTACTGCCCTTAAGGCTTGTGGTGTAATGGATTGAGTTTTGTGGTGCTGGAATGCATCGGAAGAGGTGCGTTTCTGCAAAACGATAACTTTCTTTACAATATTTCAAATGTAGGAGGGTGACCTTTTTCTGACAGCGTTCTGCGCATTGATCAGTTTGCATGACAAATAGAAATTCGGCACACAAAGCTTTCCCCAGTCAGTATGATGCATCAATTGGAACAACTTTATCTGCTTAATTTCTGCTCATGATATAGCTGTTAAAGGCACAGGAGCCTTGTCAGGTACAAAAGTGTTGGCACTTGCCACCCACTCACCTGTGATTCATTTGAAGTTCTGTCATTTAAAATGACTTATATCCTAAGATAAATGAAGTTGAGAAAGTTTATTGAAACTTCTACTTTTCATACACCCGACTCGCACCCCTAAAGACCCATCTCATCCGATATTCTGTTCTCACAGTAGCAATAGCACTCTCTCACTTATGATGCCACCATGACTCTGTAGCTATTGATATCTTTATTGATGATGCATCCTGTGTTCCTGATATATGTGTACCTATTTCCTACTTTCTCTTTTGGAGTTCCCTCAGCAGTCTGAAAGAGTCATTACGGGACTGTTTTAGCTATTTACCTTGTATAGTTGGAAGGCTTTTCAGGGATCGCAGATAAGAAACCTCTTTTGTTAAACTTGCCCATGTCTTGTGAGTAATCTGATTGGTCGTTGGAAGGATTATTTAGATAAGCCTGAGCTGATAGAAATGGCCCCATGAATCATATGCTTATTACATTCCAGGGCTGAGACACACCTTCAAGTAGAGGTGTGTGAAGTACTGGTAACAAGGTTCAGGCCTACCTCAGATGAAACACGTGAAATTATACGTTGGTGTGCTTTTTAAATGTCTAGCTAATTTTCTCATTAGATACATTTCTGTTTCCATTTTTTCCTGTCCTTAACAAACACGTATTTGAAAGTTTGGGATCTAAACAAATACTGGCTATTTTGGTTTGAAACATCGGTGATTTCTGGGGCAAATGTAGGCCTGTATCTTGGAAAGATTCAACTCCTTCAAGGCAAAAAAGAACCTGATAAGGCAAATCAAAATCACTCATTATGTTAATTAAGTTGGAAATTAATTTGCAAAACACACCCTATAGAGTCAGCTCGACTCAATTTCAGCTTAGTAATTATCTTGTGGTGAGAGCAAAAGGTGTTGAAATATCCCACTCCTTGCAAATGTAGAGTACATGGATATTGGTTTTTCCTGCCTAAACACTGGAACGTCTGTGGCAGACTAGAGTCTATTTTATCAGATTGACTAGGCTGTTTCCTATGGAAGTTCATGCCAAATAAACTAGTTGGTGTCTCCTGATTTTATTTTTTTAACCTAGTAGCTATGGATACAGTAACCATGAAACCCACTTACTATAAAATTCTTTGTTTGATAAAAATCCCATACATTTCTGTTGATCCCCAGAATGAGGAGCACGTATGTAGTCACGAGATCTCTTATCTCCAACACTTGCGGCAGTTTTTGTAAAACTGTTTTTGGCAAGTTTTCATAGTACCAACCGACGTCTGACTAATAAGAAAGTGTCAGTCAAGTAATAGCAGGCTTATTTTCCTAAAACAGCTCCCCCACCAAGATACGTGAGGTGTTTCCTGTTGGAACTGCTAGCTATTTTCTGCAAATATTTCAGCACGTGTAGATAAAGATGTTGTTGTCACTGTTGCTGTTGCAATTTAATTACAATGTTTGCTGGGAGAATACTTATTCAATCCTCACAGTATGTTTCCATCTTTTTACAACATACGCGAGGATATGCAACCGGATGGACTGCATGTGTCAAACATTATTTGTGGCAATCTTGATAACGTTTGATCCTGTGATTGAAGGTGGATATGTTTTTATGCAAATGTTTAATATGCATGTGACTCTTTGGGAAACAGTGTTACTTTACTTAAAAGCAATTTACATTTTTATGTACTGATATTTATTTATTTATATACAAATTTGTATTTTTAAAAGATAACTAAAGCAGTGAACAACAATAACAAAATCACTTCATTAAAAAAGCCCCATAAATGAGTAACACCAAATGATACAATATTCACAGTAACATGTGGCATGCACCAAGCTAATATTAATGGCCAGGGAATTTATTTGTTTTCAGAAATTATTGGGATGGGATCAGGCAATGGGGACTTACACAGGATCATAACGCTATTCAGCTTGGTCACATGACCTAACAACCCAGCAGAACATACATCGGCCAAAAAGGTCAAACTCTGTTTGAAAGGCTTACTTCTCCCCTCCCCCATGCGAGGCCCATTCCAAATCAGCAAGCAGTAGCCACACTCCTGAACAGAGTTGGGATCAAGTGTACTTTTCACTGTGTGATTGCTGCTAAAGTAAATAGTTCTGTTTTCTTCCATGCAAGTAATCTTAAATTGGTTGTTCTGATTCTTGGTATTTCTTCCTGCGCTCAGGATTATGCATAGTAATATGGGATACATGATATATGAAGGATATTGCCTTTGGCATGACACAGGTTTTTCAGGTCCCTTTTAGTCCTATGGTTGCAGGAGGAATTTCTTCCAGAGACTTTTCTCTGCAGTGATTGCACGAATAGTTCCTACACTAGTTAAATTACTTAGAGCCATTGTGCCTTCACGCTATTAGCAACTCTAGGTTATTTGCACCTCAGGGATCAAAATTGCTAGCTTTATGCTATGTTTAACTGTGTGAAAACGATGCTCTGAGTAGCTGGTCATTATCAGTGCCCCACAATTTCAGACCATTCTGGTAGCCAGCCCAACCCTGTCGTTTCCAGTGCTCTGTGCCAGCCCCAGTGTGTGAGAGGTGAGATCTTGTTTCTGGCATAGTGTTGGATTCAAGTGCAGCACAAAGTCAGAGACAATCCCCTGTTATTCTCCTCAGGTCTAAGCTCATGAGGAATGTTTGGTACCATCCATGTGCTTCTGAAGTGCTCTGGAACTTCTGCATGTCATGAACTAACCCTAGCTATCATCAAGCATCTTAAAGCTCTGTACAACTGTGGGGATGGTTCCTCTTCTACCCTTCCCAACTCCATTCTCAATGAGAGGTTTGGAGCTCATTACACTCACAAAACAAAGACTTGTAATGAAAAGTCAATTTTGTGGACCTCTCATCATTAGAATAATTTGGATGCTGCAGTCTCCCCAGGACTATTCAGAGCAGTGAAGTAAAATATCACAAGGTGCAAAATGTGCTACCTAGGTTTGCAACATTTGTTCATCTGCATTGTCTACTTGTATTATTGCATTATCCGTTTGTCTACCAGAATAATCCCTGCTTTAAAAATATTTTTACTTGACCTTCATGATGAATAAAATCAACCACTTTTGCATGTGGTTACCGGACACAGTGTTTGGTTAAGTGGTGTTTTTGTGTTTCCAGTTAAGCAAATTATCTTTGCAGGAAGTGGCACCTATGTAGCCATAGTTTTTGTGTTGTAAAGGATCCTATTTCTGAAAAGCGGCAATGTAAATGTATGTTCCAAGCTACCTTATTCAGAAAGTTGGGTTCCATACAAGAAGAGAGATAGTACACATGATCAAATGTTTTGACTTATGCACCACTGAACATAATTTTGTGTTAAGGTTTCAGTTTCATGATATACCATCCATGCATGGCTTTGTCATTCTGTACTGATAAAACCAGTGTGTGTGGTTTATGCATCACGAAGTAGACATTCTCTGCAATCCCAAGCAAACTTGGCTCTCACACAAAAGATTTTTTGAAAAACAATTTCTGAACTGACATCAAGAGAATGATCTCATTAGTAGGGTACCACTAGTGAGAAGGCTCTCCACCCACCACCTTAATTCAAGATGTGGAATGAAGATCTTAGCAGTTCAACAGGTGTATATAGGAGCAGCAGATCCTTCCAGGTAGCCTAGTTCCAGAATGTTTAGGGCAGACTTCTTAGCCTTGAGTCCCTAAATGCTGTTTGACTACAACTCCCACCATCCCCAGTTAGTGTAGGCCACGCATGTCCAAAGTCCATTTCGGGGGTCTAAACCAGCCTGCTGGTTGGTTTAATCTGACCCCTGTGGCAGTTTATTTCCTGAGGTAAAATCCTAAAAAAAGGTTAACAACTTTGGTTGGTCCTTTGGTCGGCCCTGCCCTTCATCAAATCTGACCCTATTTGAAAAAAGTTTGGACACCACTGGTGTAGGCAATAGTCTGGGTGATGCAAGTTGTAGTCAAGTAATGTATGGGAACCCATGGTTGGGAAACACTGGTTTAGGGCTTTCAAACCCTCTGAATTATAGCTGGAAATACTGGAAGCTAGTGAAACTCTTTAAATGCTGGCAAAAGTATGTTCCTTCCAGCCTTCAAGCTGTATTACAAACCATTTGAGGTTTCAGAACCTTCTCATCTAATTTAAAGAATATTCTAAGTCTGATCTCTGGTAAACAAATCTTGAATTTGGGAGAAACCATTGTTGGTAGAGGCGAGTTTGGGTTTGGATGAAGTTTTTGATTAATATTTCAAAGTTAAATAGCTGAAAGCCAAAATCCAATACATCCGTTAAGTGCATTGCCTGAAACGTGCCTGTAAGCACACTAGCAGAACAATCCTGCTTCCTGGCTGAGAGGAGCAGGGCAGAATGAAGCAGCAGAGTCACTGCTGCACCCAAAGCCTGTGTCCTACTAGCCAAGAGGGAAAGTGCGAGGTGGTTTTCTCCCCCCCCCTTTTTTTTTTTTGCTGTGGCAGTCTAGGCTGAGGTGGCTCAGACTGGGGCCTTGAAAATGGGCCAGGCTAGGATCCATTGCCATATCTGCTTCACCTCTGCCCTGAATCTGTCCTGCATGCCCTGTTTTGTGGACTTATGTTCATGACTGTCAATGGGAGCTTCCTGAATGTTTGTGTTTTTGGTGGGCGCAGTTTGGCAGAACCAGGTGAAGGCATAACTCCACCCAGTCGCATCTCCTTCCAGATTGGGGTTTAGGATTGCTCTCTACTTGTGCTGGATTGTGGCCAATGTGTTTCATAAGGTTCTAAACACTTCAGCACAAAGCAGAGCCTAAAGAGAGATTATGTAGTTATTAAACCAAATTACTATCTATTATTTATAGGCTGCTTAAAGCTATGTGTACATGTCTGCATTTACCTTTTCCCAGCGGTATTTTGTCCTCATCTGATACTACTTTTGCAATAGCTACGTTGCTTTCTATCTGTGTTCTGTAACATGGTTGTTTAATTAATTCCTGTTTGCACAATGTCTTCTTACTCGGAGGAGTACCACTGTTTTCCTGGAGCAGGTAGGAAGCTGTCAGGGACTCGCACAATAGGTTATCTGTTTGCTACAAAACCACCCATGTAGTCTCTTAATACTGACTTAACTTGCAGTATTCTGAACTATTGCTGGATTTTCCAGTAGTGACTACATCAGCATTGCATTCAAATACTACTGAGGAAATGCAAACTTTATAGTGATTATTTCATCAGGAAAGGGCTAGTGGAGCCATCAATATTTCAAGTTGCTTACAAATGAGCCTCCAACTACAGCAAAACGTGTAAAGCTAAAATAGAATGAGTTGGTACTCTGGCACCAGCCATGTGGGAATTCTGACAACTCCATTGTTGACTGCCTTCCTGGTCTTGCAGGATGAACTTTTATTCTGTATAACCCCCGTTACTTCAGCTCTGCATTTTCATGTGGAAGAGTTACATGTCACTTCCTGTAGAGGGACAAGCCCGCTGTCCATATATGCCCTGGACAGCCAACTATGGCACACCCCAGAGCTTAAAAGAGGGAAATGAACAAGCTTACTTTCAGTTTATCCAAAGTTTCTCTGCCTGAACTCCTGGAGTTTTATTGGGAGAAGCCATAATTTAAACTGTTAGGTTGACCAAATTGCTACTTATGTTTTTGCAACAAGTAAGCGGAGCTCAAGTGGTACCAAATGGAATTTATCATTAACTATCCTTGCAAATAGCAGGGAGGAAATTTAAAATCAGAACAATTTTTTGTGTTAGCAATAGAAGACTCAAGGCTTTGAGTTGTACAGCCTAGCTGTAAGGGAGTACCTGAAATGTCCCCCAAAGGCTTTTGCAAAGGACTCCATATGGTGGTGCATAGGGAAGACCTGGTTGCCGTGTCCTTCCCTAGAGACCTCTGCAAAACATCATACAGTGGACTCACTCTCTTTGCAATATGGACATCTCAATCGGCACCCTCCAGGTTGCAACCCTGGCACCTCTGATAGTCCTGCTGGCAGCCTGCAGTGAATTCTTCCAGTGTTGATTCCTAAATCTGGCTATGACTCTACCTTAGTAGAACTTGCAGCAAGCCTAAATTGCTTTGTAATATTGTATCATCTTAAACTCATGGCAGACCAACACGGCTACCTATCTGTAACTTAAACTCTTTTAAAATTCATATTTTTATGACTAAAACTTTCTTATGTATATAATGTGTAATATATACCATAAGCGACTTCAGATAAATTCCCTCCTGTATTGCAAGTGTGTGTGAGAGGTTTATAGGACTGTGTGGACTAGCCCCACACCCAACATACCCATTGGGTGACAAGGGGCTTTTTGCATGTATTGATGTATGCATGTAGGGTTCTTCAATGAGACAGCAGGTCCTGCTTGGCCTAGGAACCCTCCACAGGTAGAGGAGCCCTACACTCAAATGCCACTCCATGTGTAGGACCTCTTCAAAATGTTGCTGCACTTGCAGTCATGAATAGCAATGCCCAGGTATTCAGAGGAGGTGGGGCTTTTGTGTTTAAATGCAATGTGTACATACCATGTCTCAGGAAAAATAACCAATTTTTACTGTCTCAACTGTCAAGCAGCTGTTTGCTGCCCCTGACTTTGGTGGTGGGTTTTGCTCTGAAAATCTCCCATCTTCAAGAGGAAGATTAATCCTCTCGAAGTTTGTGTGTTTTGTTCTGATGCTGAGTGAAGGGAGAACGATGTTTTCTGCTTAATATCAACAGTATATGCATGAATTGACTCTCTTTCTGTAGATGGTTAAAAAAAAATGTTTTAACTCAGTTGGGAACCTGGAGTGTGTTCTGCTGTTCCAAATAGCCATCTTTCTTCTTCTTCTTCTTCTACTTCTTCTTCTTCTTCTTCTTCTTCATCATCATCATCATCATCATCATCATCATCATCATCTTATGTGAACTGGATTGATGGCTCCAGACCTGTAAACTGATTGTGGGAGAGCTTTTGCAAGCTGAGCTTTGGTTCTAGTTTTAGTGGAGCCCCACCCCAGGGATCAGACAGTGTCAGTCTGTCTGACAGAAAAGTCATGCCAGTTTCATGGTTTTGCGGTTGAAGGTTGTTATCTTAAGCCCACTTGTTCCTGAACTGGCCATTTGAAGACAGATAACTTCACTGGAGGGTAGGGCACACTACAATGTGCGTTACTGAGAAATCTTATCCCGTTAATATTTGTCTGAGAACAGACCGCATTGTTCTCTTGGCCTGTGTTTGCTAAGGCTTGATGCCCATGTGGGCAAACAGAAGCATGCAAAGAACTTGAATGCTTTTAGTATGTATTGATCTGCTTTGAATCCCCGATACACCACATTGTGTCTTGCTTCGGAAAGCTTATTGTCCTCCCACTCTCATCTAGCTTTAGCATTCAAGGTGAATGTGCTAGAAAGAGTTGGGAGGAGAAATATTAAGGATAGTGGAACAATATCTTTATTGTCTTTTTAAAAAAAAATCCCTCGAAACAATTTGTGAAATGCTTTCTCTTTTACTTTTGCATACATTTTAGTAAAGGAGAGCTTCCATCAATCATACATACTTTAGCACAGTGCCTCCCTGGGGTTTATTTTCGTATCCTGAATTTTGGATTTGATTGAGTCATTTATGTGGCAGATTATCGTGCCCTCATAGGTCTGTTAATCCACTCACCACTTGTGGCAAATGGGTTTTGCTCTTGGTTTTGGCTGCAACAGGGTGTGTTCCTCCACATAAGAATATGATGTGGGGGGATGGGGATGTTTGTTCAGTTTAGACAGCTGTAATGCACTTTACTTCTTCACCCTGTCATTATTTTATTTTATTTATTTCCAAGCTAATGTTTAATGAGGCTGCACCTAGTTGTTTTATAATAAGTAGCCTTAGGAATTCATTATGTAAAAGCTTTTGGCAGTGGTTTTATAGATGAGCCCATCTGTTTGCAGGTGGAGACGAAGTCTGGCTTTCTGTCCAGACTGGTGAAGAGCCATTGTTGCTGGAACTAGAATGGCAGTGGTGACAGCCAAGGGCTGCTCTCTTTACTTATGAGAACTTACTGCATTGAAAACCTGCTAAAACATTGCAGAAGCTTTACTTCTCCTCCCTTTGGGCTTCCACAAACTTTTACTTTGTGGCAATGCTGACTGTGTGTGCTTAAATCACATCTCTATGGTATATTTAATCAGTGGAGAAATTTCATGCTCTGTCCTAACATTTAACCAAGTATTTCACAACTTGACACATGGAGCTGTAGGCAGTCCACCAGTGGTGTGGTATGTGGCCTCACTGCTCTATGACCACCCCATCTCATGGTTTTGTTACGTCCCAGATATAATAAAAGGAATTTTATTGGGTCTCTGATAGGCTTCCTTATACAGCTGATGGTACACCTTCACACATGGCATTTTACCTGCATGGAAAAATGTGTGTGAGCTGTCATGGGTGATGTACAGCACACTTGACATTTTCCTGCAAATACACAGCTCAGGCAGCTGATGCGTGCAAGGGAGCCAGCTTGGAGGGAGGGCAAGACATGCACAAACAAGAGAAGGAATTCTTCTTTCTTTGGTGCATGGTGTTCTCTTCTCACCTTTTTTCGAAGGAGGTTGGGAGGGAGGGAGATCAGAGTAGGTTCTGCTAAGACTTCAAGGAAGAAAGAAGATTTAAATCATGCTGTCCCAGGGAAGAAGATTGAGATTAAGACTGGGATCCACCAGGGAAGGAAAAAAGGATGTTAAAACTGGACTTTGCTAGGGAAAGCAAAATCTTCTCAGCTCATCCTAACTCTTCCCACCTGACTTGTCTTCATGGAAACTGGTTGGGAAATGAGATTTGAGACTGGACTGCGTGGGTGGCCTTCCTGTCGTTCTTCCTGGATGATTTCAGAAACCTGGGTGCCAGATGCCAGTAATAAATTTAAAGAGGGCAGTAGCAACTCAGTTTTTGCAACCTTGTGGAAGGCATGTCTGTGTGTATGCTGCATGGGTGTTTTCTAGCCAGGCTGGCTATAGACCTTCCTCCCACCAGCTGCAGCTTATGATACATTGCACAGCATGCAGCAGAGCAGACTGCCAAAGGCAGTTATTCATATCCATCTAACTGGAAAACCCACACACAAAACAAGTAGAGCAAGTATTCCCATGTCAAATTTGGAAGATTGATCAAAATGTAGCCTAACAATTCTTTACCTAGTTGTCTCACAGGGTCAACTTGCATGAGCTGCTTGACACATAGGAAAGTGTAGGATGAGACGTTGTATTCTGGGGCTATGTAGCAAAAGTAATCATTGTCTGAGTAATTAAAGAACAACACTAGTTCCATAAGGCAGAGGAAACAAATTTTGGGTTTTTGTTTTTTTTAAAGGTTGCTTGTATTTTTTTTTCCATTTTGGCAACAATGAAGAGACTTTCCCCCCGTTTTGTATGAAATATTTTGCATAAATGGGGATGATTCATCCAGTAGTAGACAAATATGCCCCTCCATCACAGTGGTCTTGACAGCATCCTAGCCTATAAACATTTTTATTGTGTCTACCTGGCTTCAAGAGACTTTATATTCCTATCGTTATCTTAAACTTGCCATTAATTAATCAATCATCCTGGCCCAGAATTCCTGGGTTCATGTTATTTATGTAATCCCTCCCTTATTTGAATGTGGAAAAATCTGTTCTTTAGTTGTGCGCTGGAAAAGCATGACTTTATTTTATAAGCTCAGTAGTAGTATTTGAGCAGTCTAGTTTGGCTTTCCAGGTTTGGGGGCATATGTTTCCGATAGTGCAAAGAAGGTGGAAACTATGTCTATGAAAGTATTTTTCCATGCTCTTGAAAGGAAATGTAAGGCTGCAATCCAATGCACATTAACCTAGGAGTAATACCTATTAAACTCAGTGGGACGTTTGAGTGCACATTCATAGGATTATGTTATACATTTATTTAAAAGAGTTTGAAGAGAATCCTTTAGGTCAAGATTGAGGAACCTGTGTCCCCTACAGATACAGTTTGACTCCAAACTCCAACCAGGCCCAGACAGTAGGACCAATGGTGAACAATGATGGGAGATATAGTCAATTAAAATCTAGAGGCCCACTGGTCCCCATCCTTCCTCTGTAGTCTAGCCTGTCTTTGCTACTGAGCAATGTTATGACTCCGAAAACACCACTAAATGCTTTTTCAGAAGAGAAACACTGTGTTTCTTCAGGAAAGAGTGGCATTAGAAATATTTTTATCCTTTACCTCTTCCTTTTTTTTAAAAAAAAGAAAACCAGCAGGTACCTAGTGTCTCACTAGAGTCATCTTGAAAGCTAGTTTTTTTTTATTTTAATGTACTTATATAAAATTTCTGTCCTGTCCTACCTCAAGGGCTTAACTTCACAACAGCTCTATGAGGTAAGTTAGACTGAGAGATAGAGAGCTACTGTTCCAGTTAGTCCCTGAATTTCCTGATTGAGAAGACTTGGGATTTGGGTCTTGTTCATAAGTCCAGGACCATAATCATTAAATCACACTGGTTTGGTATTCAGTTTGGCTAATGTAATATATCCTGAAGCAATTTCTGCGTTTGTGAGACATTTGTGGGTACACTTCTCATGCTACATTTTGCAGGTTTGAGTTTGGTTTTGGAATTATTTTGGTGGATGTATGTTTAAACATGAAAATATTTTATTAATGTATCACCTGTGTTAATGATTTGCCCCATCCAGGGTGCCTTTTTGCACTAATCTGGGATCCAGCTCACACAGGTTTTCATTTGAACTTTCCCCCAAAATGCCCTGTGGATGCAGACCAATTTTACTGGAAGCGTTTTAGAGTTGTGGCACCTAGGAAAAATTATATAGCATAAAGGAGTGACAGGGTGTTTTACTCAGAACGAGGGAAAGGATATATTTCTTTAATGCCACCAAATATTTAAATAGATGGATGACATGCAGCTGTTTGTCAATAAGTTCCTTTGAGAACTGTCTGCTGAGAAGACAGGACATTTCTGTGTCAACAGAGCTGAAGTTGTTTCTGCAAGTGTTGTTGATGATTGAAAATGAAGAATTGTAAGCACAATTCATCTTAGCGAACACAGGGTGTGAGTAATGCCGACTGGGGCCAGACATTGACATACGGGCCGTCATCAAACTAATTGTTGTTTGAATTACCTGTTATGATCCGATGACAAATCTCCTTCACTCCTGCCACTGGAGCAGAAAATGTAGCTTGAATTGTCGTGATGTTAGCAAGTGTAAACTGTACTTCAACAAGATGGATAAACCCAATTATGGGGCAGACCTGTAGAGAGAAAATCCATTTAAATCTCGTAATGTTAAGCAGAGCTGTGTTTAATTCATTTGGGCCAATTTGGGAATGATGTATGAGTCTTGGTGAACATTAGTCAAAGGAGGAAACAACATAGGAAAGAGATGCTCTATAAGCTTCAACAGAGTGGCAGGCGAGTGCTGTGCCGTTTCAGTGCCTAATACTAATGACTCTGGAAAGCTGAAATGACAAAAAGATGTACTAACAGCTATTCTGAGAGCACTACTGTGTAAATGAACCAACTGGAGAAACATGGAGGAGAACTGGTTTGTGGTTATTGGTATGATGTGGGTTCTTAGTTTTGCTTGAAACTATTGATTTTCAAATGAAGAAGGAAATATTAATTTATTGTTACCATCTATGCTTACCATAATGCAGTAGATTGAAAAATGTCAGCCTTTTTTAAAAAAAAGAAGAGCTAGACATGTCGAGAGATCTAGCAGTTGGAGAAGACAGATTTCTGAAACAATTCACCATTGTGTTGAATTCTCATTTTTAGGTAACATGAACATTATTCCTTTCATCACCATAATAAGCACTAAGTTGATGGACTTAAGATTGCATCCTGATTCTTCCCATTAGTAGTGGGGTGGGTGGGTGGGATGGTTGTAAGCTGTGTTTCACAATAGCAGTCCTGCAGGCTCAGTGTTTGCCAAGCACTGAAAGCAAGATGGTTCTCTGTCCTGTAAAGGATGTACTCTAGGCTAGTAAGCATTTTTTTGTGATGTGCTTCACTTAGCCTGACCTCATTGTCTAGTTTCTTGAGTGAAGGTCCCCCAAAACTCTCGTGAACTGTATTTATTTGTCTCAGTTATCTTTGTTAGCCAGTTGAAAGATCTGTTGATTTTTTTTTTTCTCCAAGGTTTTATAAGCACAAAAATCAACTGTGAACGGTTAAACTGTGTTGTTACTGTAGTATTAATGTCCTTTACAGCATGTTCCCCTTAGTACTGCCTCACTTTCCCCCAAAGCATTTGTCACCTTCAGTTTTAGGTAGCATGCCTAGCATTTCATAGGGTTTTCGTATATGATTCTTTACCAGGCCCAAACTGAAGCAGTTTTTGCAAATCTTTCAAAGATTTCCTAAACTAAGCCCACACGATTTATTATGCAACATTCTCTTTTGTTTCCAAACAAGCCAAGCTTTTCTTGTTTCTTTATTTCCCTTTGTTTGTCATAGTAAGTTTCTTTTAATTAAAGGCATGAATAATCTAGTATGGTTTCATTTGCATTTGTGATTGAGGTCTTGTTCACACTTTGTGAATTTCTCCTGAGGTCTCCACTCAGGGTTTGCCATTCAGTCTTAACCTGCAGTGTGAGCGGAGGGCAACTGACACGGAAGCCGTCTGATTTTGAATGATGTTATCAGACATGGAGTGCCATTGTTTTTATTTCCATGTTGATGTTGTACTTATAAAGGATTGTTGACACTTATCAGTTGTGGCTGAACAATATTTCAATCATTGTGCAATTTACACGTCAAGGCCCTTTTTACCTGGCAAAAAATATATTTTAAAAATTAATTGTAACATAACACAGCAACAATAGCCTGCTATGAGGCTAAGTCAACCTATCAATTGATTCTTCTGCTATAGAGCACCACCTTTCAGAAGCTTAATCTTTTGCCATGGAACTAAAAGTATTGTGCAAAACACTTCTGGGTTTATTTAGCGTCACAGACAACAAATCTATTCTCCATTCAAGTAAAGACTTGTAATGAATCCCCATGTTCCCTTATATAATATTTTTGTATCAAGGGTTGTGCGTACATAGCAATTGCAGCACAGAGCTCGGGGCTGGCTGAACATACGCTTCAGCCTGCAAATCATGTTGTGTTGTTATCCCAGGCATTTTTACTCAGAATTGAGTCACGCTGATGAGTTGCTGTCTAGTGAGGGCACTCGGGATTACAGTTGTAGCATCTAAAACATTTTCCCCCATGTCCATTTGCTCTAGGACTTAGCAACCTTCTTTTGAGTGCTGATGCAGCAGTACCCATAAGCTAACGTAGCACAATCATTAGATTTTGGTTGCATCTATAAGCATTGGATAAAAGTTGTGAGTTTTTCCTCTTGCCGCGGTTGGAAACCTGCTGCCTAGTCAACCATAGACACTCTGATGTTTGGCAACGTAAATTGCCACTATTTCTGTCTCCAGACCACCAGCCCTCTGACTTCTCAGTGGGACTTTTAGCTAACTGTTTACCTTCATACTCCAATTACTCTGGTTTCCAAATATGTATAAATCTACAGCTTTGGGGAATAACCAAAGTCAGAATTGATGATGGAAACTTGGGTTGCTCAAAATATTGATTTAAAACAAGGATTTGAACTGGTTTATCTTTTAAAGGATTCTAGAAATGTGTTGTTTAGACTCTCTTAAAAATGCCCTCCTAAAAGTAAATGACACTTTAGCCCATAACCCATTTTGAAGGTTTACTAACCCTCAGTCTGTTGACAAAACAGTCTATTTATGTTGTCATTTTTCCTCAAGAGCTACACACAGAATTATTATTTAAGAATCTGCAAGTGAGCCAAATTAGTGGTATTGCTTTTCAGCAAACCACATGCAAAATGTATATGGTTTTGATTTCTGCTTTAGTGGTTCACTTATCGTTCTCATTTACAGAGTGGCTTTTTATCTCAGTGTTTTAAGCTCTTTCAAACCTAGTTTTCACTTAAGTTCATCACTCGTGGTTTTTACTTGCAACACACCTACAGAGTATATCTAAGTATATGTTATAATATGTCTTACATACATATTTTAGATTAGCTGTAACATTATAATTTTCTTATTCTCTTTCATGGGCCCTCCTAGTGAAGCTGGACTCCAACTTCCAGCCACAATGGCAAAAAGTCAGGGATTATGGGAGTTGTAGTTCAGTAACACCTGGACAGCCAAGGTTCACGATCCCCATTTGATTTGTTCATTTAGCTCTTCATCAACAGCATGTGAAAGCTGTTGCAAGTGAAGCTGTTGTGCAGAAATGACTACCTCAATCTATTATGACAACATTTGCAACAATATGCATAGTTACAAAACACTTTAAAATTATGAATTGTTTGGAACCGGTCCACACATCTAGAGAAAATTGTTTCTTTCTGGTGTTGCATGTGGCATGATTTTGCACCCCATTGGTTTCAGTGACAAAAATTTTAATTGATATGAATTGAGGCTTTAGTCTCAGTGTCAACAGATGTAATATATCCAGCAATACCAGCTAGCCCTTACAACAAGGTGAAAAACTGAAAATCTTCCTATTGCCCTGCCTAAAGTGTTAAATTATGTTAATAGGTACCATAGCATTTAGGAGTTCATCTTGCATTGATGTGGCCTGGTGTGTGCATCACATTAAACCAGGCATGGCCAAACTTGGCCTTCCAGATGTTTTGGGACTACAACTCCCATCATCCCTAGCTAACAGGACCAGTGGTCAGGGATGATGGGGATTGTAGTCCCAAAACATCTGGAGATTAAACTTTTTATTACCAAGAACTATGGTTTAATGCGAACACACAGTGTGCTGGTGCACCTGCTGAAAAGTTCTTGCTCCACTTCTGCCCTGTTCTTGGTACGGCTGCTCTGATGGAAAACATAGCGTGTTGTGATGTCCAAGCCTGGCCTCATGGTTGGTACCTGGATTATAGTTCATGATTTGCTTGGGGGAAGTTTCTCTGACCACTACTTGAGTGTAGAGGCTGGAGCCTGAGTCAATGATATAGACTGAGCTATAGCATACATGAGACCCATAGAGAGCTAATAGCAATGTAAAGAACAAAATGAGACCGAGAAATTTATATAGTGTTTGTCTCTACCTGGTCTTCTCTTGGGTCATTGCTTGCAGCTGGGTGTTCTGCTTCCTCCCAAGTAGACCCTTCAGAGCAGATGCCTCCTCCCAAATTAGATCCCTGCTGGTAGAACTGTCTGGCAGCTAAAGGGGCATCCTTTCTCTGACTGTGGCGTTTCTGTCTAGTCTGCTGCCACCTTTACTCACACAACTGAAGGGATAATGGGGAAGAATAAGGAATCAAGACAGTGCTTGGGATGGGGTCATTGGGTGACTCAGGCAAAGCATCGCTGAAATGAGTCTCTGCAGACTGCTTTTAAGACTGGAATGTTGTCCTACATGGGCCTCCAGCCACTTCTCCCAAAGAGGGTTCTTGCATCTAAATAAAAATGCTTAGGATTGCTTTGCACACGTATTTTAGAAATGTGATGGTAGAATTCATAGTTCCATGCCCATTATCTCTCCCCCCCCCCCATCCTGCTGTTTAAGCCAACCCTTTTCCTCTTTGCCTCCCTAGGGAGAATGTCATGCTAGAAAGGCATTATTTCAACTATGTCTCTTTAATTTCTTCAGATCCCAGCACCATTGTTGTTTTAATTAAACCTAAAGCTATAAAAGTGCTGATGAGCTTTGCTAGACACTAATCATGTTTACTCTTTGCTGTTCAGCCGCCATATGCAACAGTAAAAATCATCCTCTTAAATCATCTCTACTTGTGTACTTTTGCTCTTAATCGTGAGCCCTCTCTCTCTAAAACATTTGCCCTTCATGCATTTTATAGTGTTATTCAACATTTTGGTTCTTTTAAAAGTTTTAGATAATATCTTTTTCCATGAAATGAAAGCAGCATCTAATCTAATTCTCCCTCCCCCTTCAAATAATGGTCAGCTTATGCTTTTGGTATTGGCTGGTGTGATCCATGTGGCCAATATTTGGTTAACAAGAGCTGGGAGGGAAAAGGGCATAACATATGACCTAATTTATCTTCCTGGGGTGCTGGGACAAAAGGTTCCAGAGGGGAAGGATCTTGGAATTCTCCAGCTCATTGATAGGCATGAAATTAGTGGCAGTCAGATGAGGAATCTGTTGCCAGTTGCGCTATTTTGTTCCATGTCAGCTTCTTTTATGTACAAGAAATTCCTGTCACGGAAGACTTTATTTCCATTTTACAGCCTTCAGCCTACTTGTTAGAATGTTAGACTTTGGCCTTTCAGGGCTAGAAGGTTTCCTTCATTAACTGCAGGAGCATGTTTTTATAGGCTCAATAAACATCTGAAAATTATCTGTCCCAATTAATAAGTATGTGATACCCATCCCACTTGTCTGGTTTGCTTATAGAAGTTGATTAAAATAATACCGCCATGCCATTATTGCCGAGAAATCTTATGCTCTTTTTATATACAACCATGTTATGAGTTTTCAAAGCCATCTGTATGAAAAGATACGCAAAACACTTTGCACTGTTATCGCTTCATCTGCTTGTCTTTCGTTTTCACATTCTGCACACTTATTGCAAGTCCTTCGGTTGCTCCATTTTAACAAATAAATAAAGGACCCCCCCCCCCCGATGATTGAATTTCACATTTGGGCCTAGGCCAGTTTCTGAGCTTTGGTTTAGAATGTTAAAGTATTTTATGACTATTGAGTAGTTAGAAATTCTACACTTCTCCCATGTGGAAGGCCACAGTTCTTTGCCCTCCTGAAAGAAGAAAATGGATGTGTTAGTGCCAGTGGGTGGCTTGAGAAGTGCAATTCAGGCTCCTGTGTCAGTTCTCAGTGGCAGTGGATTGCACCTAAGTGTGCCTGGAGGAGCAGACTAAGCAATGAGGAAGGTTTGCAGCTCAGTTGCAGAGCATCTGCTTTGCATGCAGAAGGTCCCTGATTCATTCCCAAGCATCTACATGTAGGGCTGGGAGAGAACCCTGTCTGGAAACCTTGGAGAGCTTCTGCCAGTCAGTTCAGACAATACTGACCTAGATGAAGGGAAGCTTGCCTGTATAGGGAGGTTTTTTAAGGTTTAATGTTTTATTATGTTTTTATATATGCTGGAAGCTGCCCAGAGTGGCTGGGGCAACCCAGTCAGATGGACAGGGTACACATGTATTATTATTATTGTTATTGTTATTTATTAACTTCCTATGTTCCTATACAAAATAACATTACAGTGGTACCTCAGGTTAAGTACTTAATTCGTTCAGGAGGTCCATACTTAACCTGAAACTGTTCTTAACCTGAAGACCACTTTAGCTAATGGGGCCTCCTGCCGCCGCCGTTCCACCGGAGCACAATTTCTGTTCTCATCCTGAAGCAAAGTTCTTAACCTGAAGCTCTATTTTTGGGTTAGCGGAGTCTGTAACCTGAAGCGTATGTAACCTGAGGTACCACTGTATTAGGAACCCTAAATAAATACTAGGACTACTAAGCCTTCTAAGAACTTACTGTGGCCCTTAGGAACTCTACTTAAGACTCCTCAGACGGTTCTTGTATAACAGAAGAAACATTGTAGGAATGTGATTTCCTTCTAAGACAAATAATTCGGCCTCTTGTAATCAACTCACAGTCATCATTGTCTGCATACTGGCAAATGTGGAAGCTTTCCTGTTTATGGTGGACTGCGGTAGTGAGTCAAAGCATAGAGCAGGGGTCAGCAACCTTTTTCAGCTGTGGGCCGGTCCACCGTCCCACAGACCATGTGGCAGGCCAGACTATATTTTTTAAAAAATATATGAATGAATTCCTGTGCCCCACAAATAACCCAGTGTTGCATTTTAAATACTGTATTTTTCACTCTATAGGACGCACTTTCCCCCCTCCAAAAATGAAGGGGAAATATGTGTGCGTCCTATGGAGCGAATGCAGGCTTTCGCTGAAGCCTGGAGAGCGAAAGGGGTCAGTGTGCACCGACCCCTCTCGCTCTCCAGGCTTCAGCAAGCTATCCGCAAGCCTTCGGAGTGCAGCGGGAGTTCCCGCCAGGCTTCCAAGGCATGCGGATAGCAGGCAGCAGCCTAAATCCTGGGGAGTGCAGTGCTACGCACCCCGGGCTTTGGGTAGCTATCTGCAAGCCTTCGGAGTTCCCGCCAGGCTCAGAAGGCTTGCGGATAGCAGCAAGCTCCAGGAGCGAAGGCGAGGTGCGCCCCAGCCCCGCAGCTAAAAAGGAAGCCAAGACAGCAAGTGGGATCCGTCCTGCTAGCTCTCTTGGCTTCTGCCAAAGCCATGTGCAGCCTCTCCCGGCTAGAGAGGTTGTGCGCGGCTAAAGAGGAAGCCAAGACAGCCAGCGGGATGGATCCCGCTGGCTGTCTTGGCTTCTTTGTTGCTCTTTGGGGCTGGGGGGGAATATTTTTTTTTTTCTTTATTCCCCCCCCCCAAAAAAGACTAGGTGCACCCTATGGTCCGGTGATCCCTATAGAGCGAAAAATATGGTTGCCTACCCCTGGCATACAGCTTGTAGGTATAACAGGCATTTTGGAATGTGGGGCAAAACCAGATAGGCAGGTGTTTGCAGAAAAGCCAAATTGTGCTGCTGTTCCGATTCAGCTTTAAACAGTGGGTTTATTTGGTGGAAGCCCTAAAGGCGGGGGGAGCATTTGGACATGGCACTTTAAAATGCAGACCTGTGCCTAGAAAGCACAGGGCCAAAGGTAATACGTATGAGCCCTGAGTTTCTTGCCTATTGAGAAACATCTTCATACTCATGGGGGCTGAATGTTGTTTTGTTTAAAGTGAGACTGAGGGGGTGGGGAAGCTGTGGCCTATCAGATGTTGTAGGACAGAGTTGTATTCTGTGCTGTGTCAGTGGAAGTTCCTCTCCACCCCAGCTCCTCAAAGAAAGCCACAACCCTGCTCTGGAGAGCCAGTTTTCTTTTACCTTTAAAGGTTGTGATTGTTTTGAGGTAGCCCATATCTTGTTTGAATCTTCAATCTCTTCCCCTCCTTTTTATTCACAACTTGAGGAAGTGTAAATTAAAACACGGCACAATTCTTTAAGAAGCTCTTGTTTGTCTTTCCTTGTGTTACAGAGGCCTACTGTTAAAAGAACCCAGTTGTAACTTGAGAAACTGAAAAGCATTCTTAATCAATCGACTCTTAACTCTGAAGACTTGAGTAACATGTATTTATTGTTTAGTCGGATAAATAATTGATTAGGTTGGGATGACAGCTTTTGTCCATTATTTATTACATATTTTTTTTTACCCCACTTCCCAGCTGCACAAGGACCACAGGCCGCTTACAACAGGCTAAAGTAGAGTACATACCTGTATAATAAATACGGTAACATTAAATCAAAGCACAGGATAAAACAATAGTGTGAAAGGCAGGAAAGAGACCCATTTGCTAAAATAAATTAGGGTATTAGATCCTTCCTAAAACGTTCTTATTCTGTCTCCTAAGTGCAGGGAGTGAGGGAGTCAGTTGAGTATCTCTTGAGATGGTCTTCCATGCTTTACACAACAGAAGTACAGAGGTATAGTTAGCAGCGAGTATCTTGCTAAGAGGTGGAGTGTATGGGAGGAATATTTTGCGGGAGCTTGCTACCATTATTTTAACTCTGGCCCCATACTGTATTGGTAGCCAATGAAGTTGTTTGAGGGGAGGAGTTATATGTACCCTATGTTTAATACCAGTCAGCCACCTTGACACAGCATTCTGGGTGACTTTAGCTCCACATGGATTGGATTGCAGTGCTTCGTTTTATCAAAACATCTCTATATTAACAATGGTTTTTAGATCCAGATTTCCCAGTTGCTGTGCCTGCACAGCCGTTGTACCAACCCAAACCTGGAGTAAGTACCTTCTAGGCTGTAGCTGCTTTCAGCAAAGCAGAACCCAGGAGTGGCCCAATCTTCATCTTTCAGGATGATTTTAATCCCATTATTTAGAACGGGATGACAATATGGCCACCCACTACCCATAACTAAATCATATTTCACTTGAGCTTCTGTTTATTGCATCCTGTCAGCCCATTATTGATTCCAAGAACCAGTTCAAGGAGTCTACCACTTCACTGGAATTCAAAGAAAAGAAGAGATATCTACTAGCAGTTGTTCTTAACTGTGCATTTTATAGAGGCCCCATAAAACCACTATATGGATCTAAACGGGACAGAGTAGAGGTAGGAAGCAGGTGGGGCCATCTTCAGCCTGGAGAATATGATTAGTAGGAAAACTGACACCACCTTTGTCCCTATTATTCATCTTTTATGAGCCCTTTTATGGGCCTTTCAAGCTCTGTTTGTCCATGGAGCTTTTTGGGCAGTGTGGAAATGTTGCAAATAAATGCCAACTGCTGCTAAATATGAAGGGTGAAATAAGGATTTTGTCTGATGAATATGTCAAAGATAGACTATGCTCTACTTGAGCAATTGAATTTGATTTTACTAACTGTGGCCGTGCAGTGACTAGTTTGACTGCTACAATGATAGAGGCTTTATAGAGCTGGGAAGTAAGAATGACCAATCCCTTATTTACATAGGGCCCAGCTACCTATTCGGATCTACTTAATGTTGACCAAAAAAAAAAGTATCTCCTTACATAAAACATAAAAAAAATACGGCCTCAAATGGAGATGAAGCAAACTAACCCCCAGCTTGGCCTGTTTAGATGTTGACATATTTTGTGTGTGAAGAAGGCAACTCAGTGACACAATTTTTTTCAGCGAACTGTAAATCAAGGACAGACACTCTTGGCTATCGAGTTGTAACTATTGAGGCCATTAAGTTCTTTTTCAATACTTCCCCATCCCCTTTACATACATGGTTGTATAATTATTATTACAGCGCTCAGTTTCTGCTGGCTTTCTTCCAGTAACAACATCCCTGTCTTTTTTCATCACTGAGCAAAAGCAATCTGAAGGCTCCATAATTCCTTAAATTGGATTTTAATTCTGATCCCCTTACATTCTGTAAACAGAGTGTTTTATGAAACCTCATTGCTTTATGAATAACAAACCAATGATAGTTCTTTATTTAATTTTTTTTAAAAGCACAAATATATGCTCATGAAAGGTGCACTTGTTTTCTGAGTTGTGGGCCTGGTGGCCAGTGCAACTGGGATAGTCAGAACATGCTTTCCCCTTCAGATGGTTGATCCGACAGATACAGTGGTACCTCTGGTTAAGTACTTAATTCGTTCCGGAGGTCCGTTCTTAACCTGAAACTGTTCTTAACGTGAAGCACCAGTTTAGCTAATGGAGCCTCCTGCTGCCACTGCACCGCCGGAGCACGATTTCTGTTCTCATCCTGAAGCAAAGTTCTTAACCTGAAGCACTATTTCTGGGTTAGCAGAGTCTGTAACCTGAAGTGTATGTAACCTGAAGCATATGTAATCCTATGACCACGGAAGAAGGAGCGCAATACATGTGTGCGGGAAAGGTGATGTTCAAATCAACCCCTCAGTGCTCCACTCTGTACTAGTGCATTTGCTTTGCATCCTCTGCTTCCTCCACACCAGCTCATAATGTTGTTTTTTAAAAAAAATAAACAGAAACAAACAATTTCCTTTTAATACTTAGTGCTCTGCAAACAAGGCAATGGACCTTTGATGTTATGTTTATCTCTTGCTACAAGGGATAGAGACTGAAGACTAGAGTGATTTCCTCTCTTGAGATTATAACCTAAGATTTAAACATAAATTAACCCTGAAAACACACCGTTTGCACAACTGGACCTGTAACAGTCGTTTGGGTGGAGCATAGGGGAAGTATTCAACTAAATAATGGGGCAAGTGGAATAATATCTGCTTGTGTAGCAGGACTTCCCCTATCTCACTTTCCCTGCATGTGTCCTGTGTCATTCCCAAATTTGCTCCAGAGAGTTGGGGAAACCACCCCTCACAAAAAACATATTTGGACAGCTCACAGAGGGGAAGGAGGACATCCATTTGTGCAAGTGGAAGTCACTGAATACAACCCCTGCTTGCTTTTTTAAAAAGGTAATTGTAACGCAATTAATTGTGGCATATAGGGATATCCTGTGTTCAGATTTAAAGGTTTATATATTTAGGATTGGGACAAAAATAAGAAAATTCTCAGTATGAATGTATTGGTGTGAGAGCTAATTTTCTGACATACATACATATATCCATACATGGTAAAAAAGAAAGAAAATAAGTAGGTGTAAGATTACAATACTAAATGAAAAGACTTTTTTCACATACTGAAGAAGAGTAACCAGATGGAAAGTAATGGTAGACCTACTTAGAAACATGAATACATGGGATGTCTTCACTGTGAAGAAATCTACTCCCCTGCAGTAAAGTTTGTTATAAAGAGCAAAATGCTTAGGATTCCTGCATTGCAGGGGGTTAGACTAGATGACCCTTGTAGTCTTTTCCAACTCTACAATTCAGTGATTCTATTGACCAATGAGAGATAATGTAAGCAGCAGAAAATCAAAAGCGCTTAAGACACTTTGTGTCTTAAGCGCTTTTATCTTGGCACTTAAAAAATAAAGAGAGACACTGATTGTTTATGACCACTGAGTGCTAGTTTACTTTTATGGAAAATTCCCAGATACTCCTATTTATTAGAATGCATTTGCCAGTTTTGCAGAATCATAGAGTAGAAGGGGGTTGTTTGTTATTTGGAGGACCATGAGTGGGAGTGCAGCTGTAACCTATGCAGATAAACTTGTTGCTGGTAAATATCAAGAGGGCTGAAAGGAATGTGACAGAACCAGCTAGCATTTCTTGGGTGTACTCTGAGAAACGTAGTGGGTGAGACATATTTCATTGTGATTGCTGTCACCATCATGGAGTCCATGTGAAATATGAAGAAACAGTGCTTGAAAACTTTGGTAAACGATTGTTTTCTAGGAAGTATCTACTTCAGCTACGCAAATTTAAAGACCTTTTTGTACTTGCTTATAAATATTTAGCTATGCTTTTTATTTGGATTTTCAGCCTGTGCAGCATTGATGTCTCAAAGCAGGTCTTGCCTGTTGGTTTTATCAAATTTTGATTTTAGTGTTGCAAAATATAAGTTAGAAAACTGAAGTGCACAATTTGAGTTAGAATTACCTCCGTAATGACTTGAACCCTAGGCATTACTTTCAAATCCAGCATAATAATCACAGATGTAAGGATATAATTAAAAAATGTTCAGATAAATGGAGTCTTTTGCAAAACTCCAAAGTATGAGAATACCTAAGCCTGAGAATGTATATATTAAGTGTCCTTGTGTTGGTACGCTAGAACAATCCGAGGGCTGCATTCTGTTATAGGCACCCTTCCAATGGCTGCTTGTCATTACTGGGTGTGGCCAGAGGCAAAGTGGGAGGAGCAATGGATGTGACTTTTACCTTTCTGCAGTAGAGAATGTTCTAGCCATGCAACATACACCTTCCCAGTCAGGCAAGTGAGATGTATCATCACACTTCAACAATATGTTCCAGCCAGACAAAAACACTCAAGGATAATGTGGATGGGGAAAAAGCAGTGAGGGGTGTGGGCTGGGAGAACGCCAAGGGCCAGGAAAAGAGGCCTGGAGTTCCACATTTGGATCCTGAGCCTGAGATTCCATACTCCTGATATAAAAGGTGCTCTTTTCTGAAGAATTTCATTTTGCCTACTTGCTTGTATGTAGAGCACCATCATTGTGCTTTTGGTAGCACAAGAAGACATACCTGCAGCAATGTTAGGGGGAAGGACAGCAGTAGAGCATCTGCTTTGAATGCAAAAGGTTCCTGGTTCAACCCCTGGTGTCCCCAGGAAGGTTGGGTGGGAGAAACCCCTGTCTGAAACCCCAGGGAGCTTCTGCCAGTCAGCACTGAGCTAGCTGGACCAATGGTCTGCTTCAGTTCAGTGTAGCTTCCTGTGTTCCTAATGGGATGGGGGGAGGAAAGAGAAGATGAGGTAAACAGGAAAAGGATGTGCTATTTCAGCTGCAGGTACCTGGCCTTAGTTCCAGTAGGGCATGGGGAAATCAATCCAGTGATTTAAAACATTCTAATTGAAAGGAAAGCTGAGAAGCCTGCATATTATGATTCTTAAGGAAAAATTGTCCTATAAAATGTGGTTTCCATTTCTCCTCCGCACACCCAAGTTTCCTCATAGCCATCACACTAGAACTTTCAGGTTAGAAGTAACAGGTTGCCAAGTTAGCTGCAATCTGAATGTTTTCCTGCACCTATTTAGGTGTCATGGCTTCTCCAGTGCAAAGCATATTAGGAGGAGGAAATCTGAAGAAGAAACCAGAGGGAAGTTTTTATGCTTCCCTTGACTACTTGCTTTCCACTGATTCCATACACACACCCCACCTGACCTGAACTCTCCTCCTCCTCCTGTTCTGGTCCCATGTTTAGGGTCTGGAATGCTGCGGGAGAAGAGTTGGGTTTGGGGGGGGGGAGTTTTAAGAGAAAGTTGTTGGCATGGGAGGCGTTAGACTTTCCTTCTGTTACTTTTCTAATGCTGCTCTGCCCTTTCCAAGGGCATGAGACAACAGAGAAGAGGCCAGCTGTGTACAACTGCAATGTGTAATGTGCAGCTTGCCCCTTTCAGAGATGATGTCAGCTGCTGTTCTTAGGTACGAGGGGGTGGATTTCTCATGCTTTATCTTATAAATCCTAAATTAACAGCTGGTTTGGTAAGAGTTCTTTGGGATCTGACTAAGGGATTATGGCCATTCTCAAGTGAGTCAATCTAGTTTAATTTATTTGAAATCTATAAAAAAAAAATCAATTCGAGCTCTTTTGAAAGTAAAACTGTAATCAGCCTGCGTACTTAGATGTCACTGTAGTTATTCTTTTTTTGCTTCCCTGACGAGAAAGGAAAAATTCCAGGCTGCAGCTATGAAGAATATATTTTAGTAAATATATTGCTTTGTTTCTTCACGCACCGCTAGCAGTTTTTGTAGTTTCTTTCAAAGCTTGCTTGCGTTTTGCGAACAGTTAAAATCTTCATATAACTGTAAACATATGCCTGCTTTTTGAAAACCTGAACTTGAAATTGTACTTGAATAGGAAACTGGTGCTTTAGTGTTGTTGTTTTTGGAAAAACAAACAAAAAGAACTGTGCTAAATGGTTTGGATCTTCTACAGTTGACCTATAGTGTGGATATGACACTTCTCTTCCTTTCAATACTTAACATTTACTTTCAGTTAGTTTGGATTGGCATAATAAAGGACAATAATTCTAGGCTTCTTAAACTAAGCCAAGAATAAGTGAGTGAATAATAAATATGATGATGAAGCAAGTCAGGATCTTTATGCTGAAGCCAGCACATAATAATGGAAGGGGGGGGGAGAGGGCACTTTGCTGGGTCCTGATGCTCCTTCCCAGCTTCATAAAGATGACTAATCTTCACATATTCCATCAAAAAGGTTGCTCCTCGGTGTTGTAAATGCGTGTTTAACCTTCCACCACCATCACTAAATGTGCACTCGTGAACTCAGAGATATTCCTTTTTTAAAAATAATCTTTTAATTTGATTTTCAAAGATAAAGAAAGAAAAAGAAAGCGAAAGAAAATAAACATACATAAAAAAACATACAATATTTACATATCGAAATTACTCTGAATCTCCTGACTTCTCCCCATCCCCTCCCTGGGTCCTTTTGATTCTGTTTTCAACTGCATATCAATATTTCTGCAATTTTTCATCTTCCTTATCTATACATCCTGTTACATTACAAGTGTGTTTAAAATTCTACTAATGTTTTGACCTGTTTACAATGATTTTATACATTATAAACATTTTATACAATATAAACATTCCCCATTCTTTTTTTAAAATTCTTGTCTTCTTGATTCCTTAGAACTCATAGATATTCCAATCCACTTTGGATTGGTCAGATCTGAACAGGCGGGGATTGTGACACAATCATTAAGTTGTCTCCACTTCTCTAAAAGCTACCCCTCTTTCAGTAAAATTAACAGATTAAGCTAGTGAGGTGCATATGGTGAGTATGTTTTCAAAACAAAACAAAGGCTGCTTAATTAGCAACAACAACAACAGCAACAAAAAATTAAAAAAATAAATAAATTGAGAGGAATGTGAACAGCATAGGAAGGAAAGATATGTAGGTTTATTTTGAAAAATGAGGCTGTGAATCAAGAAGTGACATTGCTTCCAGCGCACTTTAAAGAGCTCAGTTGCCACTGTAACTTAACCCCAGGGCATGGAGGGATGTTCTAGATTTTGTGAAGCTTGGGATCCAGTCTCCAGATGCACTGGCAGGGAAATTCAGAGCTTTGTTACATACACAAATGAAGGCTAGTGCACATGTAAAAGAGCCAAACGTTTAACTTGATTAAGAAATTGGAAGTGTACTGCAAGATCATGGGCTCCTCACTCACAGGCCTGCAGTAAAACGATTCACTCGCACTGATGTGAACGTGTAACGGTTCATCTAAAAATGGAATTTCAGGACAGCATTCAAAGAAATTAATATTACAAGTATATTATTAAACCAATTTAGGTCTGTATATTGAGGTCATGCATGTAAAATGTTCATTTGCACTAGATAACTTGATTCCTGGCACATAGAACACATATTACAGTACATGTGGGTAGCAGAGCTAATGATGGGATGACCTTCTTTGCTTCCCTATCTCTCAAAAAGCATCCTACATAAAAAGAGGATTTTTAGCTAGTTAAACAGTGGACAAATCTCATATCAGGAAGGAGGAGTAAGATCTTAGTAGCTGGCTTGACCTGAAAGCTTATATCAATAATTACCTCATTGCTTGCTCCTGGCTGTTCTGACAATATCTGCCTGTAGAAAGGGAACTGGAAAAGATGACCTTCTATCCCTTATAACCCTACAATTCTGTGGTTTTGTGATGTTATATTATGAGACCTTCTGAGCACATTGCAGCATGGCATGAATGATTCATCTTGTTATTTGGGTGGTATGTCATTCCAAGTTCCATAGTGGAATATAGCCAATTCACAAAATTAGAGCATGCAAGATCTGTCATGCTACAGCTCCCACTAATTAACATTCATGTTTTGCCAACATTGTCCTAGGTGCTGCACGTGACAGGTTGCGTTGAACTTAGTGTGCACCCCATCCGTGGTTGGCAGTGTAAATTTCCAAGACCGTGTACAATACATGAACTGACTTTTCAGTGGAGAGTCTCCTGTAACTAATTTCTAGCTTCTAACAATCAACTTGGAAGCCATAAGATTTTTATCACTTGGTTGTTTTAGGTATATTGCCTACCAGATATCCTCTGCTGGAAAATGCCAGGTGTGCTCCTGTTGTAATAAAGAGGAATCTGAATTGGATGTGCCTAGCAGTTCGAAAGCACGTCAAAGTGCAAGTAGATAAATAGGTACCACTCCGACGGGAAGGTAAACAGCGTTTCTGTGTGCTGCTCTGGTTCGCCAGAAGCGGCTTAGTCATGCTGGCCACATGACCCGGAAGCTGTACGCCGGCTCCCTCAGCCAATAAAGCAAGATGAGCGCCGCAACCCCAGAGCCACTACTGGACCTAATGGTCAGGGGTCCCTTTACCTTTACCTTTAAGTAAGAAACTCATCACTTGAAAATATATTAACTTCCAGTAACCTCCACATCTAGAGTTTGGTTGATCACACCCGATTTTTATCACTCCTTTTAGTATCTTGTCTTAATGTCTGACCAGAACAAAGAGATTAGGAAGTTTCCTGTTGATTAGAATATCTTAAAGCCAAAAAGCAACAAACAGAGATTGGTGTTATACAATTACCAACTTATTTACAGTAGTAGAGAGAGAAATTCTTCAGAAACCTAATTGTATTTCTTTTTTTGTTAGATCAGTCAGTATAAAGAAATCCTGGTAGACCTTTCCCCTGCTTTCTGACTCATTTCTTTCATATGGAAAGGTTGTTTATGCACCTTTTCACAAAGGATTATCTCTTAAGAAAGCTTGTGCTTTTCCCTGAGTGTTCACACATTCTATATGCTAAGACTTAGAACCAGTCAGAAGAAGCTACTGACATGTTGTTGACAAAACAAATAATAGGGTGAGTACATTTTTACTATCCGTGATTTGTTAAGCTGCCACTTTGAATATCCCAGGAAGTAGCTACTCACGTAAAACAATAGTTTCATTGGAAAATGCTTTGCGTAGTTTCCAATTAACAGTATCAATTAGTTTTTGTGATTTGGTGTTACTTGCCTTGAAATAGACGCTTTCGCTTGAAATCCCAGAAGTTTTGTGCCAGACACAATGTAGTTTCTCATGGATAGATCATCTTTTTTATTTCTGATTCCTGTAAGGAACATGTCACTGTATCTACCTGCTTCCCTGCTGCCTAACCACCATCTTCTATATCTTCCCTTTCCAGTGCTGAAGTTGTCCCTTTTAAAAGCAAGCACTCTAAGGAGGTCTCCTACCTTTGATGCAGATATGTACTTGAACCTTTAATAATTATTTTTTCTCCCTATTACTTTTACCTGGGCTAAAAAGGAGAAGGAATATCCAAGAGTAAATGCTAATAATTGTACATATAATGTAATGGAAGCAGTTCATTTACATGCTTATGCAAGCTTCTTCATCTCAGTACTTGAATGTACCACTACACTTGCATTTAGGTTTGTGTTTTTTTTGCTGTGCTTTGATGAAGGTAGGCCACATTATAAATAAGCTGGTTGCCATGGTGAAAATCAGAGTCCTTGTCTGTTGTGTATAACCTTTCCTATCTTTCTGGACACTATAGAGACAGTGTATGGGTGATATAATACATATTAAAGTATGTGTGTATGCTTAGTGGTAGCTGGATAGATAATGTGTCCAGTGTAGAGGAGTTGAACAGAATCTCATTTATATTGGGTGATATTTGGACATAGGTGGCAAATTCAACACTCCACTCATCTTTGATTTAAGATGCCTTAAAACTGGGAAATATTTCTGGGGCCTTGTCTTGAAAAATTTTTGAACAGTCCCAGATCATTGATTATGAAACTGCAAGGTCAATGCATCCTAATATAAAGAGTTAGGCTGGTGCAACAGGCTCTGCCTAGCCAGCTACGAAGCCTGTTGGAAACAGTTGACTCACATGTTTATCATGCAACAGTCTCCAGATTCCAAGGACTTGGAAGTTTATTTTAGTCTCAATGACTCTGATAGCTGAGGAAGGCTCTTCACTGTACTTTTCAAGACACTCTGCTCATTAAGCTATTAAGGCCATTGTTCTCTGCATCACTGTTTATTTTATTTGGCTGATAAGTGTAATAAGAGGACAAGAGAAACTAGATAATTTGAAATTGGAATAACGGCAGTATGAATCAGCAAGCACTGTCTCTTTCCATCTAGTAGTGTAGGAAATTCTTTGTACCCCTTAATATTTCATGTCCTCAGCTTCTCGGCTAGTGTTGCTCCTAGCTAGACCACCTTTATCTGATTGCCGACTAGACAGGTGATATTTATTTTGAATTATTGTAACTGCTTTGGATCGGAGGTTGTGCCGTAGAGATTGCAGTACAAAAACCTTTAAATTTTGCAATTGGAGTAAAGTATGCAGTGTTATTTACATTTGTGAAAATATGACTTGAAATCAGCCTCTTGCTAACTATGGTTTGAACCAACCAATGTTAACAGAGTTCAACTGCAATGGGGATCTATGGTTTGCTTAAAACTGGAACCATATGCTTTTGGTTTCTTCTGCTAGTGAATGAAAGAGGAAGACAGTGCAAGAATGAGACTTGCTACAGTTTGTTTCCCAAAACAGGCCAATGAGGATTATCCCTGGTGGACTTTGGAAGGCCATTCTGTTCCTTCAGAAAATGGCTTGAGAAGAGCTTTTTGTTATGTTTTATTACTGTTTATTAATATGCCACCATTTGGCCAAAAAAGGGGGCCCCAAGGCCTTTTTTCAGACACAAACAATACAAACGACGATTCAAACCTAAATTTTAAAATGTCAAAAAATATTAAGACCAAATACATGCATGTTCATGCCCACAAGGCAAAGTGCAGTCCCCAGAAAAATGCTAGCGAGAACAAGAGTAAATACTTCAGTATGTCTTCCTTATAAGAATCTCAGGCAGGGGTTGAGGTGGGGCAAGACAGGTGGAAAGCTTGCCCCATGATGGTTCCCTCAGTTTTTCTCCTGTAACAATATTATTCAAAAATTATTTCATTGTGTATGTTTTGGGACAGCACTCTGGATCTGATGAAAGCCAGTAGCCTTAAGGGACCCAGTTTGCGAAATTCAGGTCTCAATTACTCCACACACTTACCTTTAAGCTTAATGGCGAGAGATGAGAAGCAAATTGGCAGTAGCTCCAGAGGAATGCTAGAAAGTACTGACTGATAAATGCAAGGTTATCATGTCAATAGAACGGAGGGAATTTTTGACTTGGAAACCACCCTCACTCCTGCTGCATTCATATATATATATATATATATATATATATATATATATATATATATGCTTTCGTAGATTTTCACGGGTACAGGCTGACGGGTACAAAAACTGACACCAGATCCAGAGGCACACAGAACGCCAACACCAATCAACCACACCAGACCCAAACCCAGACCCTCTCCACAGATGAATTACAGACACCATCCAGTAGCCAATCCATGGTGGCACCTCCGGATGCTGCACCCCCCTGCAATCCCTACACAGATCTGGCTGACACAAGCCACAAAACCACAGCTCGCCCCTATACACGAAGCCAAGCCAGAGCACAACTAAGTACAGTACAGCCATCTTCTCAGGAAAACTCTTCACAAAGTTCAAGAGGTCAAGACACAAAGACTTTAACAACTAATCCACACCTAATGACCCACCTAAGTGGTACTCAGGATATCACTCAAGAAATCACTCAAGATATCTCTCAAGTAATTAAGGAACAAAAGAAGAAAAGGCACACTAGCCTGGGAACTTCCTCTCTGCCCAGAACATTGGAGGCTATACACCACACCCCCTCTACAGTATTTATAGGAACTCAAACACTGAGATCCTGCTCTGTTCCAGTAACAAGAAGCCGAAAGCACCAGCCTGAAGATGACGAGTGAGACCTCGTCGAAACGTCGCCTAGACACCCCAACTTTTACACGGGAAGACACCCGAGGACACCAAAACCTGCATATATATATATATATATATATATATAGCTTTAGTTCTAGCCTCTCCAGCCATTTTTGCAAATCTGTGGAGAGGTAATTTGGGACTCTGGAAACTAGCAACATGGCAAACAGTAGTAGTGTTAAAACAGGTCACATTCATTAAGGAAATAGGGGCAATGGAGAAGATAACACATTGGTGAACTGGGTGGAGGTGGTAGTGGGGGTGCATGTCCAGGATGAATGTTGGGACAGCCTAAACCATGGGTAGGCAAACTAAGGCCCATGGGCCGAATGCGGCCCAGTCACCTTCTCAATCCAGCCCATGAACGGTCCGGGAATCAGCATGTTTTTACATGAGTAGAATGTGTGCTTTTATTTAAAAAGCATCTCTGGGTTATTTGTGGGGCATAGGAATTAGTTCTTTTTCTTCTTCAATATATAGTCTGGCCCCCCACAAGGTCTGAGGGACAGTGGACTGGCCCCCTGCTGAAAAAGGTTGCTGACTCCTGTTAGAGCATGGGTTAGCAAACTAAGGCCCAGGGTCCGGATCCAGCCCAATCGCCTTCTCAATCCGGCCGGCGGACAGTCCGGGAATCAGTGTGTTTTTACATGAGTAGAATGTGTCCTTTTATTAAAAATGCATTTCTGGGTGATTTGTGGGGCCTGTCTGGTGTTTTTACACGTGTGTGTTGTTGTTTTTTTTAATGCATCTCTGGGTTATTTGTTGGGCATAGGAATTCATTCATTCCCCCCCCCATGGTATGGCCCCCCACAAGGTCTGAGGGACAGTGGACTGGCCCCCTGCTGAAAAAGTTTGCTGGCCCCTGGCCTAAGCCTAGGAAAGCATGCTGTGAGAGGAAGCTAGCATAGAGTTGCTACAAGAGAAAGAGGGAAGGGAGCTGTAGGGCTGTTGGGGTCTATCCAGGGTTAGCCCAATAAATGGAGATACATGCACAAACCTAAGACTGATTTGCTGAACTGCACAGATCTCCTTCAAACCATTCCCTTTTTTGTGCCTTAAAAATGCTTCCATCGTTCATCAGTCTGAAAATACATTTGTGGCTGGAATTTGAGGTTGCTGTTCAGTGCAAACCTGCAACACCCTTTCACTTATCTCCGCTTGTGGTTCTTGGCTGAGACTGCCTGCCTTGTGATTGAAATAATCCCCTACACCGTTTACAGCCTTTTTCTGCCCAGGAATCAATCTGTTTCTAATTTGAAGTGTACTTTACATAGGTATCTTAACTCTTGAAAAGGTAGCTGCATTCTCTTCAAGCTCAGCTTCTCTGTGCCAGGCTATATAAGTTTTAATTGAAAATAGTTGCACTTGAAAATGGATAGCATTAGGTAACTCTTGTTTGTGGGAAATCGCTGGATGGTGGGGCTCATGGCTAGCAGTCCTCTGTATGCACAGCTGCTGCAGCCTGAGAGTCTGATTTTCTCTGCTGGCCCAGATTTGGGGGCCACTTCTTATGTTGCAGCTTGTACTTCGTTATGAATAAAAAAGGTAAAGGGACCCCTGGCAGTTAAGTCCAGTCGTGAACGACTCTGGGGTTGCGGTGCTCATCTTGCTTTACTGGCTGAGGGAGCTGGCGTTTGTTATGAATACCTGAATGCAAAAAGAGACATGGGTTTTGAAGGGAGCATGCAGATACAGTGGTACCTCGGGATGCAAACGGGATCCATTCCAGAGCCCCGTTCGCATCTCGAAGTGAACGTAACCCGTGTCTGCGCGTGCGAGGGTCACGTTTCGGTGCTTCTGCGCATGCGTGTGACGTCATTTTGACGGTCTGCACATGCGCACGTGGCGAAACCCAGAAATAATGCGCTCTGTTACGTCTGGGTCGCTGTGGAGCGCAACCTGAAAATGCCTAACCCAAAGCGTATTCCTGAGGTATGACTGTATAAGCCTTACTTTATCCTTGATAATGTTCATTGGTGGTGAGTAGGGAAGGATCTGACTGCCATTTGCACATTCTAATCCATGATGAGGGGACACGGGAGAAAGAAGCATTAATATATTAATTTTAATATCTATAAACTGCCCTTCATCAAAACAGATTACAGCTTGGTTTAAAACATTATACGTTGGTCAGTGGCTACTCCAAAATGGATAAAAGTGCCTAGCTTTGTACATGCTCCAGATGTTGGCTTTTAACCACACCCCTGGTTAGCATAGATAGCAATACTGCATATAGATGAGTGAGTGGGCTGTCAGAAGGATGATGTTTACCAGCAAATACCCACAGACATCTGATTGGCCACTGTGAGAACAGAATGCTTGACTAGATGGACCTTTGATCTGATTCAATAGGGCTCTCCTCCCTGCCTACCACTGAAATCAAGCAGGCTGCCAGAAGATGAGTAGAGGACTCTTGATAGCCCACTGCATTTCTATGCTGGGTATGGAAGAAGGCACTTTGGCCTCCTCCATGTGCAGCATAGAAACTACCGTATTTTTTACTCTATAAGACTCACTTTTTCCCTCCTAAAAAGTAAGGGGAAATGTGTGTGCGTCTTATGAAGCAAATGCAGGCTGCGTAGCTATCCCAGAAGCCAGAACAGCAAGAGGGATTGCTGCTTTCACTTCACAGCGATCCCTCTTGCTGTTCTGGCTTCTGAGATGAAGAATATTTTTTTTCTTGTTTTCCTCCTCCAAAAACTAGGTGTGTCTTGTGGTCTGGTGCGTCTTAATAGAGCGAAAAATACGGTATGTGGGCTGCCAGAGGCTTTGTCCTTCTTCTAACAGCTCATTACATTGCCATATAAACATGCAGGAGATGAGGTTCCTTCCTATGTGCACAGATACTAAGCATGCTGGTGCCAGAGGGAAGGAGCACTCCTTCCCTCTGCTGCCGCCATTGTTGGTAGGCAAACATCATGCATATCTAGCACAGAAGTGTAGCAGGTTGGTAGTGAATGAACAGAGGGATCAATTTCTCCATTGCCAGGTGGAGAAATTGGATGTGGAGAAAGCAGCTGCCTCTTCCATGCATCCAGCACAGAAATGGAGTGGTAGCTGGTTGGGTGAGCATGACAGCTCATCTGGTGTGCATACATGGTGAGTGATGGTAAAGGGGCAGAACAACCCAGATACCTTTCTTGCTGGCCTGATGAACTTCTGTACTAGACAAAGCCCTTTGCTGCATGTCCAGCATAGAAATCAAGTGGGCTGATATCAGAGGCATGGATCACTCCATCTTTCCACCACCAGCCTGCTATGTGTCCTTTCTGGATATGCAGGACACAAAAGTTGCACCAGTCTTGCTTTTAACCACTCCCCTAAACATGCAGGGTGCTCAGCACAGGAATCATGTGGTCTGGCAGAAGAAGCACAGATCACTCTGTGCCCCTTTGTCGGTGCAATTTGTGCCCCTTTGTCAGTGTTTGTCGCCTGTAAAATATTTTACTTGCCTGCATTTTACTCACAAGCGGGTCTGGAAAAGGAAAAACACTGTGCTCTGTTCCTCCTCCACAAGCTTTGACTAAAAAGTATGTGAGTAAAGTTTTTGCTGGCTAGTAACTTTCTGAGACTATTTTACATGGTTGGTTTAAGCCCTAGTGTCTTCTGGAGATACCAAAAGAATCTGATGCAAGTGTTCAGAAAAAATCCCCAATAATACCAAAGATGTACCACTTAAGGTTTCAGGTAGAGATTGTTTGAATTCTGTACTACTAATCCCTGCGCACAAACATATTTTTGACATTCCAAATATAGGGGGCTTAAACAAATACAGAATATGAATGTCTTTTGTGTGTGTGTTTTTGAACTAGTATTGCATAACTTTAAGTCAGAACTATTTTTAATCTTGTTGGGCGTATATCTGAATATTTTATCCTGTTCTATCTTTCAGTTTATTTTGGATTTTGTAAATAAATTGACAACTGGTTTTCTTTACATTGTTATTTTTGCAGCTTATAAAAATGTTTTAGATCACATCTGTCTCTGTTGCTCTCTCTCTCTGCCTCTCTTTTAGAAGAAAAAAAGACTTGTTTTTCTTGCTCTCCATGCTTCTCCCATGTAGAGAGCCCCTAGATTTTGCCTCTGATTCTTTCATAAATCCCCCAGTGAAGGTGGAATCTATGTTACAATAGAGGTGGTTGTAAGGGCAGCTGACAGATGAAATGTTACAGTGGCACGTATTGTATCCTAAGCAGGGTTGTATATAGACCTCATGATGGGCTGGCTTAGGTATTTACTTAGAAGCATTTCTAGAGGGCAACCTCATTGGGCTAAAAAAGCGTGCCTGAACAAGGAGCCTGTTGTTTGTGCTTGGCTCCTCTCACTCACTGGGAGAAAAAAAACACACACAAATGCCTGGCAGTCAGAAAGCTATTCAGTAGGCAGAGAGATGTCTAGGAGGCCTCGGTCACTCATCAGATGCTGTAAAAGCCCTCACCCTGTTGTAATTCCTGGATAAAAGCAGCGCCAGATCAGCTGTCTCTTTTTTGCGGTGGAAATGCTAGAAAAGAGCTCTAAGTGGAGTTAGGTGGTTTAGAAGCTAGATATGAAAATCATCTGTCTCCCCACAAATAACAAAAGGAAAAGGAGAGAAAGAGACAAGTATTTTGAACTGGGATCTTGCCTCAGAAATCAAGCTATCATAATACTGCTGGTGCAAGTTGCTTGACTGCTGCTTAAGGTAAAGGTAAAGGTACCCCTGCCCGTACGGGCCAGTCTTTACAGACTCTGGGGTTGGTGCGCCCATCTCACTCAAGAGGCCGGGGGCCAGCGCTGTCCGCAGACACTTCCGGGTCACGTGGCCAGCGTGACAAAGCTGCATCTGGCGAGCCAGCGCAGCACACGGAAACGCCGTTTACCTTCCCGCTGGTAAGCGGTCCCTATTTATCTACTTGCACCCGGGGGTGCTTTCGAACTGCTAGGTTGGCAGGCGCTGGGACTGAACGACGGGAGCGCACCCCGCCGCGGGGATTCGAACCGCCGACCTTTCGATCGGCAAGCCCTAGGCGCTGAGGCTTTTACCTACAGCGCCACTGTTTGGGTGTGCTGCTGGATGCAGTGCTATTTCCTGATTTGCTGGCTTCTCTTGCACATGGTGTGCACCAAACTCATCAGTGTGTGCTTCCTCTGTCCACATTGCTCCTATGGTTCAGATTTGAATTTCCCACTCTGATGCTGCTGGCCTCAAGGAAGGCTTACTTTTCAGCCATGGGGATCCCAAAGGAAAATAAACCAGGACAGGGAAAATTTGGGGTCGATTTTCTATGCTGGAGTACCCAACATGGTGCCTGTGAGTCCCCTTCCCCAATTTTTAATGATTTTTTGTTTGTTGTGGTGAGGTGTTGCCCACATTTTCCTTTATTTCATTTGTTTTGGGGTATGTTGTATCCTACATCATCCATGTTCTTTCTGCCCTTGGTCCAAAGCAGAACTACCGTACCTCTTTCTATAAGTTTGCATTGTTCTTTCCATTTCTGGAAAGCCTTTTCCAGAGGACCCTTTCAGGTGCCCTGATGACCACACCTCTTTGTCTTTCTGCTTCTCAGATGAATGTAGTTACTAGAGGTTGTCTTCCACTAACTTTTATTCATAGTAGACCCATTGAAATTAATGGACATGCCTAAGTTAGGGCCATCAATTTGAATGTGGTTACTCTGAGTAGAATTTAGGAGAATACCACCCCTAGGGTGTCCCCCCCCCCCGCTTAATGGTGTGCTTTATGTTATTTTATATTATTTTTAATAAGTTTTGCTAGTTTTGCTTTGGAGATTTCTAATCATGGATAACCGTGGTTTTGTTTGTAAACCTCTTAACAAATGAGTAAATACATTACATTAAACAAAATGTGCACATAATGGTATCCGTATGCTGCAGACTATGATTGCTTTCAAATTTCATAGCTTTTTCTTTTTTTGGTGGGGGAGGGAGCACAGAAGCCATTGCAGAATTTGGCAACTATGACTTACTTTTGTGCATCACGATCCTAAGCATGTTTAATCAGAAGCAAGGACTGTTGATCTCAGTGTTATTTATTCCTTTGTAAGTGTGTTTAGGATTTCAGCCTTAATGTAGCAGTTAGGCACATGGCAGATTTTAACGGTAATATTTGTATGTGTGAAATGTCACACTCTATAGCCAAAACATCTGATACCCACTCAAGTGTCAGGAAACAGTCGCTAAAAGTACCAGTGGAAATCTTTGGAATTACTCCATGACAATTCCTGTGAATGACAGTCTCAGGCAGCCTCTGTAGCTGACATGGAAATGTGATGCAAGTTTGTGAATAGGACCTCCTATCCCAGCTCTGGAACATAATCTCTTTTACCTTAACAGCAAGCACTTCCATGACCTGCTGACATTATCCAGTATAATGCATCTTCTAAGACCGAAATTATAATCACATCTACACAAGCCATTAATTCAACGTTATTTCTAGTTACCTCGACAATTTTGGATATAATCCACAGATTTATGGACACCACTGAATAATAATGACCATCGAATGATGTGCATAGTTTGTGCATCTTTGACATATAATTGCTGCTTGAAATTGATTGATTGCCCTCCAGCCAATATGGGCCAGTGAAGGCCAAACCTTCAGGATTCAGAACGGATCAACAGTGCTAAGGTATTGGGATCAGGCTGCTGGATCATACATTACTCAGCCCTGCCCTATTTATATTGCAGCACTATGTATGAAGGTGGCACTACACAGGGACAAAGTGGTCTCTGCCTTCAATACAGAACTGCCATGGTATAGCTGCCCTGACACCTCTGCTATGTAGCCGCGAAGAATTAAACACCGTAGAATATGCGAAGAATTAAACACCGTAGAATATGCAAAGAGAACAAAGGGTAGGCAGACCCCAACAGCATCCTGACCAGAAGAAAGCTGAGCTGCCCATTTCACCAGCAGTTTTCTCTATAATAGCTCCTTAGGATGTCCTATGAATATTAGCATGCCCCTTACCTATTGGTATCTTGTAACCCTAATGAAACTTTTATTTATGGTGCATGAGTACACTTGGAATGCATGGCTACAATTTCAACAGTGAGCTTGCCTTTATCACAGCATACGAAAGAGATTTTTGGGGCGACAGAGCCTATTGCTCTCCACTGTTCCTGCCAATTGTGTTGGTTGCTGTCAGGGTGAATTAAGTCAGTTGGCAGCACCTATAGATGGCTGTGCAAGTCCAGGGAACGAGTGACGTGGTTGGTGAACATAATACAAACATTGCAGAAGCTTTCAGTTTGTGTTGAGTGTATAAAGAGATTTTCTTTCTTATGTTCACTCCAAACAAACATAACACTGTTATCCAAATTGGCTTCTGCCAATTGATTTAGCCCATGATAATGGCCTGAGTTGTCTCCTGAAAACATATGCAGGAGTTATTTAAAACAAATAAACATTGTTTATGCTGTGTTTATAAGACATGCTGTAAATTATTCTGTAAAGTTCTGATTAAGTTGCTTTGTGTGTGTGTGTTTCTTTGTTTACTGGAGCCCTAAGGTTTTCTTGCTGCTCTATTAAAAAAGATACCAAGTAGATATTGTTTGAAAACCCCCACTAGCAATATTTTAGAATGTAAGTCATTCTCTGTAACTCCAGTGGTTTTCACATCTATAGCTACTCCTAGGGTTCATGCCATATATTCTTTCGGTGTAATGTAAATGTGTGACATAGAAGGTTGGGCCCAAAGGTTCTTTTTCTCTGATGGATGGAGTCCATCTGTTGGAGAAAGACCCTTTCCATTTTTGGAAGGAAACCTTTGGATTCAGCCCAGAGCTCCCAGCATATTGATAATCGAAAGTACTGCAGAACTGCCAACTGTTCACTGATCTGCATGCCTTTTGCATGCCTAAATGGTACTCTTGAATATTGTGTTGGAAGAGATTTGAAGTTTAGCAGGCCTCACTCATGTTTTGGGCAGAAGTCTTCATGCACCCCTTCTCTCATTTTGTTCACTTGTTAGAAAAGGGCTCTGTGGTCATATTGATTCCGCATTAAGTTTATGTTTAATTCTAAACATGAAGTTTATGTTTTCTTCCAAATACTTGATTTTCATTCAACCTTTTAAGCAGCTGTACCCGACCAGTACAGTAGGAGGAGAAAGACATGTATGTAGAACAGCCATTTGCCTGTCTGGAAATGTTTGGGTATGTCCAAGCTAGTAGCACCCTAGGGAAATTGTGAAATGCTACCTTGGCTCATTAATTGAGGTTCCAAGATAAGATGTTCATTAGTGTCCTTTTCCTGGACTTGTCCAATCCAGATCCTTGTGTTCTTGTGATGTGGTCTCATCAGCTACAACTGTATCTGCTTGTAGCTATAATAAAGCAATACACTTTAGTTAGGAAATCACATTTTCCTCCTCTTTGCCTCTAATTTGCTTACCCTTCCAATAAGCCTTAGTGAGAAGGGAAGCTTCTGCCTTCCTTCTCTGGTACCAGTTGGCACAAGTATTGCCCAGAAGATACGATGTGAAAATTGCCAGTGATTGCAGTGGCAGGCAGCCTAGGCCAAGGTGGTTTGGCAGGGTTATACATCCAGTTGAGCTGGAAACCACTGGGCAGTAGTATGTGAATCTGATGGTGGTCCCTTTTCCTTTTAGCAAGCAAGCAGCTCCATTCGGGGGATTGTAGCACCAACTTCTTGATGCTGAATTTGTTTACTACTCTGTTAGTAGAGTAAAGAAAGCCAGCTGGTTTCAGCTGTCACTACATGCTAATTAATAGGTATGGACAGGCTATGCTGAGCTGTTGGCATATCATCTCTGGGAGCTTGCCTTTTTAGTGGTAGACCTCAAATAAAAAGTAATATGGGAAACCTTATAATGGCGGGGTTCAAGTTTGCATACTGCTTACATGACCTACTCTGTAAATGCGTACTCAGCAATATTCAGTTCTCTCTGTTTTCTACATTCCCTCTTTTTCCCGAACTGCTCTGCATTACGGGAGTAGTTTATGTCTTTGAAAAGATACCAAGATTTGGTATATTTCCCTGAACCACTGGATGGTGTTTTGTGGTTTCAAAGGCTTTAAAAAAAGAAAGAAAAATGAAGCCCACTCACGTTTGGTCAAAAATGTTTAATACCATTTCCACTTCCATTTTTCATCATTTTGAGTCATGCTAAGTTGCTGACCTGAAATCTCAACACGCAGAGCCAAAGTGAGGGGGAAAGCGGGTTTAGGACCAGCTTTGACCTTCAGATATTTTACACTACCAATCAAGTGCTTCCTGGTGCCAATACGAGTTGTGGTCTAAAACACCTGGGGGGCAACAGATTGGGTAAGGCTGGTTTAGTGCACCATATTGGCTTTGAAACAAACTTTTAATGTCCCACCCCTGTTCCTGATTTCACACAGTCTTGCTCCTTCCCCACCATGTTCTTCCTCCTTTTCCTTTTTCCAGATTCCTCATCACTGAAAGAGTGATAACCGGAGAGGTCATTTCTTGTGACCTTGCAGCTAGAGATGGCTAGAGCTCTGCAAAATAAAAGTTCTGTCTTGACACTCATCTTAAACAGGAATGATAGCTCTCATAGCTGGGCTCCTCAGCTTTGCTGATTGGTTGGCAATCTCAGCTATCAGAAATCTATGGAGGTCTCTGTGCATAGCTGCAACTGAAACTTTTATCACCACCACTGCAGGAGAAAGACTTTCATTTGGCTGTGCCAGTCCAACAAAGTATTTTATTTATGTGCTTCCAAGCCCTTAAAAATTCTTTTAGGGTACATCAGTAGGGAGTTAATAGAAACTTTGAAACAGGAAAAATGCCTGTGGGTTAAGCAGAAAACCCAGTTGACTGAGCTGAACAAAAATCTTGTACTGTTTTTGATAGGTCATTTGCCAAAGGGGGAGCTGAATGGATTGGTTTCCAGTCTTCCAATAGTATCTGCAATTTATTTTGCTCTGTGGAAAGGAGTTATCGGCTCCTTTTGGGGGCTAAGTAGAAATATCATTCAGTGATGCGATATTAAAGAAACCGCAGATAATTTTAATCATTAATTTAATCATTAATCAATACTGTTGTATGTAAGCAACTGTTTCTATGAAGCTGTTGATTTGAGAGAGACAGACAGACAGGCAGACAGACAGACAGACAAAATGTGTAATATACTGTATATTCCATTTCAAAGATTAATTTAGCTCAATGTTTTGGAAGATTATATACTGAAAAAGCCTGTGTCTCTGCCCTGACTTCACTATACCAACAACAGAGATGAAATAGAGAGATTCTTAATCTTTCCCAAACACTCTTCAAGAGAAGCAATTTAAAAAAATGTCACTTTCTTAAGAGACTAAAATGTCTTAAGCACAAACGTGCTGCTCTACCTCGTTTGTGCTAAATGGGATTATAGGATTTAATTCTGTGAGAAATTTTACATGTTGATGGAGGCAACTTTTCACATCTCTTTTAGGTGGGAAAAGGGGATGGAATGTGATATCCTCATTAAATTCGTATCAGATCTTTTGTTCTCCTAACCTGGATTTTTCTTGTGCTTTTGAAGGAATGAGGGGTAGTGGGTCAGGTGTATAAATCCCTAAGACTGGGCTTTAGGAGAGAAGTGTATATTTTCAATTTGTGATCCATAGCTACACAACAAGTATTGTTGCTGGAAATACCTGCTGGCACTTGAGAAGTTTATTCTCTTCGTGATGCTATAAAAGTTGCTCTTGCATTGATAACACCCTCTATCATATAATCTGTATGTAAAATTAAATGTGCTATAAGTGTATGCCAAATTATTTCTTTCTTTCTGCTTATAAAGTTTGCTGTCAAACTTTGTTCACCATGGATATTTGTTTATTGGTGGTAGGGAATGGAAATTGAAGGCAATTGTAGGGCAGTTAGGAGCCCTGACAAAATGTTGGTGGCAGTGACACAAATTAGAAAGGACTTTGATACAGGGTTTTATATTTTTAGAAATACTTCTTTCCTTTCTCTCTCTTAAAGAAATGTTAGACTGTACATGGTAGTTTACTACTAGGCAAAGCTTGAATAAGATGTTCGTCTATTTTTGTTCTCAATTATTCCCTTTTGCTATTTTTGTCTTGATAAAATTGACATTGTTGGTGAGGTGTTAATTTCCTCTCCCACAATCTTCATATAATCCCTGAATAGAAGCTTATTACTGGCAGAGATTTATTCTGGGCAAACATAATTTGCCTCTTCCTGTATTATTATAGGAATGGAATGCAGTACAGGATTTTAATTCAGTTTTCTGCCAACTTTATTTTGGATTCTTCTGAGTCTGTGGGGCCATTATCAGCCCCAGAGCCCCAGTATAGCAAAGGGTTTTTTTGTTCCCCCCCCCCCCCCATATTTGTAAGTAGGCTCCTATATGTGTATCACTTGTTGGATTAGGCATAAATCAGATGTGCCTGCTGATTGAGTCTGGTTTAGGACATATAGACTTTACTGCGCTGTTCATGGGTTGTGAACAGCTAAGTGGTTACCCATGTTATAGGTTGTACCATGCAGGATGTGAAACCACAGGAGGGGAAGTACATGTAACCTCTGCATGGCAGGGGCTGAAATAGCAGCTGTAGTTTCTTTCCTTCCCTGACATGTGTCAACTGCCATCATTACCCCATTCTCCCACCTCCAATTCAGAGTAGGAGAAGTGCCCTTACTCTCAATTGACTTCATCTGCCCACGGTGCAGTCACATGATGCTACGTATAATGATTTTTAAAAAACCCTGGAAGTATGGCTGGGGAGCAGGGACTCTTATTTCATTGAGATGCTCACAGTCTCAGGGTTATGCGATAATTATACCACGATAGGGTCTCATAGTAATTGATATTGCTTGCACATATACTGCCAGCTGACGCATTAATAATGTTAAATACATCTGAAAAAGGGAATAAAGAGAGAGAATAATTTAAAGAGGAACCAACAGTGAGTCTCCTAAAAGCACCTAGAGTACTGATTTTATTTGAAATACCTTTTTAAAAAGGTACGGTGGGAAAAACTAACGTGATTATCTTGAGAGACTGAGTTCCACACTGTGAGGTCCTGTTTGCTCACTGACTTAGGGCAAAATCCCAGGACAGCCGGTAGTTTCTGAATATCTGCTCTTCCCACTGTTGTTCAAATGCAGGACATATTTTGGTTTTGGTTTTCTAAATGAACTTTTCAAAGAATAATCTGAGAAAGAGAAGACAGGTTGATGACTCTGAGGAAGTTCTTCTTTTTGTCGTGAGAACCTTGTGTCTTACTGTTGAATAAGCAGAAGCTACTTCCTCAACAATGGACTATTGTTTTTTTTAGGAAGGCAGTACTAATCAGACTCAGTTCATTGTTTTTCACTGATTCAGATATGTGGAATTTTCATGGCCTAAGAGCTAAATTATTTGATGGTTATGTTTCTTCTAGGGCCCAACTGAGGCCCATAGAACAGAACCACAGAACTCTCATCCTAACACCAGTGCCACTACAGCTTATTTGGACAGGACTAGGTCAAGGATTTGTTCTGCCAGTGTGCCCATGTCGCCCCAGCCTCCCCCTGCTTTGCCCCATTCCAGTAAACTGCACCAGTGCCAGTATCAAGAGGGTGGTTTTACAGCTCTGCCCCACCACGTAGACCACTAGAACCCTTAGCTTATGCTTGGTGGAAATGTTTTGCAAATTCTATGTGCAGCTGAATGGGCAAGCTGGTTTTAAATAAATCCCGCTTGCCAGTTGATTGGCTGCAGTAAAAGCTTTCAGTATATTTCTGGCTGTGTATGCTTGTCCCTCATGAAGAATGCATGTTCCTGTCTAGAAACACTGCAAACAAATATACAATATTATTTATTAAAAAATTGTGTTAAAAATTCCTAATCCACCTGTTCATACATAAGCATGAGTCAACTGAGAGACACAAACCAACTTTTTCTTCGTTTTACAAATCCTCCTCACTTCATAACGTTAAAAGCATATTTGCTTCCCCCTAGTGAGTCGCAGTTTACAAACTTGGTGTGCAGGAATGTGAAACTTTCCATATTCAAAATTAGAAACATCAAGGATTGTCAGAAATCCCATTCCTTCTGTGGTGTAGGTCATGCTAACCTTACTATCCAAGATTACCTGTATGGGATTTAGGCTCTGACTTGATTTAGCTTACTCAAACTTTCTCAGGTGGTTGGTATATTTTATTGCAGTTGTAATTTAAAGAAAGTACATTGTTGCAAAGGTATTGCACATAAGTACAACAAGCTTTGCCCAACAGATATGAGCTAAATTACATGGCCATTCCTAGTCAAAGTCTTGTTCACATATGCCCTCTCCAAAATATTAGGCATAGTTGCATCTGTGCACTGCATACAGAGTGTGCTTTAATTAAGCAGAAGATGTCGATGGAACTCATTTGGTTTTTGTGTTTGAGCTTTGCCAAAATGTCACTGCCTTTTCAATGGTATAAGCTGACACCTACACAATAGCAAGCTATAGAGTAATTGGAGTGAACTATACTATGACTTATTACTACCAAAGTCTCAACAGATTTTTGCTCTTATTTCCTGGCGATGGCTCTAGCTTCCAGTAGCTGCTCAGTGCTCTCTATGTTTTTGTTCAGTATATTTTTGTTACCTTGCTTTACCTGTGTCCTCCTGTCCCAGACCTTCTGCTCCCTATAATATATTTGAAATGATTTTCTATATGTCCCATCAATGGCTGAAGCATGAGCGGTCAGGATAAGCGAGAGAGGGCCTTCTTCATTGTTGCACCCTGATTGTGGAATATATCACCCTATGTAACCTGTCACTTTTTTAAAAAAAACACCAACTGGTTAAAATTTCCTAATTCTGGCAAACATTTGTCTCACTTAGCTGATGATGGTGATGATTGGTGGGAGACCCTCACATTGGAAATGTTTTTCAGTGCTTCCATTTTTATGTTGTTGCTTTTATTTCTTTTATGGACTTGTTTTGTTTTAAATTGTTGCAAGGGATGCAAATGTATTGGAAGGGCAAGGTATAACATTTCAAAACACACACACACACACACACACACACACACACACAAAAAAAAACACACACACACTTGGATTCTGTTAGCTGGAAAGATTCTTCAGGAAACTTTGGATAGAAGACTCTATAAAACTGTCCGAGCTGCAGCGTATCTAGATTGTGAGCTCTTTAAAATGGGGAGGTAAGCTGTGTTTTGGTTTCTCTACCCCTGGCACACTGAAATCCTGATTTAAATTGTGTCCTCTCAGTGGTGAAGGAATAAATAATTTAATGCTGTGAGGTGAAGCAGTACATGAAAATTTTAAGTGGATAAGTTGTCAAATTGAACACACAATTAGAAGTGCAGTTGATGACAGAACTACTTCTTTTTTTTAAAAAAAAAAAAACCTGCTCTGTTCTGTGTGGATTTTTAAAAAAATAAATAGGAGCTTTATTCTGTCAAATCCTCACATTGGTGCCCTGCTTGGACACTTTTCCTTTGCTGGTTTTTCTTTCTTTCCTTCCCCCCACCTCTCTTCCCCCTCCCTTGTGCACTCTCTCTCGCTCTCTCTCTCTTTTTTGGCCAGGATTTTAACATATATCACAGGCTGGTAGGCTAAGAGCCTGGGACTTCCCCTCACCACACTTGGAGCCTTTGATCTTTTGCTTTGGAGGTAACATCAAAAGGATGGCTGAGAAAGACAGCCAGGCTGTGAAGTTCAACATTCAAGTTAATAGCTTGACTGAAGGTTGTGCTGCATTGCTGGAGCTGGAGTAAACATGGGCAATTCAGCAACATTTCCCTGGAAACTGACCCAAATGTTGTGTATTAAAAAAAAGGAGAGAGCTTAATTTGCATTAGGATGAATGACAGCTTTTCCCCTCTTTTTTAAAAAATGAAACTTCTACAGTCATGAGCACTATGCAATAAAGAACTCAAATGATTCATGTGGTATTGCAGGCATGGCATTTAGTGATCATAGCAACCTGCCTTGTCTAGATACTGCGCTTCACAACCAGGCCCTCCTATTTACATGGATTGGTTGTCAGTTTTGATATTTTCCCTGCCTCATCAATATGATCATAGTAGTGGAAAGTAGTCAGATGCAGAATGTACAAGCCAAAAGACTTTCTGCGTGAATCCAGGCTGCATCTTGACCAAACACTATAAAATAATATGCACAGGATCTAGCCTCACTTTCAGAATTCTAAAAATTCCCTTCATTTTTTATTTTATTTTTAAAAGTGTGTTTCTAGACCTCATGTATATGAACAAGGGGGACAAAGAAGGGGAAATATTGGAGGATGTGACTGAGAAGCCAATAGGATAATCTCCAAAGGGATTCCAATGTTAGGCAGGCTTCCTGCCTTCTGCTTTTATACTGCTGCCAAGTATCTCATTGTCTTTCCTCTTTAAGTGACATAATGCCATTGGGATAGACAATTGGTGGGATTTTTTGGTAGACCAAATACAGAAACATGGAAGCGTTTGTAGCTCAGTGGTAAAGCACATACTTTGTATTTAGAAGGTCCCAGAAAAATGGATCAGGCAGCAGGTGATGTGAAAGGCCTCTTCCAATCCAAGTAGACAACAGTGGACTAGAAGCCCAAATCTAACAGAATGCATACTGTTAATCATCTGTTTCAATAAAGAATAAGATTTTGGGAATTTGCCCTGTATAATAGATATCACCACCACCACCACCACCACTTATCTACGTTGTTTTGTTGTTGTTGTTGTTGTTGTTGTTGTTGTTGTTGTTGTTATTACTATTTACAGCAAACTCACACAATGGATGCATTTGCACTTGGCTTGTCTGTGAGCTGTTTATGGATTTGCACACAGTGGAAAGCTATGGTTAACAGCTGAATTCTGGATTGTTCAGCCACTCGCTTACTCGGTAGAGGAAGGTAGAGAACCAAGCCAGAATGCGGAGGGAACATTTTCACCACTGTGCACTACAGATTCCCTTGCATTGGCTTGAGCCACCACGCATCATCTCAGGAAGATGGTTCAGTAGATTAGCTGCTATTGGATCATTGCATATTCTTTAGTAAAGCCTGACACAACATTTGTGTGAGTGGTAAGCTTCTTATGTGCAGGACAGCGGATTACACTGCCAGGACCTTGCATTCAAAGGTCTTTTAAGTCGAAAGGTCCCTAAGGTGACTGCCTTTGCCACACATGCAAATGTTTGAGTGAAGTATCCTTATTCAAATAGTGTGTGATGCAGTAATATTTTGTGTGTGTGTGTGTGTGTGTGTGTGTGTGTGTGTGTGTGTGATATGCATGTTCATAGACACAGTGCGAACTAGAGGCTGTTATATTTTTCTGTTGCACAGCTAGAGACTAGAATAGAGTTTTCTATTTGAGGAGTTAGTATCTATTATGAAATGAGGCAGAGTAATTAAATTATCTTAGTTTGCAGCTACACATATGCAAGTTATTTTATCTTCTAAAGGATAGGTGGATAATAATTCCTCTCTGTATTTCTCCTAACCAATTGTACCCCCTGCTTGAACCTTGAAAACTTACTGTGGACTCTCATAAAATATAAGATTATAACATGTTATAAGATTGGAGCCTTTGCTTTACTGGCTGTTCAGTAAATACATTGGTGTCTCCTGGATATGCCCTGAGGCGCTGAAACCTGAGGCCTGCCCACATCTTGAGTTCTACTTTCCCGCTTGCAAAGTGCCTCTGGCTAGTGGAGCTGTCGATTTCTCCCACCCCCTTCCCTTCCCTCCTAATAAAAAGATTTTTTTGTTGCTTAAATAAAAAAAAAAAGGTTGAACAGCTGTAATGAAATTCAACAGTTTCTCCAGTTTCAAATCATGTTAAAGCTTGACATTTTTCATTGACAAAAGGTTTTAAACCTTGGATATTTGATTTAATGTGTGTGTCTATTTTAAGTGTGACACACACACACACACACACACAGCGCGCTCATGCACAAAGTATCAAAATTCAAGAGGCACAAATATGGATGCAGAGAGTGGGAGCTTCCAGATGTGCATATCTCCTGCTGTTTGCTATAAGATGCAAATTGACAGAGGACGATATGGTTGGACAATGTTCTCGAAACTACCAACCTGAATTTGACGAAACTGCGGGAGGCAGGAGTGCCTGGCATGCTCTGGTCCATGGGGTCATGAAGAGTTGGACACAACTAAACAACAATAACAAATTGATTGGCCAACACATATATCCTCTTTACTTTGTGATTCAGGAAGATTTCTACTGTTGCTATCAAGTAAGCCCAGAAGAGTAAAGTCATGAAAGGCAGATTTTAATAGGTCACCCCTTTTCTCCTTTGCACAGTTAAAGGAAAAGATAGTCAAATGCCCACAGGTGTAGGAGAGTTGGTAGATGCATAGGTGAGTGATGAAGCAGGGGAATAAATTTACTTCTAGCACTTACTGCAGTAGATTTACCTAGTGGCAACTGGAAGGAAATGGATTGTTGCTAAATTATATGCATTGTAATAGTATTTGATGAGGAGTGAAGAAGAAACAGTAAAGAAGTGGGGAGGAGTCTATCAAATGGCAATTACAGATTTTTTTAAAGGCAAGGGTAGCTTAGAGAAGACAGTTTGTGGGACTTTGTTATTATACTTCCACATATAGGAAGTAGAACGATGGAAAGGGCAACAAAAATATAACAGGCTTGTAGTAGGTGAATCTCTGAGAGTTTTAGAAGGTGTCATAAGGTGAGAAGAAGGTTGTTGTGAAACTGAAGGATGTAGAGCTTTTAAAATAAAGACTAGTGCTCTGGAAGCGTAGCAGGGATTTCAAAAGATGGCCACCATAAGCCTAACTCAGGCGTTACTTGTATATATGGTGTTATTATGATTATTTTTGAACACATGAAAGCTCTTGGATCAGGCCAGTGGTCCATCTAGTCCAGCATCCTGTGGCCAGCCTCTGTGTGGTTAGAGCCTCTGCTACCCTTTCTCTTCAGACAGCTGCAGGCCATGGTTGTTTGAGGGAAGAGACAAAATGTTGCTAAAAGTTCAGTCCCCACAGTCGTGCCCTACAAGTGAGTGATATGCCTCAGTAGGGCTGCAGTTATCAAGGGAGGAGAGAGGTTTTGTGAATTTTCTAAAGAGAAGCCACAGATGCAGGAATGGTTAGTTAAGAAAATGATTCAGTATCATGCGAAAGAACAAGGCATATTCTAGGGATTTAACTCGCAGAGATGAAATACCAAATCTTGGAGTTGTTGGACAGAAAGAAACTGGTATGGCTTGGGTGGGAGGGGAAAGGAAGAAGAAAAGTGTTCATAAATGTGTGGCTCAGATATGTAGGGAGATGGTATAAGCCCAACCATAGCAGAGAAATGTGGGCTGTAGGTACATGAGGATTATAGTTTTGTATGGTTTTGCTGAATCGTAGCTACTTAGAATGTTATACAATGCTGGCTAAAGAATGACCTCTGTATCGAAGGCACCTCACTTTGAATCACTACCATGCTACCAACTCACTAGCTTGACTTAGGCCCGCTTCTGTTTTCATCTCAGCCTCAGTTTGCCATTGCAACATGGAGGTGGTAATCCTGATTGACTTTACTCTGCAAGAATTACAATGAGTTAATGTCTGAGAAATGTATAGGATACTCTTAAGGCTCAGTACTATTTCTGTTACCCAATAGATGTAGGTCTTAATAGGACTTACAGTGGGATTACACTGTAAAAGCACTATCATGCATTTATTTTTGCTAATATTTTACTAATTATTTAAGCTTTATCTATATTTTGTGTTTTCTAACATCACAAATAGAAGCACAGTCATACCTTGGTTCTCGAACGCCTTGGTACTCGCATGTTTTGGCTCCCGAATGCCGCAAACATGGAAGTAAGTGTTCCGGTTTGCAAACGTTTTTGCAAAGCGGCTTCCAATTGGCTGCAGGAAGCTCCTGCAGCCGATCAGAAGCCATGTCTTGGTTTACGAACCGTTTCGGGAGTTGAACGGATTAAGTTCAAGAACCAAGGGACGACTGGACTATCTATCATCGTGGGTTCCTCCCATGGCCCTATGTTTTGATATGAGTGTCATGATGATTGAGACAGACTCTAGATGTGCTGTGGCTCTCTACTTGTGTTGATGAGATGAGGTGTCTATTTGGGATATGAGCAGCTTTTGAACAGTAATGCATTTATTGGCATTGTGCATTCTTTTTAGCGGTTCTGCTGAGAAGTATTTTGGCCACTGTTAATGCTCTTTAACCAAATGATTGACAATGTGCAAGTATCTACAAAATTTAATATCTCACTTTGGAGTGCTGTTTATTTTGTTTCACATGTATGTTCTTTACTGGCTTGTTGCTGCCGACTGCATAGTTGACTGTACTGCAAATATAGCTGAATCCTTCTTGTTTTCACCTTTATGTGGTGGAGTTATTTTAAGTAAAGCTGCTTTAAAAATAAACAGGTATATTCCTATTTTATTTGTGTGCGTGCGTGCCTGTTTGCACTCGTGCACTTGCATAACGACAAAATGTGAACACTGGCCTGTCATATTTCCTACTCCTGAAAACCGCAATCCTTTAAATAAAAATCAATATCAAAAGTAACCTTGTGGGTGACGCCTGTTATTTACAGCTGATCTATGCTTAGGAACAAGTGTATCCTTTCAGGTTATTTAAAGGTTTTCAAAGTCCACGGGCCCCTTATATTCCCTCTTTGCTGTAGCCTAAGGGCTGAGAGTGGTGTTTGGCCCATAGTTGACTATTGTGGGTTAGTGGAGTGGGTGGGAGTGGCTTAGTGGTTGAGATGCCTGTGGTGCTGTTTTGTCTACTGGGGGGAAATGTGGTCAGAGGTTCTCAGTCAGTGTGCTAGGCATTCTTCAGCCTGGAAATGAGAGAGGAGGCATTCACATTGCTTCCTACCTCTCCTTGTCCCCCCCACACCCTGCAAGAATCCCTCTCATCCACTACCACAAATATTTGGCACAGGGAAGAAATGTCAGCAGGAAGTGAAACACGAAGGAGGCCAAATTATGTCCTTTAAAGCTCCACCTTCTGTGTTTTGCTTATTACATCTTCTTGGGAGGAGGCTTATGTGAGTTTTAAGCCTGGAAAGCGCCACTCATTAATATTAAAATGTTCGTGTTTACTGCTTATTTACTGGCCTCTTGTCTTGCGTAATATTTTGATTTCGATAAAATGAAAACAAATCAATACAAGCCTCATTAATCATTAATGTTTTACATGGTGAAGCTGCTTTGCCGGTTTAGATAACTGTATGCATTAAACTCATTCCTGCATGTTCCGTTCCCGGAAGTTCAAAAAGACTGTTATTGCTGGTGTGATTTTTTTTTTTTTTTTTTTTGCACCAAACGCCAGTAACGGTTTCCACTAATCTTTTTTATGTATTTTAAAAAACTGTTGGCCACCTTTTCAACAAAACAACAGTTCTATCGGCTAAACTGGCATTAGGGATTTAAACCAAAGTACCTCAGCCAAGGGACACGGGTGGCGCTGTGGGTTAAACCACAGAGCCTAGGCCTTGCCGATCAAAAGGTCGGCGGTTCGAATCCCCGACGGGGTGAGCTCCCGTTGCTCAGTCCCTGCTCCTGCCAACCTAGCAGTTCGAAAACACGTTCGCAAACAGCGTTTCCGTGCACTGCTCTGGTTCACCAGAAGCGGCTTAGTCATGCTGGCCATGTGACCCAGAAGCTGTATGTCAGCTCCTTTGGCCAATAAAGCGAGATGAGCGCCGCAACCCCAGAGTCGGTCACGACTGGACCTAATGGTCAGGGGTCCTTTTACCTTTACTTTACCTCAGCCAAATAAAGCCCAAGATCTGCTACATCCTATATCACTCAGCCTGGAAGATGTGGCCTCACTCTTGCACTCTTAATTTATTACATCCAATAATTTCAGTGAGTTTGCTCTAACTTAGTTGGAGTCAATCCTCTGTCAAGAACAAGCAGTGTGCCAATATAAAAATTCTTTCTGGTTTTTAGAATTTCTATAGAAATTCACTTAGGTAGAGGAAGAAAAGCAACAACTTTCACCGTTTCCTATACAAAAAGAGGTTCCTCCTTTCCTGCCTATTGCTCAAACTATATTAAAAAGTGTGTTGATTGAAATGCTGACCTTTTGAGGGGATAGCCTATATTTCTCCAGCAAACCCAAAGGGTTTGTTTTCCCAAACATCATTTCCACAATTCTTTTAATCCCCCCCACCCCGGGGTTCACTTTGAATGGTTTGTTCCTTCACATCTGAACATTTCGTGAAATAATTTGGGCTGGTAGGGAGGCTGTGGGCCTGCGCTGAGTGACTTGGATTAGACATTTGTAGTGTCCTATCAAATCACAAGTGTGTGGAGATAGTTAACCATTGTGTGAGGATTTCGGCCTTGCATCTTTTACTTTTCTAATGGACAATTGAGACATTCAAGCTTATGGGTTGAAAGGAAAATGGGTGCAAGTGGTTTTGCTGGCCTCCCAGGCTAATGCTGTAGAAGAAGCAAATAGAGAAAAGGATTATTGATAGGGGAAACAACTGGTCTTGAATCCTGGGAGGGAATGTTTATTTCTCTGCTCTCTAGGAGGGATTTGGAGAGAGCTGTAATCCTGGGTTAGGAGTAATTTGTTACAGCAAGATGATACTTGAGTGGCAGAAGGTTTCTGGCTGAGGCAGCAAGATTTTTTTATTATTATTATTGTTCAGGGGAGTAGCTGGTCTCTTCCGAAGGTCAGCCTGACATAAATCCCCCACCCTGAAAATTTTGTTTCACAACTGACAAAATTAACCAAGAGGACAGTTGACCTTTTTGCATCATCCTAGGGCATCTGTGCACACACATCCTCCCTCTTCCCTCCCTTCCCCCCAAAAATGGTTTCGACGAAAAGAATGTGCAGAAGAATGAGAGCACAGTGAAAAGTTTAAGTTTTCTGCTGGGACTTTAAAAGCATTCCCACCTTCTCCTGTGAGACCAGAATGTTTCTGTTTTTAATATTAGCTCAGCAACTTTCAATTTTTTTTCTGTTTTACTGAGATGACATTTTCTGTATTAAAGCATCCTGCTTGTTTTTCTATTTCCCCACTGACCCTAGGGAAGAGAGAATTTTGCAAGTCTCTGGGTTTTTGGTTTTGGGGGGTTTTTTGGTGAGAGAGAGGCAGTAATCTTTGGAGCCAAATGTTTTGAAGTAACCCCTTGTTACAGTGAAGGCCCATTCACAGGAAAAGCCACAAAGGACGTGACAGAAAATTCAGTTTGAAATTTTATGGGTTTACTTAAGAGCATATTTAGCAATTCATTCCTTTTTTTGTCATGTTCAACATTAGGAGAAAACTGGATTACTCATGTTTAAAATGACCCCTATAGTTGTCATAGTAGTATGCTAGAGGTAGTAGTACCTGGAAGTTAAGAAAAGAAAATGAAGTAAGCATAAAAGTACATCTGTATCATTAAGCAGACTAGTGTTACTGATAGCAAAATTGATATGGGGAAAATAATAGTCCAAGGAATTGTAATTAAAAACATGGAGGCTGATGCTGTAGTGGGCATTTTCAAGGGCGACTAAGTGGATGAGAGGAGTTGCTTTAAGTCTTTTAAAACACCTAAAGATGTCCCCAAACCAGTTTTACTCTAGCTGGGCTCCAAAACTGTCATTAAGCATAGCTACAGGAAAAAAAATTATGTGAGGAATCAAAGGCAAATCTGGGGGAGTGCAGCTGGTGAGCTTGCACCCAGTGCAGAGCTTCTGGGGTGCTGCAGGGGGCGCCACAACAATGACCTCTAGTGGAAGGCAAGAGGCAGGGCGCACATGCCAGATTTTTGCATTGCACAGGATGCTGCTGAAATTTGAGGTGCCCAGGTCCACAAGTAGTGGGATTAATGCAAGGAGAAACAGGGAGGATGGGAAAGTTAATAATAAACCATTTTTCTCTCCACCAATTCACCACCACAGTCACTACTCCACCACCATCATAGTCATGTTATCTCCATAAAAGTGTGTTGGAACATGAGTATGTCAAGTTAACAGCATTATTGTTAGCTTCCATATTTGTGGTTTACACAGGGAGGGAGGAGCAGAACTGCACGCTCCAGCCCCTTCCTGACATTTTCATGGGTGCTGCAGACCATCAGAAAGGAAATTTCATGTATGTACACCCATAAGCGTACCCCTGTAGTCAGGAACCTTCCATGTTCTAGATTCCTGATCAGCTAGAGGGCATGTGTGCATATAACTTAATGTATGTAGGCTTTGTTTCCCAGTGCTTTAGTAAGGACTTGGAGATTGTGAGGTCAGTAGACATGCTGCTATAAGGGGAAGATGTGCACCCAGTGATGAATACCACATGCATGCAGAGATGCCAATGAATAATCCTAATGTGTAGCTGTTCCTTGAGAGTGGCACCACATAGTCATTTCATATTTAAAAGTGGCTTAGAAAATATGGCTTCGTTGGGACCACTCTCCTTACATATTGGGTTATTTGCTGACTGTGAAATCTGAGTGTTGAGCTCTCTCAGAAATTGTTATTTTGTTGTTGTCGTTGTCAGGCAGGCCACCTTGAATAAAATATTGGGGCACAGGTAAGTCCCGCTTGCATAATCAATCACAAAACATGGCGCATGAACACCATTTGAATGGCAATGCCTGTCTACTGGAGGGGGGAGCCCCCTCAATTATTTTATTGGGGGCAGGGGCAAAGGGACCTCAGTCTCAAGGAGTTTTAGTGTTACAGGCACATTACTATTTGAAGCTGGATCTCATTCGGTTGGAGCCAAAGCTGTTGCCCTTTCCCTCCTGATAATACTTCCCTGAACTCCTGAAAAGGTGTTCTGGAGGGCCAGGAAGCCTTTGGAGTGAAGTAGGAGGCTACTATTGAAATGGGAGGTAGCAGAAATAGGTCAGGGGCAGATGAAGTAGTGTGTGAAGCTGGGACAGTCAGGATACAATGGCATGGTCCCTTTCCCACACAGCAGAGCTCAGCCTACTGCTTTATTTTCTGGGGAACTAGGTTCAATGAAGTAGACTTTGAGATGACGATAATACAAGTAAGCAGAAGTCTTCAGGTGGCTCTCATTGAAGCCTCCTCCATGGCAGTGAAGACACAATACTACATTGCACCAGCAGAGTTTTTCCAGCTGGTACTGGACTTCCACTCTCAGAGGGCAGCTGTAGCATGCTTGCTAAGCTGTTTGGGGAGAAAGCTGTTTTTATCCACCTTGACTTTAGCTGTGCTAGTTCAGCATTTTAGTCCGCGGTTGTGCCCAGAGCACTGTCTAATATTGGGGCTATGAAATGAATTTACGTTATTTCAGCCCAAAGACCCGGACCTGGTGGTGGTTATTCAACCCTCACCATTATGTGCTTATTGCATCTAGCAGATGTGATTAATCTTACAAGAGGAGTGGGCCCATCTGTCTTGAAAGAAGTTGTTGTGAGGCCACTATTAAATAAGCCCTCTTTGGTCCAAGGACTGCAGTACTGCAGAGTTGGAATGGATCAAAAAGGTCACCTACTCCAACCTGCTGCAATGCAGGACATTTTTTTGCTCAGTGTGGGTCTCAAACTCATAACTCTGTGATTCTACTGGATGATTGCAAGTAAGGTGCTTGTTTGTATGAACGGCCGCTGTGTGACTCCTAGTGCTCTTGAATGAAACTGATTGCCTGGATCTGTTTCAGTCTAAGTGTGGGCATGGTTTGGCACAGAAATTGCCTTGGCTGTCCTAATGGATGACTTGGTCTGGATAATGTGCCAGGGGATTCTGAGCCTGCTATTTCTTCTGCATCTTTCAGCAGCTTTTGATAAATACCATTGACCATAATATCCTTGTGGATAGGTTGTTGGGAATTGGGGGGTGTTCCCTTTCTGACTGAATGGTTGATTCTGAAAGATGTTCTTCATGAAAGCTGTCTCTTAGTAGATGATCAGCTGCTTGCTTCGTCAGATGTAACTTCAAATCATTCTTCAAGGGCAGCACCCTGTATAAAGAACTACAGTAGCTGATCCATGAGTTTACCAGAAGTGTTAATGATGGTTGATAGAGTGACATAGTCCAGAAAAAGTCATAGCAAGTGAACCTGCTAAGCACAATAAAAGACACTCTTCATAGAATATTTATAGTATTAGAGCAGGAACAAGTGGGCTGTTCAATCTGGCATCTAAATTGTTGTTTCAGAATGCGCTATCTGCTACTGTATGATTTTTTTGGTTCCTCTTCCAGTTATGAACCTATCTGTTGACCACATTTTTGTGAATGAAGCGGACATTCTAAACTTTAAAAAATAAATGCATTGCATTCACTTGGAAAATCTTGGTTGTATTTAAGGATTATGACAGAAAAACATGTTTAGATCTGTCGGTAGTGGATTGGTAATCTACCAGTGGTTTACAGTAGCTTTCCAAGTGGATGATTTAGCTGTACATTCAGTACACATTGTGGAGAATGTAGTGCAAATCATTGAAAGGCGATTGATTTCGGGGTTAGGTGGTGAGATAGATTAGTGGCAATGAACAAATTCTTTGTTGGTGGATCTCTATAATATAGTGTTGGGAGCCTCTGAATAAGCTTAGCAACTGCTCTATATTTCCATTCTCATCTCTGTTCCATAGGATTAATATAGTGATGACTGCAGATTATTGGGTGGAATAGACATTTCATTAATCTGTGTTCAGTGTGTTTGTGTTTTTCCTTGGTAATGTCTTGTTCCCCCAAGACTGGGCCTAGCTGTGGGAAAACTTTCCAATGGCAAATATTATCTTCTAGAACTAGATTCTTCCATCTATTGAACTAAGTGAGTTTTTAGTATATTATGTCAAGAAAATACCTCTTAACATCAAAAACAAAAGGAGTAAGGACGTAAGGAAAGTGGTGCTATAAATATCTTAGGTCTTGGTTTTTCTGATACTGTATCATAATTTTCCTGACAGTCACGAGGTAGAGCATAGTGGCAGGATTTTCAGTATGCAATTTTGTTTTTTTGTAAATTTATTTTATTTTATTTTCTTCTTTCAACAATAAGTAATAATTCCACAAATAACATCAAAAACAAGTCCCCCCCTTTCCCCATATGTACATTTATCCTTTCAACACTATATCTTGTGAGATTCTTAAAATCTTGCGTCTTCCCTTCATTTCCACTTCTGGTTCCTTATATATACCAAATTCTTCTGCATTTCCATATCTACGCTTAACCCATTATTATATCCTTAATTATCCAAATTTCTGATAATTCCAAGTATTTAGTTGACTAAACGCTTGAGTTTGCAACTTCGAACAGGACTTGTGTTTGCCCTCCCCTTTTCCCCAAGTCTGCTGTTCCTAGTCTCCCTGAAAAGGATTTTGCTCCACTTAGCTGTATTGCCATTACCAGATATTTTCTCTAGAAGTGCTTTAGCTTTCTGCCTTGGGCTGTGCCTCATTTCAAATGTCAGTGTAGCAATAAGATGGTTGATAACATCTGCTTTCTTGCAGGACCCAAGATACATTTCCTCCTCCCTCTCCACTTTTTAAAAAGCCCTATCCTTTGCCATTTGAGGTGTTTGCTTTCCCCCTTGTGATGACAATTTAACAGCCTTTCAGGAGTGTGTTGTGTTTCTCCTCACCCACCCCCTGTGCACAGATTCTAGCCAGCCACACATTATAATATTTTGCACAGACAGTAGGAGCCTTAAAAGATTTGGAGTTCTCTCTTCCTCTCTCTCAAAAACAGAAGAAGCAATAATGATCTATTGCTAGATCATCCTTTTAAATCAATATTGAACTTCTGGCCAGTATATCTATATTAATATTTCAGCTTTAAAATGGGACATCAGAACCTATATACATTCCCCCCCTGTTTTTAATATTACACCAGTTTGTTGGAACATAATATTTCCTGTCAAATAGAAGTAAGGCTGGAAAAGACAAGAAATTACACAATTTTTATAGAACAGAGTATTTGGATTCTCTCTTTACTGTATGATATAGACACAAAGTTGGGATCCTGTGAAGGAAATATCTCACTCCCTCCTCCCTTCACCTTCTCCTTTTGCAGACGCTTGCAAGTTGAAGGGACTCCTGGCTCACATTTGTATTTGAGTCTGAAAGAATAGCATTTCCTGCTGTTTCATGTAGGAGGAAGGAAAGGATTTACCACTCTCTAGTAATGGGACAACCCCCCCCCCCAAAAAAACTCTAAAAAACAAACAAAACACTATTAAAGAGAGAAAGAGAGAGAGAGAGACCCCTCTGATTAGTTGCATAATTCTGCAATAGTAAACCCGAGAAGGCAATTACGCATTCTCCTTCTAATATATGCTGTGTAAGTGCTGTGATGTAACCCTTCCTCTGCCAAAAGAACCATCCCTTCTTTAGTTTCCAAACTAATACCTTAAAGCATTGTGTGTGGATGGTGGGGCAATTACTTGGCAGTTCATTCCATTGTGCAAGAGTTGCTGTGGGCTGGATTGCTGCTACATAATTCCATAGCAGTGCTTTCTCTTTCTCACTCTCTCACCATCTGGATTGAGTTAGCTCACTCGGCAGTAGGACTGAGTCTCATTTCCTCCAACCAGTAATGTTATATAGGCAGTGATCCTGCCCTGCCCTAACATAATTGAAAATTATGTGTATTGTAGACTCGCAGCGCTGAAATGTAGACTCGTAAAAATCTGGGGCTCAGGTAGCCTGTGGAGATTGGATTTGGCACACAATGAAGCTTTTATGTAAAATAAGAATTATAAGCCACCACATTAATATTGTATTATGGCCATGACAATTCCTGGGCTGAGAGACTTTGAGGCAAGCTTGAAGCTGTTGAACGAAACAAACGTATTCTTTTATCAATAGAGCTGGATCTTTTTATTAGGGATGAGCTAAAACCAGGGGGTAGGGATTGAGGGATTCACAAATTTATTCGCTCATAAAATGCACCCCCTTTCATCAAGTTTTTGGGTCTCTCTCTCTCTCTCTCTCTGCAGGTGGTAGGTATACTGCAAAGAAAAGGTGGTCCCTCACACACATTCAGGTGACTAGTGGCCCCTGTGCCTGTCATTCAGGCAGTGGTGGTGATACAATTCCATTGAAAGTGTGTTTGAAGTCCCTGTTGGCTGCAGCTTTGACACCATTTTTGTGTATGTTCAGTATAGTCCCCTTCTTACAAGCAGTAGATATTTTCACATAACCAATCAGATTTAGCTGTGTGATTACTCCACTGAGGGCAGAGCTAACACAGAAAGAGAACAGAGCCTTTCCTCTGAACTGGGTTTGTTGTTAGCTGAAACCTATTGACTATACGGTGTTGGTGTTATTTGGAAGAACATAGGTTGCAAAGCAGGTACAACAGTTTCTCGTGATGGGAATACAAGCAGCAGTGAAGTGGTATGTAAAAAGGTGAGCTTCAGTGGGTCTTTTGGGCCTGTGATAGTGTCTTTACAAAAAAAAAAGGCTTTCTGGAGAATATTGCTGGAGAATCATTTTAGCAAGCAGCATAGTTTTTTTAAATTTTGATGAAGACAGCTTTTTCAGGTCTTCTTTGTGTTTGCGTTCCATAGTAACCTTCACTTGGAGGTTACTTCATTGATTGCTGTACAGTACTCTAGTCTTTGATTGAGTTCGTTTACCCCATGGTTTATGTATCAGCATAATATCTGTTGCTAGTAATACCATCCTTATTGCTAATAACACGCATTGATTTTTTAAGGCATAGTTCTACATATTTTGAGATCACACCTTTTAATGTCAGAATAGTATTGGTAGAGATTTTCACACTTTGAGACTTTCAGGATTTCCTCTTAAACAGAAACATTCTTCAGGTCCTTAAGCTTTTAAAGATAAGTTTGGAAGCGTGTAACCAAAGCTTAGTGAAATCTCAGTAGCAAGTTTTCCAGTGATTTGAGATGTGGGCTTCAGTTTGCTACATAGATAATCCCTCCAATGAGCAAACTCAAAATAAATTTAGCAGAAGAAGCTAAAATCTTTTCCAAATTTGATCAAATTTTTAAATATTTAATCTGGTTTGAGTCTTGTAGCAGAATCTGAATTATCTTTTGGTACAGTGATTTGATTCCCACCCCAGCACAGTCCCCCTACTGACATCTCCCTACCAGCACACTCTCTCTACTTATTTCCAAAGACTGACTACAAAAGAAGAAAAATGGCACCTTTTAGAAAGGTTTTTTTTTAATTGGTATTTAATATTTGGGAGGGAGTGGGGGAATCCTAGCAAAAAAAGACTGCAGTTAAAATGTATAAGGAAGAGTGTGAGATCCCTTTTGGTTGCTGCAATTATGTTTAGAATCTGATATGATTAGATAGTCTCCAAACTGCAAGTGAGGGAACTGGGCCTCTATTTTTGATAATAGTTTTTGGCTACGACTCCCAATAAATATATATTGCATTGAGCAGCATTGTTAAATTACAGTGGTACCTCCGGTTACGTACTTAATTCGTTCTGGAGATCCGTTCTTAACCTGAAACTGTCCTTAACCCGAAGCATCACTTTAGCTAATGGGGCCTCCCGCTGCTGCCGCACCACCACCGCACGATTTCTGTTCTCATCCTGAAGCAAAGTTCTTAACCTGAGGTACTATTTCTGAGTTAGCAGAGTCTGTAACCTGAAGCATCTGTAACCTGAAACGTATGTTGTAACCCGAGGTACCACTGTACTTGTTCTTAAACAAAAGGTTAGCCTCTGTGTAGTAACAAAATGTTTTGCACTCCTTAAACCAGCATTAAACCTGATGCTTGTGGTAACCTAAGCAAGGATTTTAACAGCCATTCTTGTCAGAGCTTAAACACATGATCAGCAGTTATTCATTATGTAATAGTTGCTGGGCTATACCACTTCTGCAGTGACTGCTGCCAATAGGAAGGAAGGCCTACATATGAAAATCTAGCAACTGGAGAACAGAGTCCAGACTATCATTATCCTGCTAGTGCTAAGTATTTGTGTGTGAGGTGGTTCTCTCTCTCCCCCCCCACCCCCGTTCTCCCAGTAAAGGTCAGTTGTAAAGCCTCACTGGAGCTTGTGCTGAAAAGTGACTAGGTAAATTCAGCACATTCTTTCTCAGCAGGACCTGCTTCCTGTGTATCCCGAATCCTATCTAGTGACCTCAGTAACGAGAATAAGCCTTGGCTGCTATTGTTGGAGGGAGTGAGCTGTACCCTATTCCTGCTTGTGCATCATGAACAGGATTGTTTACGGAGTCTCAGTTTCACGGGCAATCTAGTGACTTATGCAAAGAGGTTGCTTGTACGTCATGGGGACACATGTATTCCAACCGACTATCTTTTATAACTTGTGCTGATGGACAAAGAGGAAATTGCTCTGCTAGACTAACAGAACTCAAGACATGGCTGTCTTTTGAAGAGAGCAGCATGCAGATACAACACTGTGGGTATGATCATTGTTATAAGTGATGCTGACCTATTGACAATACAAATATCTGGAGAATCCACTTGTCTCTTTTCTCTGTTCTAATCTGTTTTCATTTTATTTTGCCACCTTGCCATGCCCACCCACCCACCCCTTCTTTCGTGGGCAGTTTTTTTAGCCTAACACCAACACAGGGGGGTTGGTTGGGGTTGGGGGCTTCTTCAAGACTATCTGTTGTGCTTTGCAGATGAGAGCCCCTTTTCCCATTACAATTTTAGGGATGTATTGGTGATGTTTCAAATGAAAAATATCAGCTTTGAATGTATGTGTGTCAGATGTAGGACTGTTACCACCATTCATATTCTTGATGCAGAACTTTAGCTGATTCTGGCACGCTGCAGCTCTGTGATGGATGGGTGTTGGCATGTGCATAATGCATGGAATGGTTCAGAGGAGGGATTTTAAAATGGGGTTCAAAAATTGAAACATACACTTTGAAAATAGCACTGTACTGCCCATCATAGATGTTGTCTTGCATGAAGGAGTAGAGAAGGACACACTTTACCAGGGCCTGGGTTCCTGGCCCAGATTGCAATTTTATTACCATGACAGGGCAGCCGGAGGGAATGAGTCAAAGTTGCAGATCTTGCTTGAGGATGTTTATGGAAACCTGTTTCCTGTATTTGGATACATTGGGCAGGATTCACCTAACATAACCCCATCAGCAGAAGACCTGCACAAGAACTTCCGCTTGCCCAATGGGGCTTTCCTCCCTGTATAACCCTCCCCGAAACTGGCTCCTGGAGGGAGAGTCCCACATAAATGATAGGGCGATAATGGTTCCTGGCTAGCTGAGATGCTTGCACAGATGTAATGACTGGAAGAGCACAATGATGAATTTATTATTATTTAATAAATTTATTTACTGCCCTTCATCCAAAGATCCCCAGGCATATACAACACAGAAACATATTATGTATAAAACAACAACAACAACAACAACAACAACAACAACAAGCAATACCCCCACATCTAAAAGGATAAAGAATGTTTAATACCTAAAGGCCTGGTTGAAGAGGAATGTTTTTGTCTGGCACCTAAAGATATGTAATGAGGGCACCAGGAAAGCCCCCCTATTGTACAGATCTTGTGAGATTTGCTGGTCCCAGTCAGAAACAGGATCAGAAAAAGCAATGTTCTGAACAGTGAGTTACTGATGTGTGCCCTTCTTTGGAACAGAGGAAGTGTGCTTAGAAAGTTAAACCATGACTTGTAGTTTGAGAAATAGTTGTACTTGCTTGTGTGGCATGCTCAAGGAAGTACCAGCCCCAAGTTTTTTCAGGTAGGAGGGAGTGATGTGAGGAACATAAAAACCACAATAATTGATACCAGAAAGAGTGGGAAGCCAAAATTTATGTAAGTAAATATCTAGTACACCCACCTGCCAAATATGACTATGTCATTCATTCTTTGATATGAAATCATTCATTACTTTGATATGAAAAGGCTATATAAATATAGTGGTTTAAAGTGAATTAGTCTATTTATAAACTGTTAGTAGCTATGGTAGTCCATTAGGCCAAAGCAACTTGTTGGGTTGGGCAGAGCCCACTATGCTAGGTCCCCGGCGGGCGGGCGGCTTACTGTGAGGGAGAGTGGAAAGGCAGTGGGGCGGGCAGCATGGTGCAGACACACTCGTGGAGTCAATCTGGTGCTACTGTTGGTTGGTTTGCACCCTGCCTCCTTCTCCACCCTACTCTCAGTGGTGTAATTTCAGAAATGTAGAAAATGTAATTTCAGAATTAACATAAAAAGCTTTGTTTCATAACTCATGAGATTGTATGTCTGGAATGGGATTGTAATAAGAGTATGGGAGGGAACCCATGTTATGTATTTGCCCGCCCCCTGCCCCCGCAAAAAAAAATTGTTTAACTTTTAGAAGGCATATTTTCCGGCAGTAGCTTTTCAGCCATTCCCTACTTGGTTTATCAGCTTTAATGCCAGATTTTTCAACGTTAATGTGCAGTTTTAAAGTTACTTTTTTCTGTTCCGGGATTCACAGATATTTCTATTCCTGCAATTGTGGTAACGATGAGTTGCCCTGTTTATTCCTTCCGTCCTCTGAATAATTTTCCTTTCCAGATTTACCATAGCGATTGACATATGAAACAGAACATTGTGTTTGCCCTTTTATTCCCCTTTTAGTAAACACCTTGGAAATGTCTGTACACTCCATTTTTGTTCAACATAACCCCAATAAAGTATTTCTGTGGGGCTTTTACTTTATTTTTGTCGCATGCATTTTAGTTTCACTTACTTCCCCACGTTGCCTAATATGTGTTTGCTTTTATTTTATTTTTAAAGTTGCCTTTGTTTTCTGAACTCATTTTTCTTTTTCCCCATTTTTGTTTCCTCCATCCAGTACCTGCAGATGAAATGGCCACTGCTTGATGTTCAGGCAGGGAGCCTACAGAGCAGGCAAGCCCTCAAGGATGCTAGGTCTCCATCTCCAGCACACATTGTTGTAAGTAAACGAAGATGCACTACTTTTGTTTCTGTGTCTCTGTTTCTTTGGTGGAGGGAAAGAGGAACGGGTTTAATGAGTATTGCTTGTCACTTTTTGCCTTCTCCAGTTAAACACATTATGAAATAGTGGGAATAAATTCTCAGTTCTTGCTCTTTGAAATATCCATCAAGTTAAATACATTTTCCCCCCTTTGTATCATTTATAAAAGTGTATTAAGTTATCTTATTAAGGAACGAGTGCTTTTTTTTGGTATAAAGTGAGAGGGCCAGTACAGTGGTACCTTGGTTTACAACCATAATCCGTTCCAGAGGTCCATTTGTAAACCAAAACAGGTTGTAATGGGGCTTTCAAAAATTTTTTGTTTGTAATCCCCCAAAAATGGGGGGAAGGGTTGCAATCCAAAAAAAGGTTGCAAACTTGGACATGCACTTCTGGGTTTGACGTGTTTGTAATCCAAAACATATGCAAACCAATACGTATGCAAACCAAGGTACCACTTTACTCTTATTTTTGATCAAAGAGCCATGGGTGCCAGCACAAAATGGCCACCATGGGCAGCAAAAAAGAGAGATGATGATACTCAGTACTGGTGAGTGCTGTCACAAAAAAACCCACTGGTCATAACTGTTGATCTTCAAACTGGGCTTATGATGATTGTTTGAAACACAGTTTTACTGAACAAAAGGGACATTTCATAAGCAAGCTTCTTATTTGTGTGTTTCTTTTTTATTAATTCAGATTCAGAACACAAGGAATTTGGGCTGGAAAGAATGTTATTATTATTTTTTAATGAGCTCCACTTTTCCTAGCATGAGAAATTGATATGCAGCCACACTGTATCTGAATGGAAAATTAATTTCAGTCTGAAAATAATTAAGGATGGTTTCTATTTTTGTAGGCAGAGGTGTGTGTATGTATGTGCGTGACAGAATGACATTTTAAAAATTCTGGATCAGTTTTATAAACCTATTGCGGCAGTATTTAAGGGAAGTTCTTCCTTGACCAAAGTGTACTTAAGATAGCTACCAAAGTTACAACATGAAGCCTACTTGTGGGAATAGTTTCTTTAAATACTTCAAAAAGCTTCATGAAACCTCTTGTTCACACTGCAACTATAACTCCCACATTATTGTCACACTATTCATAAAATAAAAATAGAAGAGAAACCCGCTTCAAGGAAACAAAGGTTTAGGTGAATCAAAGTAGACCATAAATTTATATATATAATATTGGACACCTGTTAACCTTTTAAAGCGGCTTGTTCGTTTACAGAGTCCTTAATTTCACCTCACACAGCTAATTTTCCACTTTTTAATTACAATTCGTATATTTATAATGATTCCCATGATAAAAATGTAAGGTATAAATGGGAGTTAAACACTTACAGCTAAATTATGATTTATTATAACATCTATAATGGTATATAATAGTGTGTGTAGGTTTTGTTTTTTGTTTTGGTACCAGCAGTTGTTGCTTATTGATAATATTGGGTGGCATCAGGAATACTTGCTATTTTACCTTGTAAGACTCTATATTCTGTTCAATGAAAATGTCATTACCATTTTTGTTCCCTATTGAGCGCACTGAATGTGGCATATTCAAATAAGTAACCTCCCCCATTTCTAGAATACCTATAACCTTTCAGTGAGCTGGTATTCTTCTGCCATTCCCTTAAACGCATTTGTTAAATGGACTTTGTGGGGTGGGGGGAGAACCTCTAACAGTAGCAATTTACTTCACACTTGTATCAATTAAATCAGAACTGGAGCTACATCTGCTAGATGGTTTGAGAACCGAGGGACTGCAAACATTATCTGAAATATCTACTGCTTAAGAAAAATTTAAATTACTGCTTGCCCGTGCTGAAATAATGAAAAAAAAAGGGGGGGGGACAAAACACTCTGACTTTATATACCGTACCTCTTAAATTAAAATTTTTATTCTCTGTAACGAGTCATGTTTGTTCAGAAGCAGCAAGTTTTGAACTTCATTGAACATGGCTGGCTTTCGCATTGGTTTCAGTAGTTCAGCTCAGTCTGAATTCAACCTAGTAAGATTAAGCTGCAACCCTCAGCCTCTTTTTTTTAGGAAGTAAGGCTTCAATCCTAATTCTATTCACCAGAGACTAAGCCCCATTGAGTTCAATAAATCTGAATTCTGAGTAGATATGGGCAGGATTGTGCAGTATATCCAGCTGAATTTAGTTCGATTCTACTCTTGTGTGAGCAAGAGGCATATTAGACCATTTGTAGTGTTTTTTCTCCCCCTCCCTTTTTAAAGTGCTCTAGTTTTCCTTATGAGAATATATTCTTGCTCAAAGTGCTTGGGCAAGATCACAGGATTAGAGTGCTAAGACCATTCCCAAGACATACTTCTGTATTTTTGCTATACAAAGACTTACATTTAAGTTCCTTTGTACCTGGCAAAAAATCATGCCATGCCAAAAATAGTGGTATTTTGGTAACACACACAGCTTATAAAACGGAAACTCTTCAGAAATTCATCTGATTCCCTCCCTCCCTCCCGGAGGCAAGACTTTTGAAGTCAATGTAAATTTTACCTTGAGGTGAGTTTATAGTGAGCAACTGTCCTGACTTTTCATTGTGTAATGAGCACATTCATAAACTAGGTTGGAACCTCGGGAAAAAAGTACTATGGTGCTATAGAAGATCTATAATTACGTGTATGTTTTTGCTCAAGGAGAGGGAAATCTTGCTTTGAAAATGCAAGAGGGCAGGAATAACTTAGGACAAAAGTTTCTGAAATCTCTCTGTTCTCAATATATTAACCTATCGATTTTCACCATAGGAATCTTTGCACAGTATTCAAAGTCATGAGCTGAATTTGGACCACAAGGCAATTTTATCTGAATGTTCACTGTTTTGACCAGGATAGTGATAGAAAGTTTGGCCACAGCTGCAATAGTTGCAAGAGGATGGAGTTACTACGTTGAAATGTTTTATTTCCCTTGGGTTTTGCATTCAGTTCCTGGATGAACCAACTGTGTGTGTTCCATATTGGCCAAACCTTTTTAGTTATAAGTACAACAATTTATCAGCTCCTGGTAAGATGTTGATTATGCAGCAAGGTACACATATAGCACATTTTGAGACAGTTCGTCTCCCCTGACTATAGAAGCACAGCTCTTCCAAGTCCTAAAAATTGAATGATATAAGCAGTGAAGATGAAGATGTGTAGAGTCATTCTCAAATTTGATGGAAGGGATGGATTAAATAAACTTTTGCTCTTTGGGGGAAAGGTGACTCTGAGAAAAATCACACGACATTTTGACAGCATATTTATTTTTGCAGCGTATTTATTTTAAAACCTTTTGTGCATCACTCTTTATGTGGTTCTCAACAGTTTTAAACAATATTTAATATACAGTAGGAAACTTGCATAAAAATAAAACACAGAAGGAACAGTAAGAACTGTTTGGAGGACTAGGAATAAATAAAATAAAAGATGGTACGGTGGAAGACATAGGCGAGTAAAAGGATATTTGCCAGCTGTCAAAAGCATTGATTGATTATTTAATTTCTACAACACTTACTATATTAAAAAATATCTCTTAGTGGTATATAGAAAACCGAAGCAACAACAGAAAACTTTAAATATTACAAAAGTACAGTTACATTAAAAATGTTACATTAATGCAAAGTTACACCCACCCACCCACCCACCCACCCTACCTCAATTCATTTTCCTTCTGAAATACCCTCCCTCTCACCCAGGGTCCAAACAACGCGCCCCCCCTGCAAAGTTCCACAGTGAGAAGAGTTCCCAGTCTCTCACTCTAGACTTGTTTTTTATGGGCAGGCCGAAGCAGATGGTACTTCCTCAGGCTGCCCATAGCTGTGTCTTGTTCAGCTTCACTCTCCACACCCAGCTCCAGCAAATTTAAGGAGCTTCCAAGTGGGTCCAGAGAATGGGACAAGGGCTTCACGTCACTCACAGATTTTTCTTCACCCTCCGCCCCCTCCTCCTTTTCAGCAGCCCCAGCTTTTGTAACTGTAGTCAGTCAGTGCCCCACGGAAAAGGGCCTGTGAGGCAGAGAGCAGGTCTTCCAGGACTCACAGCCAAAATGGGAGATAGGTTCAAGTTTAAGTGAGCTTCCTTGTGGAGAGCGTTCCACATGTTGGAGCACAATAGCTGCAAAAGCCCACAGTCCAATTGTCACCAGCCTAACCTCAGAAAGTTGAGGGCCTCTAGAGATGGGCGTAGCATCCAGGCTAAAAAAAACTGGATAAGTCTTCAAAGGCAGCTCCCATGCAAAGCACTGAACTAGTCAGCCCTGAGGGGAATAACACTGGATAGGTTACCTTGGGGTAGGAGTGGTTTTGGCTGGTGCACCAGCAGGTACAAAGCCCTAGACTTACCCAATACAATCCTGTCCACACCAGGCTGATTTTCTGGATTGGAAGAACAGTTGAGCAACTGTATCTTTGCTTATAAACATAGAGCCTCATTACTGTTTTCCAACACTGATCCAGCACTTCCACTGCAGCTGAATTTTGGGGAAATAGACCCCAAGCGGGGTTGGTGCTACTAGCAGGTTATTTTGCCATAGGAGAGAGGTGTGGGGACTAGGTTTAGATGTGTAACCGTAATTGCCATGTGTCTTCTGCTGGTGCCAAAGTGTGCCAACACTGAATTAGAACGGCACCTACAAAAGAAAAAGAGATTCAGCATTGCTGCTGATCTTGTCAGCAGCCGTTATCTTGTGGATGGGGTGGGGGCTGAAAGGATCCCCCCAAAACTTCCCTCTGACTTTCTACCCTGGCCAAGGGGTCACTTACCCCTCCCAAGAGTTTAACACCACTGTCAAATCTGACAGCGCTCATCATGTGTTGGGTGACTTAAGAGCCCATAGAAATGTAGATAGATAACTAACTGCTGCACTTCTGCTTCTTTTGATTGGGACTAGTATAGGTTGTTGTTTAGTTGTTTAGTCGTGTCCGACGCTTTGTGACCCCATGGACCAGAGCACGCCAAGCACTCCTGTCTTCCACTGCCTCCCGCAGTTTGGTCATACTCATGTTTGTAGCTTCGAGAACACTGTCCAACTATCTCATCCTCTGTCGTCCCCTTCTCCTTGTGCCCTCCATCTTTCCCAACATCAGGGTCTTTTCCAGGGAGTCTTCTCTTCTCATGAGGTGGCCAAAGCATTGGAGTCTCAGCTTCAGAATCTGTCCTTCCAGTGAGCACTCAGGGCTGATTTCCTTAAGAATGGATACATTTGATCTTCTTGCAGTCCATGGGACTCTCAAGAGTCTCCTCCAGCACCATAATTCAAAAGCATCAATTCTTTGGCTAGTATAGGAGATGTACCCAAATTTATACTACTAATATGGATATACAGACCATCGCAGATATCCTGCTGCCTGACTAAGTTATTTGTGCATATCCGTTCTTTTGTTATGCATTTATTCAGCACCATCAGTGTGCATGGCACTTAACAGTTTATGAGAGGACAGTTCCCTGCCCTAAGGGCCCTGCAATCTAAATATAAACATAGAATAAACAATAGAGGGAAAGGAGAGCAGTGGCAGCAGTGGTAAATAGAAAATCAGTGTGCAATTGTTTCAATTACATGTGCCTTAGCTTAGTTCTATGCTGTGGCTGGAGTCCTTTATCTACTTACCTGAGAAAGACTCTGAGCAGGTGTGCAGGTGATGGTGGTGTAAGGTACGGTGGCACAAAGCCTTCATGGAAATGTGAGTTTTGAGGAGGGATTTGAAGGAAGTAAGAAATGTAGCATCACATGCGTCTGCATCCCCACCCCCCTGTGCATTTTATAGCCAGACACTATTATTTTGGGTCTTATATCCGTTTACTGGTTTGCAGCACTGTCAGCTTCTGTAAAATGTAAAGCAGAAAAATAGATATTTCTGCCTCCCCCCCTCCTTTTCAGGCTCCTGTCCTCAAAAGTTTACTATGGAGAGACATGCCACCCAACTACCCCCCCAGCTATTCTTGAATTTCATGCAGCATGTGTACCTGTTTCAGTCCTTTCTTCTTCCCAGGGTCTTCAAAGCTACCATCTTTGCACACAGGCTGCATGTTGAAATCCTACCAGAATCCTGTGGTACTACAAAGGGAAGGGTTTGTGCATGTTTCATTTCATTCCTTACAACGAAGAATGCTGCATAATATGAGGTCAAGGAGGGCTGGGTATTAGCATGCGTTGCAAAAGGGCAGATTTTGGCATATAGACATTTGGAATAGCTTTGTAGCCCTTTATGAATACTGGATGTGATAACTATTATTGCTTCAACATGAGTCACAATGGAACTGTTCTACTAAGGCGTTTGGCCCAAGTTAACCCTTGTGAATTATAAACTGCACATGATATTATTTAAGTGGATGTTAATGAAATGCATGTTTATGCCCCCTGAATATGCAAATGACATCAGGACACAGATGAGAGCAAGGCCAGGGTAAATGTGGAAAATGGTACATGTGGGTCTTATCTTTCAGTATGCATCTGCATGAACAGAAAGGGAAGGCCCATGTTGCCTGTTTGGCATTTTGCTTCATAGCCACCATTCTTGGGGGAGTAAATGACTGCTTTCATATGGTACTTCACTACATCCCTGTGTGTGTTGGGTGTCTCACAATGGGACCATGCTTCTGCCCGGACATACACACTTTAAGGTTAAACGTTTCTAGGCTGATGGGAGTAAGGGAGGTTGGACTTTGTTCCAGAATCAGTACCCAAAATAACAAATAACTGCTGAAAAGTGAAGGGTCTGTTTTCTAAGCAAGATAAATGGCAAGCATCATCCCATTCATGACTGGTCTTCATTGTTGAATTTTATCTGTGTAGTTATTTCAGAAGTGCGTATCTTCAGAGATAAGCATTTGCAGCAATTCCTGCAACTTATTGTGCTACCTTTTTGGCAGTGGAAGGAACCATCTAGTGACTCAAGGATATATTCTCAAGGTGATAGTTTATATGAGGATTGAGTTGAAATAATGCCTCATCCTGCTTCAGAATATTTTGGCATAGTCAACATACATTCACAGTGACTGTTTCTTCTTTCCCATGTATCCAGCAAGCCAGAAGTATTCAAATGTGTTTGGGCAATAGTAGCAATGATTAGGGTAAACAGTCTGCTTTCACCAACGGAGAGCATACCTGCATGGTAACACATACTCATCTGTGTGTCTCCAGGATGGGAAACAACATTCTCAGTGATTAGGTTGAACCCTTGAAGCACTAATACTTTGTAGCATCCTTTCTTATCTGTGAAACAGGGTCTGTCCTTGCATCTTTAGTTGTACAAGTGGAGTGCAGGCGGGTGCTGGATGTTTGTGTCAGGCATCCTGAAGTACAGGGTTTTAGGTAGACAAGTGTAAGTCTTTAAGTATTTATTCTACATCCTTATTTTGCACCTATTCATGCCAAGTACTTTGTTTTTGTTCAATTCACCCTTCTCCATAGTTCCTGTCACCAGTGTTCACCTCTGTATGCTCTAAGCATGCACAAGATGAGGCCTCAAGGTGACATTGCTTAACATCCAAGTTATGGTCTCCCTGCTTCATGTTTATAGCTTACCGCTGCACTGTGATCAGAGGAATGTGATGGGAGGAGGAGGGGACAGAGGTTTTTTGGTCTCCCTTGAGTTCTGTGAGTGGTTTGGTGTTTTGCTTTATTTTTCACTTGTACCACTGTCAAAGTCGGTGCAGTCTTATGTTAGAATTGAAGGTAGGACTCGATCCTTAGGGAGTATAAAATTTGTAATAAATAATAATTACTCCTCCCATTTTGTCCACTGGCAGTGCAGACAAGCTAGTGTGGAGGTGCACAAGCATCACAAAGTTGCACTATCAGTGGTGATGGTGTGCCTTGGACATATGCTGGAATAGCCAGGTTTTCATCATACTCTGACTAGGAAGGCTTTGGAGTATTTCCACAAAAAATATTTAGCGGTTATTAGGAATACTTGTATGAAAATCCAGATACCTAGCAAGGCAAAATGAAAGCCTAGGACATTGAAAGTGCAATAAAGAAGAATATGAATTAAAAGGATGCAAGCACTGACTGAAGGAAGGGTGATGAGCAAGAACACAATATTGACACTCATTCCTGGCTGCTAAACTGTGGCTCATCTAGAGCAGAGGTAGCCAGCACAGTGCCCTTCAGATGTTGGACTGTAACACCCATTACCCATGACATTGGTCATACTTGACGGGAGTTGGAGTCTAACAACGTTTGAAGGGCACCACTCTGGCTGTCCTAGCCTTAAAAATATGACTGTCTACCCCTCTTGTTCTGCTGTTCATCCCCAGTGGCTACAACCTAATGACAGTTGCCCTCATAGGAACACATAAGCATTATATAGAATCTGACTATTAGTTTATCCTTCTCGGTATTGTCCACTATGACTGGCAATGGCTTTTCATGGTTTCAGACAGGGGCATTTCCAGCCCTCTCTGGCTATGCCAGGAATTGATCCTGGCCCCTTCTGCATGCAAAACAGATACCCTAACACTGGGCCACAACCCACCTTAATATTCCTTACGATGAGCTTCAGACATCACCATATAGAGTTAATCTTAAGAGAGAACTGAAATTACAACTTTTCATAATCGCTAGTTACTTTAGCATGCTTATAACTGGTGCACTGCAACTGAAACCAATCTCTTCTTCTTTCAGTGCTTACATTGTCTGCCAACATGGCATTATTTGTAGTAACTTGGGAATAACCGTTACATGGCTAAATGTGACTGGTAATATTTCACTATTTATTCACACTCTTATTTACAGCATTCATTAGCTTGCTGAATCCTTGGGAAGCAACAGGTAGGAGCAGATTTCATTCCATGTAGCTCAGGTGTTATTTCACATATTATAATATGGAACTTGGATCAATGAATTAAGCTGACAAACAGAAATCCAAAACACTTAGGATATGGATTGTTAACACATAATAAGGCATCTGCCTTCTTTAAAAAAAAAGTAGAAGCAGAAGAAAAGAACACCAAGTCGCTGCATCTCTCTGTAATCTTCTGCTGAATGATAAGTCTAGGATATCAGAGTGTTTTGCAAAGAATAGACACTGCCATGTAAAGTCTTGAAAAGACAAACCAAGTACAGCTGTTGAATGTATGCTTCCTACCATCTGTTAAGAGTTCACGTCTTCTATCAGATTACACTGTTGTTCAGTGTAATTGCATTGCCTTAGAAGGCATGGCCTTGGGCATTCCAGAACCTTGGCATTTTGGTAATCTTCATTCATACCCTAAGATTGAAAGTCACTGATGGAAAAAGCCTGAATGAATCAGTGTATACATAAATGTTGCAGGAGTACTTAGCTACTGTGTTAGAGTTTATTCAGCTAAACTTCATTTAAAACCAACTGTACATTCCAAGCAATATGTAAAGGAGTGATTCCTAAAACAATGTGTTTGTTTTGATGTCCTAGTTCCTGGGTTTCAGTCAGTGTGAAATGTAAGACTTCTTGATTAAGCTATGAGCAATGGATGTTTGAGCAATGGTATAATGTAAACATACAGGGTGGAATTCAATGTAGTATGAAGATAGTTCCGTCTGTGCAAGCCTTTCTGTTTGCCCGGTGGAACAATCTCGCCTTGAAAACTGTGTTTATTGCACTTTTTTTGTCAAATGGAAGGGAATTTGCAAAATGTTTGGAGGATAATGGAACTGACATAATACTGTGCAATACTCTGCAATTCCCACCGTGGTATTCTCTCTTGGTTGCTAAGTGGTTAGCAGAAATTATTCACAGATTTTTTTGGGGGGAGAGGGTTCTGTGGAATAATAAGATGTGGGGAATAATTTTCAACTATTAGAAGCTCTTGGGAATGATATTCTGCAATATTTAGGCTCATTAGTAAAGGACTGTTGCTTGGCTCATAGTGAAGATCTGTGGTGCTGTGGTTGTTGATGTGTGAGGCTGTTCCATCCCAAGTGTTGCCTAATCAGTGTGGGAGAGTTGGCTGGGCTGCCTGATACAAGACTACTTCAGGCAAGTTGTAATTAAAGCTAAAACTGAATGTAATCTGACATAGTGAAAGAGATTGGAATTAAGTAATTATAGATTTGACATTTGAGCCATGGACTGCCCATTGGCTGAATCCAATTCAAGAAATAGGTGTTTAATACGATTCCCAATGTAAACTGGAAAAGCTGAATCAGTGTCTTTGTAAAGTAAGGATGCAGTAAGATTTGGGTACTGTTCCTAAAAAGAATTTAAAAAAAGAATTACCACAGCTGTCCAGGTGCAACCTAAAGAAAACAACAGATCTTTGATATTATCAAGGAAGTTAGAATCACTATTTGCTGAAGCTGCTATAAATTCATAATGTTACTTTGGTGAATACAGTTCAGGAGCTTTGGGTGGGCATTTTGTGTTGCTCTTCAGACATTTTGCCCTCTGTATTTATCTCACGTTTCTACTGTCCCTTCATATTTGTAGGAGAGAATAAAAGCACTGCTCAGAAGATTCAGTGTAAAATTTAAATTAGATGTGAACAACTTGCTTATGGGCTATGTCTAAAGACTGTTGAGCACTAATCCATTAGATTGGAAATAATAAGGTTGTCCAGGAAAGGCTTTTCTTGTCTCAAAGCCATATTTTGACAGAAGTGTCAAAAAATGTTCTAATTCTGGACTTTAGGTAAAAAAATTCTAGAGGAATAAAAAAGAAAGAAAGAAAGAATAGTTCCTGTCCACTGAAGCACAGTATCAAGACCATTAAAATGGCAATTCCCCCCTTGATATTATTTTACATAAAGAATTTAAAATCATATATATTATCACATATAATGAAATAAAATGTGAAGACACAAGAAGAACATAACCAACAGCATTATAAAGTTCTTAAATGCATTTTGACTGTGTGGTCGTCTTCAGTTGCAAATAACAGTAGTAAGTAGATTAGCCGCTCCAGGGTGGCTCCAGAATGGATTGTATTTCAGGCTTGCTAACATCAGGGTTCATGGTCATATGATCTGGGAAAATACTATGATGAAAAATCCTCCAGTCACCAGAGTATTGGAGCCTGGACAAGAAAAGTTCTAGATAGAATCCCAAGAACCCACTGCAAATTCCTTTGAATATCCATCCACATATGCCTTTCTGTAGAAATGGTGCATATCCAATAGTGTATGGAATGCATATTTGTATACAGGTAGTAGGCAAGCACTGTAGAACCACTGCCAGTTAGGACTTTCTGGTGCATATTCAATGTAGTTTTCATACTTCAGTGAGTTAGCGGCTATAAGCACCGGTGAATATGTGTAAATTGGGTCTCAATATTGCATGTTTACAGAGGTTATATATTCCATGGTATTTGAATAGTGAGAGGCCTCTTGACTTATTAAGCTCTCTCAATAGTAGTAATATGTTTATCCTTCATTATTGTCATAATACTAACAAGTATTGTTAGACACTTCTATGTTATTAGGTCACATTCCTGTTCCTAGGTACTTACATATTCAAACTGCCCTGCTGTTACTGCATGTTGCTACTTGCACAAGGCAAACATTACACGGTTGTACCTTGCTATCACAGTTTTAGCGAATTATGGCACACTACTTGGGATTATTAAATGGGCCACCCACAAGCAAGTTGTCAGACTTCCATCCTGGAAGAACTTGTAGCAGCATCCTGGTTGCAATGGCTTATTAGCACTTGGATATTTTCAGCAACTCAGAAATCTTGATTTATTTATTTTTTTGCTTTTAAGGGTATTGAACTTTCAACCCAACTTGATCAGTATTAAGGTCTATTAAGCAAGGTTATGGTTTACAATAAAAGGTTGGTGTATTTTGAGTTGACATTTTTGCCCCATACTTAGGGAATCTAGGCACAAGTAGGCATTTCAAGCTTTCCCGATATTTCACAATCACAAACTTCACGCAACATGAGACAAAATGTCCAGAAGTGGCAAATGGTTGATGTGTAACATGTTTCTGTAAAGTTATTATCTCTCGATGCACTACCCAAGTCATGGACTTGGCATGATCATTCAAGGTTCAATTGAGCCAAGATTCACAAGGCTCTAGTCCTAAATCCAAAATGCATGATACAGTAATACAGTAGAAATGTTTATAGGATATATTCATTTTGTTTCCTCTAACCATTGAAAATTTTCAGCTAGCTCTATACTGACACTTGCCAGCCTAGTTCCCAGCTGCCATAAACTGCAGCCAGCACAGCCATTCTGCCTAGGCATGGTCAGAGCTGTAATCCAAAATAGTTGGGATACACCAGGTTGGGAAAAGCTGCCCTGCACATGTGAAAAGAAGATGTCCAGGACTGCATGCATGGTTAGCTGTAAGACACAAATACTAGCAGTTCACAGCTATTGTTTTAGATATTAATGCTGACAACAGTCTTGTGTGGGATGAACCAAGTCCTGGGCCCAGCTTGGTTATGGCACCGTTTGTTGTGGCCATTAGTGGGGTATATAGCTGTTAAGATGTTTATGTTTCAAGCACATGGTGTGTGCGCATGTGTGTGCATGCATTAAATAGGAGGGACAGTAAAATAAAAATAAAAATAGGAGGGACAGTGTAGGAAGTAGCAGTGTGTTAATTAATGCACAACGTGCAAAGTATCCCTCTATTTTATTGTATCTAATATGTGAAAAGCTGCTTACAGACGATGGAAGTCTGAATGCCTGCATTGAAAACACCCTCCATAAAGCCTGTATAATGTTGCTGTGTGCATGTTGTACCTCATTGCTAAGAGAGAGAGAGGGAGAGACCTCCGTGAAGAGAATGACAGGGTTTGATATAAACCAGCAGGACTGCATTTCTGCCATTATTCAACAGTAAACCCTTTCACAATACCATATGCTGTGCATTCCATCACAGCAGTGTAGGGTGTGATATAGTTAAAGCACATTCTGCAAACAGGAAATGCTGGTAACCACTGTGTGTGCTTTTCATGGAGATAAAGTAATGGGAGAGAGTTAAAAAATATATACTTCAGTCTTGGCAAAGGGAAGGAAGGGGGAAGGTATGATTTGAGACAGAGAAATTTCAGACCTCGAACTACTAATATATGTAGAAACTCAGGTTGAAAATGAAGCGACTCAGCACTGAGCAACAGGTGAAAGTACTGCTTTACTCTTGAGGGCTTCTCTGTAACTACTTTTCAGTGTGGTTCTTCTTTGCCCTCATGGAGTAGGCCCATGTGGGTGGCTTTCATTCCCCCCCCCCCACAGTGTTTTCCTCACACGCTCCTTTGATTTGGGTTCCAAAAAAAATTGCACAAGGCTTATTTTTAAATGTTTGTGTGCTATTTAAAAATAAATAAATAAAGCATGAACTTTTTTCCTCCCCTCATCTTGGCAAGCCCTGCAAACATTGGTATTAAAAAATATTTTGTTACTTTCCTTGGCAGCCTTCTGGAAAGAAGGAGTTGCAACACCAGCCTAATAGGCAATATTCCAAAAAAGTAAAGGAGATGGAGCAGTTGGGCGGGGAGAGAGAGAGAGAGAGAGAGAGAGAGAGAGAGAGAGAGAGAGACTTTGAATCATAAACAGACACCATGGCTTTAATAAAATAAATGAAGTGAAGCCTTTTGAGCTCTGGGTGGACTATGTTGGTGCAAGTCAGGCTTTACTAGTGGTAGTGAAAATTGACAGGCTGAGAACTGGGACATAAACAAAAATGTCAGTCCCTGGGAGTCTTGTTCGCTGGACAATGTCTCAATTGTTTCCTTGATTTTTCGCAGGCAGCAGGGGATATTGGGAGATTAACTGTTTACCATCCATACAGGCTTTAGAGGTGTTTGCAGGAAGAGGTGGCAGAAAATAGTGTTTTCTGTTTGGAAGCAATTAAACATGTCAGTGGGGAGATAAGGAAAAGGTCACCCTGCTCTCCACATATTTGTCTAGCATTCAAGTTGAAAGCCCCATGTGTTTAAAAAGTTTTCCTCTCTTTTTTGCAAACTGCCTTTTTTGCATTCTGCAAAGCAGGTTGTTAGAGAGAGAGAGAGAGAGAAAGAAAGAAGGGTGCGATGTTTCTTTGGAGGTGGGGTGAGCCAGATTTTTGTAAATGTTCATTGGAAAGATAGAATCAAGCCTGCAAGGAGTTTGTTCTTTAATTTAGGAGGCAGTGTTGACAAGACAGTTTTGAAATCGGGCGAAATCTGAGAAGCAGCAAGTTGCGTCAGTATTTTAGCCACTTATTTGTTTTATTTTAAAAATATACAGTATCTAAAGGACAGGGAGAGACTAGCCACTTAGTCTTCTCCTCATACTTGCACTTTCTTCATTACAAAAGCAAGCAACAAGAGTCTACAGCATTCCAGCTGTTTCTGAATATGTGTCTGAAACAATGGAACTTCGAAACCCTTCTGTCAGCATCTTTTAAATGTATGTTTTGTTCCAAGGGAGGAAGGAATGGGGGGGGGGAGCAGGAGAAGCTTTTTTCTTTGGGGTACAATGATGTGGAGCTTCACTGCAAAGAGATAAAGTCTGTTTTTAATAATTTCTTCTTTTTGTCTCATAGTTAATGCACTTTAGGGCTAGAAGACAGTTTTTCATACAAAAGTCATGAGGTGATGTGATGCTGTTAGTGGGAGCAGAAAACTTAATTTACTGTATTTTTTTCAGTTTCCCTTCCTTTTTGAAACATCTCGTGTCTGTTCATTCTCGGTGTCTCTCTTGATTTCATCTGCCTTGTCAACTGCACTGAAAGTGTTATTTGCATTTTGTAGGCTGCTAAATTCTATAGTACCCCCTCTTTCTGGTCAGAAAGGAAATCACTTCCTAAGTAAATATGACTTGAAGTGTGGTACAAATCATCTTAGGGACATAGTTTATTTATCTATAGGTAAAGGTAAAGGTACCCCTGCCCGTACGGGCCAGTCGTGTCCGACTCTTAGGGTTGTGCGCTCATCTCACTTAAGAGGCCGGGAGCCAGCGCTGTCCGCAGACACTTCCGGGTCACGTGGCCAGCGTGACAAAGCTGCTCTGGCAAGCCAGCACCAGCGCAGCACACGGAAACGCCGTTTGTCTTCCCGCTATAAAGTGGTACCTATTTATCTACTTGCACTTAGGGGTGCTTTCGAACTGCTAGGTGGGGAGGAGCTGGGACCGAAAGATGGGAGCTCACCCCGCCGCGGGGATTTGAACCGCCGACCATACGATCAGCAAGTCCTAGGCGCTGAGGTTTTACCCACAGCGCCACCTGCGTCCCTGCGTTATTTATCTATATATAACACTATTTTTTTCTTTCAAAGTACCATTTAGATTCTGGCAGTGCTGCTTTTGCTGCTTTTCTATAAAAAATAGCTCAAAAAGGGCTTGTTTATTTTGTTTTGAGATTTTGCAAAACAAACAAACACTCAACAATCCAGTGGCTTGCATTGCTTTGTCACATGGGTTAGCACTGCACTCTGAAGCAAATGTTAGATGATTATTTAAATGGGGTGGTGGTGAGGAGAACAATCTTTGAGGAAATCAAGTGAATGGCTGGCCATGAGTGTGCCATTTCAAGCTGATGTATACATGTAAATGAAAAGCTGGACAAACACTGCCATCTTTACTTTGGAGATAAGTCCCAGTAGATTCACAGTGCCTCACTCCTAAGTAGGATGGCCTCTTTCAAAAAGTACACAGGAAGATGAAGATTAGCATAAAATTTGCACAAGCTAATTTATGTAGGCCCCATTTTTTAAACGAACAGCAGTCATAATAATAATAATAATAATAATAATAATAATAATAATAATAAGTATAGATGAAAATTTAGAAGAAAAAATTCTGTAAATTAAATAGAGTTACAATCCATATCACCACAATGGGTAAATCCAGGTGCTGTCAATTAGCAGCTACAAGGTCCCTCCTATTCTCTCTTTTTATGTTTTGTTTAAAGGTCAAATAAAGGTAGGGCACCCTATAGATAAGTATGCACAGGATAGTATCCTAAGAACCAACACTTGTTTTGTAGAAATATCGGCGGTATCCAAGTAAATGTGTTTAGATCTCAGGGCATATGGTTTAAGTGAAGTACTGGATTACTCTGGGCAGGTAATCTTCAAATAAGAGAGCTTGTTGTTAAATTACACTGCTATTAACTGTATTAAACAAATTGAGCTTGGGTATCTGCAGGAGAAATCTGGAAGAAAGGGAGGTAAGGATATTTTATAATATTGCTCTTTCTGGGTTGGTGGTAGAGGATTCTGCTGGAAATATCTCCTATAATTGGTATTGACACATTTTTGGAATTGAATTAGTACCACACCATACTTGAATACATGCAGTCTGGGTTGGCGAGTTCAAATCTCGCCACACCTTCTGTGCAACAGCAGAATGCATGCAGACATGGGCACACCTACCCCAGCCTGTAATATGGCGATAAAAATACTGACCTAGTTTTAAGAGTTGTTGTAAGCATCACGAGAAGTACACTCTAAATAATTATACTATTTTGCTATTATTATTTTTTTCTACTTTATGATGATGCTATGGAAGTACCTGTCATTTAGCATGCATAACAATATGAGCAGTGCGGCAGCTCTTAGGCTAATTAGGATACAAGGAAGTGGAATGGTATCCGTTTGCTCCCCCCTCAAGAAGGAGAGAAGGCTTTCAGGGTTTCCTTTCCACGCCATGTGATTGTTTACAGGATACACCATGAAAACACAGCAAGGTAAAACCCTGCAGATTATCGTATTGCACGCTTTCGTATTCTGGGTCAAGAGTTGAAGGGAAGTGTATCAGCCTTGAACCATTGCAGCATGACTGAACATGTCAGAGGGCAAAGCATGTAAATGAAAGCTTGTCCTCACCCTCTTTTTCCTTTCCTGTGGTAAGATAAATATTGGATACAAGAGCCAAAGTGCTAAAGCTATCTGAATAGTACCAAAAACCTAAAATTATTTGGATATTTGCTGCAAATGGATGCAGTAAAGTATTTTTGATCGTTTCCACCTGTGCCTTCCTTTCTTGACTTTAAATGTGGATTTAAAAAAAAGTTCTGTTGTTATTTTGTATTTGGATTAAAACAGAAACAACGCTTTACAAGAAATATCAATATTATGCCAAACTTAACATCCATCCCATTCCCTTACATTGTTTTATGCATTTTGTAACTTATTTTTTTCTTGTGCCCAGTGCATGAGTTCCTATTGGGTTCACATGCTTTACCTTCTGTAACTGTGTGTGCGTGCGTATGTATTGTGTTACCCTCTCTCTCTCTCTCTCTCTTTTGTAAAAGAGTTTAATAATTGCTTTTGGATCTCTGGAGACACGTGTCAAGAATCATCTCTGCGTTGCTAGTCTAGTTCAACAAGTATGCTATAGAAATGGAAGGTTCTGTTATCCATCAGATTTTTCTGTTCCATTTGTTGCAGATGAAAGGCGAATGAATTTAGTGCTCACTTTCTTCTCACTCTGACAGTTATTGATCCTCTCTGGAACTTTACAATTCACAGTCTGATCCTGTCATGACACAGGGAATTCCCAATTTGTTGTAACTGAGCTTTCTGCTGCTGCTGCTATGGTTAAGAAAGTGTTGCCTGGCTGTGTTTCAAATGCAGAAGTTAACATTTTCCAGTGGTACATCTTAATAAACTAGGCTTGACTTCCTTGCTTTAAGAAATTCTAATTGAAAAAACTATTTTTTAAAATAAACCGAGAGCTTTGTTTTGATATTGTAATTTGTAAGTGCAGTGACTGGTACACCCGGACGAGGTGGGGCTCAAAGTTCCAGTGCTATCTCTAACCATCCTTTATCTGATCAAGTGCCTTCTCCCCATCTTACCCAAAGTTTACCCTCCCATAGGAAATAAACCTGTGTGTGTGTGTGTGTGTGTGTGTGTGTGTGTGTGTGAGAGAGAGAGAGAGAGAGAGAGAGAGAGAGAGAGAGATTATTTCACTTGATATTCTAATGACTGACCCTGAGGATAAATAAAAGTTGTGGTTTGAAAGGCCTGTGATGATAGTGGAAGTATGTGGGGATATGGTATAAAGCAAGGCAACGATTGTGAATCTACTGTGTTAGTGTGTTAACTAAATTGATAAAGCAGACTGTCTGGTTATTCCAGAAAGAGGAATGGTATTGTTGTAGTCATGCTTCTCTTAGGTTTCAGTAGCTGTCTCAGCACTATGGAAAAGATTTTCACTTCAAATTCTACCCTGGTTGCACTTTTATAGTAACTCCAGTGTGTTCACTTTTTCTCTTTTGCAGTGTTTATACACACAATTCCATGAAGATCTCAGTCCTAAACACACCAAGGAGTAAGCCGTGCTTTTGCATAAATATGTATAGGATTGTAGTGTGATATTGTTTTCTGCTAGTTTTATTAGAGAGAGAAAACCTGTTTTATCACTGCAATCATGTATGAAATAAGACGGGGGAAGCCAACATGTTGCCCTCTGAATGTTGTGGACTACAACTCCCAGAATTTCGTGAGTGTTGACCATACCAGCTGGACCTGATGGAAGTTGAGGTCCACAATATTTGGAAGGTACCAAATTGGCTACAGCTAGATGAAGGAAACAGCCTTAGTAAGCAAGCACTACAAATTTGTATGTGGCACCATCTGCAAGCAGAAATGCACCTCCATTTGCACAAAGGGGGGCCCACCCCCATTTGTACTGATTCCCTCTACCTCCTGCAGCCTCAACAACAGATCCCTGTGTTGTTCTGGACAGTCCTCTCTCCAGGAGCAGATTTTCAACAACTGAAAGGCCAGAGTGCATGAGTGGGAAGTTTTCTCTCAGATGTTTGGGTCCAACCTGAGATTTATTTATTTAAAATATTTATATACCACTTAATTACAAACATTTCTAAACTGTACATCAAAATTAAAAAGGATGCAATGGGAAATATTGATTAAACTAAGTCATAAAAAAGCAGAAAACATCCTTTAAAGGCTTGCTGAAATAGAAGGGTCTTTTGTCAAGAGCCTGAAGTTCAACAGTGAGGGGGTCTGTCAAATCTCAGCCAGGAAGGAGTTCCACATAATTCATCAATATATCCGGGACCAAGCTGTTAAGCGCCTTCTAAATTAATACAAAGACCTTGAACCCAGCTCAGTAGGATATGGGCATTCAGTTCAAGCTTTTACGACAGTTCAAACTCTGCCCTCCAGATGTTTTGAGACTACAATTCCCATAATCCCTGACTACTGGCCCTGCTAGCTAGGGATCATGGGAGTTGTAGGCCAAAAACATCTAGAGGGCTGAGTTTGAGGAAGCATGTTTTACGAAGTGGTCTTATGTGCTGGTGGTAGTCTGTCCCCACCAGAAGTCTAGCTGCTCCACAGTGTCCAAGCTTGAACTTCTTACCAGGCCTAAGGATAGCCCCACATAGAGTGAACTGCAATAAGCAAGACTTTGCTTGACTAAGAATTTGAATATGGTTTGGCTGTGGCACAGTTTGCTTTGGTGTAAATGGTTTTCCCCTCCAGGATGATTTTCTAGCCATTCAATTTGGATGGTAATTCAGTTAACCATAGCGGTTAACGGGATACAGCACTTTAGAGTATGGTTAGGGACCCAGGGCTTATTAGAGGAGGAGAGAGCGAATTGAACAGCAAATGCTGAAATGATGGTAATCAGCCTTTCCCAGCTGGTTATATGCATTGCAGGAGGTTGGCAGGCCCTTTAAACAGGAGAGTCTCACATCTGCTTTTGTTTATCCTTTTGCTGCAGGCAAGGCTGAAAACTTAATAAATGGCATGAAACCTAAGGAAGCATAAATATAAAAGAGCATTAGATAAATTACACCATCCTTGCCTACCTGCAATGTTTTAATAACATAAACAGAGGGTGTGTGTATAATTTCTCTATAAAAGCACCCACAATGCACTAGCTTTTTACTAAGGTTCCCTTGTTTGAAACATCCCCCCTTCCTCCCTTTTTTGTGGGGTTACCACTCTTTCTGGCCTGGTTCCTATAACTCCTCCCTAACACTAGCATCATTTTGCAGTGGCAGGCAGCTCTGTAAAGATGCAGTGATAGTTTTGCAGAAGGATATTTTATAAAGTGGTGTTTAAAATGTTACAGAACCTTATATCTCACAGAACAGATGAAAGTCCTTTGCAATGGAGGCAGAATGTACAGCCAATGCCTCTTAATACTTCCTTTAATACGCTCATGTCTTTGCTTTCATGTTTTCCTACCATTTCTTCAACCCAACCTTCCTGTCAGTGAGAGTGGTGTGAGTGGGGCTCACTAAGGAGAAACAATGAGCATAGAAGCCCAGCCACCTTGGAAAGAGGGAGAGAGATTGAATTGAGTACATTGCTGCTCTTGTATGATCCATTATGAAAGAACTGGCATTTATGCATTAACCCTAATATAAGTGTAATATAATGTACATTTGAAGAAGAACCACAAAATAAGTATTTTCAACAGCTAATGGTTTGTTGAATACCTTCAATTCAATTGCCTGCTGATTATTAATAGGAGGTGTAACTCGGGTCAGAAGAACAGTATAATTTGAAGACCTTGAACTGTTTTTTGTCAGTTAAGAGCTGCAGTCTGCATCCGCTCAAATTCAGATTAATTAATCTAGTGAAATGGGAACCTTATAAACTGAAGAATTCAGAGTATACTGGGAAACAGGTTTTGTCTCTTAACATTCAGACTCAACTATATTCTCTACCATTTCTACACCTGGAAACGGAAGTGAGGTTGGCTTGAAGTTGTAGCCATCCAGTTTCCATAAGGAATGAATGTACACAAACTAGATGAGTTCCCTTCCAATTCTGTTATTCTAGGTGTCTTTTCCTTGAGGCACAATCTGTAAGCAACTACTTCAGTCCCACAGCGTGCTTCTTGTGCAGTTCTCCTTATTTCAGTAGGTCCTGTATGGGACACTTTCCCCATTCATCACAGCCTTCAACTGTGCATGTGCTATTTTGTCTCTAAACATCCACCAACATTCTTACATATAGCAGCGGGATCCTAAATAATTTTATGGGTGTGTTCAAAGCAATCTACCCCAACCCCAAATAGGCACACAGAGTTTGCTGATCACTACTTTGAATCTGATAAATATTGAATTAATCAGCATTTAAAGCTAGTAAAGAAGTAAAAGAAAGGGATTAGGATGAGAAGACTAGGAGGGAGAGATGGGAAAAGGCGTAAAGGTAAGGCATATGAGAGGGAGAGGAGGCATTCCGCTTCATTTGGAATTATTAATGTAGCATAGAGAAATTCAGAAATTGAGATTTATCTTCTTACAATAAGGCTCTTGTAATGAAGTATAGCTGCATTTACATGAACAAGCTGTTCTGTGTCTGGTGCCCCCAGCGTGCTCTCAAAATTCAAAATGTACCCACTGGTTCATAAATGTTGGCAACTCATGGTCTATAATAACCCAGGTCTTCAGAACCAGCCACTAAAAATGTCATCTACTGTATTTCTATAACGGTGTGTCAAGGAAACCAATGTCACTTCCCCAGTGTCTGATATCACTGACATATTGCATAAATAACTCTGTCCTGTTCATCTTCTAATAGTTCCTTCCTTAGTTTTATGCTTAAGATACAAGTTTTTCTTAGAGCAGTAGCTAGGCGTTGCTAATGTAGCTGAATGATACTAGACAAACCTTTCAGGACTGCAGGCTTTTATATGCGTTTGGGTTATCTAAGTTAAAGTGTTATACATTAGAAAGGTATGAGATTCCCATGTAGTAGCTTTTGGTTATTGCTTGGGTTGTGTGAGAGTCACAGTTTGCATGAATGTGCGCGCGCACACACACACACACACTGCAGTTGAAAGCTCTTCAGCTAGCTAATGTTTGATGTCAAGAAAGAGCCACCAGGCAAGGCAAGAATGATTCATATATGTATCTGAGTGGAAATGCCATCAATATGCACGTTCCCATGCAAATTATAAGAGGACAGGGTCCTGCCTGAGGAATTTACATCTGTTCAGGGCAGACAACGGAGCAGGAGTTGAGAGACGGAGACGGGGCAAAGAGGGGATATTATTATCTATTTCAGTTGCGTGTACTCAGGATTAAGTTACAGCAGAGTATGGGAACAAGGCGGCTGTTGCAAAGACACAATATATATATATATAAATAAAATATTATCAGTGATAAAGTCTGTGTATTTTATTTGCAAGCTGCATTCCAATCTATCTTTTTTTCATCCTTCTAACTGTTCAGAAAACTTCATCACAATCTTCTTTTATAGTTTTGGAACTTAGAAGAGTAGACGGTGATGGGGCTCAATACTACCTGGGAAGAAAACATTTGACTTTGAGTTGGACCTACATGTTCAGTCCACTGTATTCTCTACAGTCCCTGTGTGTTCCTACACTTGTGTGTAGGCCATGAGGCCATCGTACTCCAGTAGGGTTCATCCTTCGGTTCAAGTCTGGGTCGCTGTCTCCACATATGGCTAGCCTATGTTCTGAAAGCATTGGAATGAAGCAGCTGCCACTCGAGGCTATTTTGATTACATAACTCCATTGCATTCACAGTGGGATCTTGCATAGCTAGCTTTGTGTAGTGGGACAGATAAGGGTCTTTCTGCTTCTAGAGCTGGATGCCCATACGGGTAGTCAGAAGCAATTTTTGTGATTGTCACCTTAGATTCAAAAGCTGTTCAACTTAATATTAAAAACACTTCTGTCATATTGCAACAATTCTTGCTTTCATTTAATACTTTGCTAAGTCAAGAAAAGAAAATGCTAACAGGCTCAGGGTGTATATGAATTTCAAAGATACTATTTTGGGGCCTGCAGAAAAGTAATTTTGGAACAGAAGGATCACCGCCACAGCTAGACTTTTCAAGAAGCACAGTCTCACATGCAGTGAATGTTGAACTTTGATTAAGGCAATTTGTGTGGCTATGACCTATCATCCATGATGTTCACTTTTTGACCATCTCCAGTCTTTATTATTCAATCCTACTTACCTGAAGATAATTGTGAAGTTATAAAACAGAAAATATTATGGATAATATGAAACGTAAGTTTTACTTAAGAGTAGTCCCATTGAAATTAACAGCCCTAAGTCATGTAAGTTGATTTCAGTGGGTTGAATACCACCCTATATGTGTCATCCTGAGGTCCTTATAGTAAGGGGTGTCTAAAATGAACATGCTATTCTGAGGTTAAGAAAAGTCATCAGGACTATAAAGCCATGGAGAGTGGTATGATCAGGTTTCCCATTTCCTCCTTCATCCACACCAAGCCAGGCCCACCTCTCACCAAACCAACCAGCTGTGGTGCAGGTTTCCTCTAACGGCTCAAGGAATGCCCCTCACCTGCCTTATGTTTAATGATGCAGTGAGTGCTTTTTTTTCCTAACAAAAATGTTTTAAAATGTTTAAAATTTCCACCATTTTATTGTTCAAATTGGGGAAAATAAATACAGTAAATGGACAAAAGTACAAAGATTCACAAAATGTTTAGGGATACCCTTGCGTCCCCCCAGAAAAAGGCACTGGCTGCAGTCCTGTTGTTTTTTTCAGTGCTCATAAATCTTACAAAATAGTAGTTAATGTTGTGGCTGAATGTTGTGTTGATGGATAAATGTCTTTATCCATTTCATCAAGTTAGCAGAGCAGTTTGGAGCTTGATTCAGGTATGCACTCTACTTTACATCATGGGTGGCTCGATGGTCAATAATAATGGAAGTGTGGATCTGGGCCCCAGTTTTCAAGTTGCCTGTTCTTTGAACTAAATAATACCATCAGCTATCTCCTCTCCAATCACTAGTATTTAACTTTCCTAGTGTAAATAACTCACCATTGAATGTTATATACGGAATTATAGGAATTTAAGGAGGTTTCTACTTCATACTTCGGGCAAGATAACATTTTGGTGTTATCCTGACATTTCCCTGATTGTAACCATCCAGTGAGTAAAGGAGTGACAGGAAACAAGTGCATAAACTGCTGTGTTCTGCTTGTTGCAGTGTTTGCATACATCAAGTCAGGATTTAGCATTATAGGACAAAAATTCATCATTGTATTGGTGTATTTTAATTTGTGTATTTTAATCATTAAGGTCCTCTAAGAAGTTGTAAATAGTTTAGTGGATTATTTTCTTTGTGCATATGAAAAACTGACACCTATTACCTGCTTAGCAATCCATATTTTACTTGTAAATTAATTGCTCAGTATATATTATCTGGCTTTTAACGCTAGATAATGAGGGTTTTATAGGTTCACATGAATATGTGGTGTGGAATTTAGCTATTTCCTCAGCACAGAGCAATTCATTGCATTTGTGGAGATGCAAGATGTCCTGATACTGCTCATGGAGGAAGTCCAGTGCCGTGGTTCTAAAAGGCATAGCTTGATGAATGGGCAGCAACTCAAATGGGAATGCCAATCAGTGATAGCAGCCAGTGGTTGTTTAATTAAAAATTTTTAATAATACAACAATTGGGTCAAGGTGCTTCTCAAACACATGCTGAATCACTCCTGTACAAATAATGAGAGTGTATTATCTCCCACCTTGAGGTAGCAATTGTGGTAGCAAAGCTACAATCTAAGAAATGGAAGGTGGGACAACTGAGACCTACTGATGAGTGTGTCATGATATTCCAGTGAAGAAACAGGAAATTCTTCCCCATTTCAGCTGCTTGCAATAGTCTCTCGCCAGTTAACCAGCTGGCATATTTTGATAGATTCTTGTAGAGGGAGAGTTGTGTATCACACAGGATATGAGAGGGCAGATCTTCAAAAGCTCAACCATCTTGTATTGGCATAAATCTCCCAATGATAGTTAAATGCGACTGAAATCAAAGTTTATCCTTTTATGTTAATGAAATGCAGGTAGTAAGAAAATGATGGTTCAACTTACTAGTTATATTTGCTAAAAGACAGCAAAGCAATAAAACTTCAATGTAAGCTCCAAATCTGTCATTTAGCGATGGGAGTAAAACATCTATAAATAAGGAAATAGCAGACACCTGTAATTTTGCTGAATGGCATCCAGTGGCAGATTTCGCCAGTGTTGTTGTTGTTGCTTGACACGGAAAGCAGTAGGCCCAACGTTTCTCATTTGGATTTTGCAAAGAGTTTGTCAGATTTCTTCTTGTTTTTGATACAGACTTTGGCAGCTCCATTTCACTTTGCTACTTAACCATAAATAAGTTAGCTTGTGATGCACCTAGTACTACCCTTGCCTTACAGAAAGCTGCTTGAAGAACGTTGAGTGAAATGATAAACTTCATATCTTGTAAATCATAAAGGAGCATATTTGCATCTCTCAGTGCTCTGCAAACATCTAACATTTTTTCATTAAAAAAAAGAGAGAGAGAGTTTTCCAAACGAAAGTATAAGGTTGGTGGGCAATTTATGATAGAATATCTGCCAAACTGTAGTGTCAGTGTTTGTAGTGTCACTGCTTATGCAGTGCTTCGATTGAGGTGCCAGTAATAATTGAGATGGATGAACTACAACTCTTACCATCCCAGTTCTGCCAACTTTGTGAATCAGCTGACGTCTGAAACCTAGAAGGGTGGCTGGTCATACTGAGGGGACATTGTTAGGAGATGGTAATGAAACATTTTGTATACAGTAGGACCTCGGGTTAAGAACTTAATTCGTTCTGGAGGTCCATTCTTAACCTGAAACTGTTCTTAACCTGAAGCACCACTTTAGCTAATGGGGCCTCCCTCCACTGCACTATTTCTGTTCTCATCCTGAAGCAAAGTTCTTAACCCGAGGTACTATTTCTAGGTTAGCAGAGTCTGTAACCTGAAGCGTCTGTAACCCGAGGTACCACTGTACTGGTATCCTGATCTTATAGATAAAGAAACATAACTGTGGCTACATAAATAATGTGTTGTGTTCTGCCTAATTGGTATGAGTCCATTTAAAAAAAATAAAATCAAATATACCTAACATAATATGCTCTGGGTGGGACAGAATCCTTTAGTTAGTGTGCATAATTCAGTCTCACACCATCCACTGTATATCACTCACCCCAATACACTGGTCCTTCTGGTAAGGCATGTTCTCATTAAAGGAGAGCACGTGTTGCGGATGGGGCCGAGCAAAGCACCCCATGGTTGCCAGGCAGGATAGATTGAAGGGGCTTGGATCAGATTGGTGGTTGGTGTTACTGGGGTAAATTTGATGTTGCCAATTTAGGGGTGGGAACAGAGGTTATTTAAACAAGGCTCACAGAATGTTCCTTTCTCTTTCGCTGTGGGCACCGGATCACCCGCCCTCCCTCCCTTGATTGGGCTTGTGCTTTGACCTTGCTATGCCTGTCATGGGGTCGTCCGCATTGGTGCGGGGGCCTGGTAGGAATTTTTCCTTTTGGCTGATTAGTGTGTGCCAATTGGTTTTTGCCTACTGTGTAGCAAATCGTCACAACTTGTAAGGTTGGTGGTTAGGCATTGGTTAAATTGGTTGGTGGAGGGGTATGGATTGGCTGTGCCTGCCCCTCCAATGCTGCTGCTGCACGGGAATTCCATTAAAGGAATTCAGGGGCTTACCATCCTCTTGTCCAAACCCCTGGAATCGGGTGCGGGCCGCATAAGTTCCTGGGAGCATGCGGGGAGAAGCTGAGGGTCTGTGTCGCAGCTCCAGTTATCCCTGATCTTGTTCCTCCACACTGGCTCTCGCTGGAATCCGGGAGTCAGTGCTGTCTCCCAAGGCGGAGGGGACAGCAAGTCATAACCAATGCCTAAGCAACCACTCACAATTTGTATTTTAATAAAGTTGTGGCCAAAATTATGCCAAAAACCTTAAACAAAAATTATGTGTGATGTGCGAGTTATTGGGGTAGGGGTGTTTTGGGGACCTCAGCACGCAACGGTAGCTGTTTCTGGAGGATCATTGCTGACCCACACTATTGTGCTTGTATAACATCACTGAATTGCTTTTGAAAAGGCAACATTAAGGATGGTGTTTCTCCACTGGAGCAATAGTTGTTGTGCTCTGTGCTTTAAGGCCAGTCCTTAAGACAGGGATAGAGAATGTGTGGCCTGTTGGATGTTGTTGGACTCTCAACTCCTATCAGTGCCAGCCAGCATGGCCCAATGGTCAGGGATGATGGGAGTTGTTGTTCCACAACAACACTTGAGGAGGAGGGCACAGGTTCCCCATTCTTGCTCTAAGACAGTCCTTTGTCAGTACTATAGCTTTTTCAACCCCTCTCTAAAAAATAAAATGGCACTTCTGACAAAGAAGAAAACCACAGTTATATCTGAGAATCAGAGGGTAATGCTTAGAGAAGTGGCTAATTTCTTCGGTTTATAGTTTTAGAACTACCTTGCAGCTTCTGGGGGCTTATAATCAGGATTTGTGAACTGGGTGTTTGCAAGTGCTGTTTCACAGTGTACATAGGACCAAGAACATAGAACTGGGAGGTAATGATAGCAATCTTCAAATATCTAAAGGGCTGTCACATGGAAGGTGGAGCAAACATGTTTTTTCCTGCTCCACAGACGAGGACTTTCCCTTACTGGATGTCCTTAAGCAGGGTTGAATTGCCACCTGCCATGGATGCTTTAGTTGAGTTTCCTGCATTGCAAGTGGAAAACTGCTACAATGAGTTACATGGAAACTCAGCTAGGGGGATTTGAGGAAGTCACACGACAATGATAAGAAAAGTGGGACTATAACAGTTAGGGTAAATGTTTGTTTGTTTGCTTGTTTTTCTGTGTTTTCTTTGTTTGTTATTATGTTTGCTATAAATTTTGAAAATCAATAAAAATTTTTGGAGAGATTCTGCATTGCAGGGATTTGGACTGGATGCCCCTTGGGGGTGGAGTCCCTTCGAACTCTATAAATCCTCTGATTCTGTTGTAGAAACTATGATTGTACTATCTAGAATCTAGCTGGTTAGTTCTCTGCACTCAGTCTTTCCCATAATGATATGTAGAACAGGGAAGGGAGGGCCTGTTGCCCACAGAGTACCGTCTTCTAAAGCCAGAGTGCCATCTTCTGTAGCCAGGAGGGAGTAGATGGAAAGTTGCAAGAGTGATAGCTGGAACCAGCATTCAATTCCCTGATATGCTTCTTTGTTCTCTTGGGAAACAGAGATGTTCCAGCACATTTGAATAGCTTACATTGCATCTGCCTTCTACCTGCGTTAGTTCAATAATAATAATAATTGTGTGTGGAGATTGTAATCTTTGTGATTTCTCTCTCTCTTCTTCAGATATTATTCTGCTATACACCTTAAACCGAAGGTGTTTTTTTAATGCAGCAAGCTTGTAATGTGTATAGGTTATGTAATCTTGCATTTCTATACTATCAGTCATAGCTACACATTAAAATAGTTGTTGACTATTCCCTGGGAGAAAGCATTTAAACAAATTATGTTGTTTAGAGTATCCTCTACCTTGAAAGAAAAACATTGTGTTGAATTGGAATTGAAATGCATGTTAAACTTGAGGACTGTGACATAAGTGCCTCTGTATCAGAGTCTAAATGTTCACCTTCTTAAAAACCTTTTAAAATTAAAATGAAATACGGTAAATCCAGGCTTTGAAAATATGCTCTCACCAATACATCTTGCATAGCCGAGCAGTTTGTCAAGGGCATTTCTTAAACCTAAAAAGCCTGATTAAAACTGCACAAACATAATGACGTATAAGCTTATACCCTTCCATGCAGAGAACTGAGGTTGTGTGTGTGTGTGTGTACACTGAGCAGTCCCTTATGGGCTGTATTCGGCTAGCCTCATCTTTGTGCTAAAATCAGCTACTACCTGATCATTAGTAAAGATCATCCAAAGTCACCGGGGCACAAATTTTCCCACCACCTGTTTTATCTGCAGTGGATAAATTTGTAAGTTGAGGGCATTTCATTATTTGAAAGAAGAATGATCAAGATCACAACATGCTACTATTTGTCTTAAAAGTTTTGTATAGATCTTGATTAGATTCTCCTAATCCTCCCCTTTCTTATATAAAAAAACCCAGCATCTTAAAAAGATGCTTACACTTTTAGTACTCCTGTGTGACATTTTAAACTTTTCCTGGTTTTTCTATTGAAATATAAGTGAGTTTGCACATGTGCTACTTTAATCTTGTGTTCAGAAAAATGGCTTTGCTAAAGAGAACTAAAAAATATTTAGTAATCTTGACTGCTAGTTGCTTTAGTAAGTGGAAACAGAGTTAATATATGTTTGATGTGAAAATTATATGGAAACATGTAATTGGGTTTATTTCTACCGCACAGGTAGCCAGCTGACTCGGTAACTGACATTAATTATTTTTAACCATCTCCCCATTTCTTCTTCTTTTTCTGCCCTATTTTCTTACTTGATTGCATTTCTGCTTTAGGGTAGAAAACATGGTGGGATATTTGGGGCTGTGACATTCAAAATTAAGGTATGCCCACCGTTTTCTATAGGATAATAGGTTTACTTTAAAAAATCTGGTGCAGATTTTACCTTCATAAAAACTTTGCTTTTAAACAAGTTTTTTTTTAAAATAAATGTTGCCAAGCTCTCTTGGTTATAGGGACAATTTTGAAACTTGCTGGAAAAAAATGGAGGGTGCTTCCAGCACATGTTCCCCTTTTCTTCCTTATCCTCACTCCCCACCCCCAGCAGAGCTTTGGACCTGGCCCAGAGCAAATATTTCCCCCATACATGCCCATGTTCTTCTCTTTTCTTTCTATTTCACTCACTCCATCCTTGTTCATCGCTCTCAACTTTGCAAGCAGAATAAATTATGCACGTATAACGTGCATAATTTTTGAGATTGTGCAACTTGCAATGTTGAGCCACAGCTAAATTACCGTATTGCCAATGTTTTGCTGGCAGGCCTTCTGTTCCTTCAACAGGTGCATAACAAACTGATAGGTGAAGCTTTCCTCAATATTCAGATGTATATCTGTGGATGACCTTACTGATTGCTTCAAATTTCATCGCCCATTTTCATTTTGTATGTGTGATAGTTTATGAAGACACTTTACTCTCCTCCTTTCTAAACAATAGAAAACAAAAATGTCAGCTTCTGTTTTGCATTCAGCATCTTTTGTGTTCTTAAGTGTCTGGTTCAAAACAAGTGAAGATTTAGTGATTATTCTAGCGAGGAGATGGGGATATCAGGTTTCCACAGTACCTTTCGCAGGCATGCGCATGTTCATGTATAAGAGTTTTGTAATACGAGAATGGTCATACCAGTTTCATTTGTTCTGACATGGATGTAAGAATGCTGATTTCCCCATTTCGTCTCCTGATACATATCTCTGTGAAAGGATGCACTGGGAGATCAATACACACAACATTGTTGCAGGCATGTGTATATGTAAAAATAACAACAGAGGAACAGCCCCAGGCATGTGCTAGATCAGTGTTTTCCAACCTTGGGCCTCCAGCTGTTTTTGGACTACAACTCCCATCATCCCTAGCTAGCAAGACCAGTGGTCAGGGATGATGGGAATTGTAGTTCAAAAACAGCTGGAGGCCCAAGGTTGGGAAACACTGTGCTAGATGATAGATAGGAAACCTTATTTGTGATTTTTAGGGCACATTATTTAATTATAGTGCCCAGATTGCCTTTAGTATTGTTCTTTCCTGCAAAAAGCCAAATATCACCCAATAATTGGCATTAGTAATTATTAGACTATCTTGTGCAATAGCTTTATGTCTATTAGTGATAGATAATGTTTTGCAGAAAGATAAACTGGCTTCAGGAACATGTAATAACTTGGCCAGCAGAACTGATTCATAAAGTGGAGGTCTTTATGTGGGCAAAAAAATATGCAGCACCATAAATAAATGCATTTTCTTTCTGTGTCACTTGCAAATACAAAATGGTTACATTTTGATTCCATTATCACTGTCTTGAGCACTTTCAAGCAGCATAAAAGAATTTAAAAGCAAAATGTTTTCAGTATTATATTAGACAGTTGTTGCATCACAAAGGCATTGGCAGTTTGATGCTATTAGCAGAAAATACACATTATTATATAATGCTAATGAATAGTCCTGCTGCTAATATGGAAGCAGTTATAAAGCTCTGTCCAGGAGGGAGACCAAGTGCTGTTTTAAGAGCAAATAATGAAGTGATCAGACAGTGGAGAATTAAGTGACTAGATGGGGTGATGGGGAGACTGCACATGTAATTAAAACACATATATAGTTTATATTTATATAGGGATATATCTCTACCCAAAGTCAAAACTACCCAAAGTCACAATGGGCCAGCATTTCCCAAAATCTTTCTTTTCTCTCATTGCTGTAAGATATAATTGCCTTTCTTCACTCTCTATAAGACACTCTTCACTCACTCTTGGGCATGCTCTCTATTTCTATCCTCACCAAAGTTAGGCATGTGAATAATGTGCAACATAGAATCTAGGCATTAGGTATTAAAATCAAGGTAGTAGAGTCTAGGTATTAGACTCTACGGAGTCAAACAGGGTATGTTTGAACTTAGGACATGAGGCACATGTCTTCCAAGATAACCTATCTTCTCAGGCCTCTTCCTGACTCAGTGGTATCAAGAACTGGAAGAAGGCCCTTGAAAACCAGATAAACCAGAACCTAACCCACGTAGAGCAAAGATGAGGAACCTGTGGCAACTCCCATGGCCAGTAGCCAGGGGTGATAGGAGTTGCAATCCAACAACATTTAGAGAACCACAGATTCCCCATCCAGTTTTACAGTCTAGACCAGGCATCTTCAGTGTGGGACACCCCCCCCCCAAATGTTATTGGGCTACAGCGCCCAACAACTCTTGACTATTGGCCATGCTGGCTGGAACTGATGAGAGCTGGGATTGAAAAACATTGGGGGATATGAGGTTGGCTGTTTTAGCTTGCTTAGGTCTGCATAAACAAATACTTTTATAAAATACCTGCAATGTGTTTTCCCTTCCTGAACAGGGATAAGGAACCTATGGCCATCCAGATGTTTTTGGACTACCACTCCATTCTCGGTGTTGCCTAATGGGAATTGCAGTCCAACAGCATCTGGGGAGCCACAGGTTCCTCACCCCTAATGTAGGGGATTATAGATAATGCTTATCTATAACCATGTGACTCATATGTCCACTGGTGGCAGAACTCAAATGCTTCTTTCCACCATCCTAACTTCCATGTCCTATGCTCACACTATAGTTATCAATTCTTGTTTGCTGCAAAAGCTGGACATCCCTACTAATCTTAATGGATCCCATCATATATGGCACTTGGGGGTGACAAGGTTATGAATAACAAATGAAATCCTAAGCACAATGAGTCCCATTGAATCATATGCTTTTGAATCATATGCTGAGGATTACACTATGGACCTGTTAGATTTAGGCAGCAATCCTATACACAAATACCTAAAGTAAGTTTAAGTGAACTGAATGGGGCTTACCTTTGGGTGGAAATGTATGTGACCGTACTGTAAACCAGACCTAAAGGCACTGCTTATTATGCACACCACAGAGATAATTTCCTTTAGGTATCTTTAGACAGCAGACCTTGGCTTTTCCTGACAGCAGCAATGTGCTGGTGTATGAAAGAGTCTCATCTGAAGTGTACTTTCCTATATCTATTGGCAAACAGGATGGAGCCACAGAGCACTTAATTGTCCTATATTATCTTATCATACATAAGCAAAGGTACAGGTAAATAGCCATAAATCACCCATCTTTTATATGGCATCCACCCACGATATTTGACCTTTTCAACTTGCTATAAACACATTCTGTTTTAAGGCAATTAAAACAATAAGAAAAGGGACATGTATTAGTCATATCATGTTAACGCTGAAGATTGCACTTTGTTTGCAAGATTGACAACTTTAAGTCATTGACCCATGAAAGACTTTGAAATTTATCCAGTTCCTGGTGATGTGTCTTCCCATGTTTCCAAAAGTTGACTGAATATGATGGCACAGCAAAGGTCTTGAATTGTTCTTCATTTCTTTAAGACAAAGCATTTGTTGGTCAGTGAGCTTCATGGCTGAGGAGCTTCATACCTAGGCTCTTACTCAGGCATAGGCAAACTCGGCCCTCCAGATGTTTTGAGACTACAACTCCCATCATCTCTAGCTATCAGGACCAGTGGACAGGGATGATGGGAGTTGTAGTCCCAAAACATCTGGAAGGCCGAGTTTGCCTATGCCTGCTCTTACTGAACCAAGTTAATAGAATGCGACAGAACCCAGTGATTTGGTGAAGATCCAGTGGGTGGGAGTTCCTGTACTGCAAATCTTTGAGATTTTTTTTTTTAAAAAAACCTTATCCCTAATTTTTAAGTTTTCCAAGGAAAAATGATGGATAGAGATGCAAATCCAAAATGAGCTTTCTATCATTTAAAGCCCTATGCTATCAGCAAAAATAGGATGTCGCTCCTAGGACCATAAATCCCCCAGCTGAGTGTGTGTTTCAGCATTACAGATACCGTGTTAGGTGGCATACTGAAGGTTATCAGTGCAGCATCTGCATCTGGTACAGAATTTAATTCATGCCTGCTGTCCTCTTGCTGTCAGTTTTATAAGCCCAAACTGAAAGTGTTTTTCTGTGATTTTGATTCTTTCTTAAAAAACAAAAAAAGTTTGCCTGGTTTTTTGCAACAGTCTTTCCATATCACTTACATATGGGACTGTTCATGTCATTCAAACTTTCTGGATATCTGGAAGTCATTCCGCTACAGGCATCGTTTCTGCAGATTGAAATGGAAGTGCAAGTGCAAGTGCAAGTGAATAGGGGAAAGTCAAAGGAGGGAAGAAAAATATGCCCAATGGCACCAAATAATGATGTGCTAAATGACTGGACTGAAGAAGAAAGTGTGAGGGAGACATCAGATGGCAACTAGTACTTTTCATCTCATTTGTTTGCTACCTTGCCACTTCCTTACTCTACTTTGGTGAGTGCAATGCTGTTTTATTGATTCCTCTCACATTCCAGAAAAACACAAATATTCTAGAATAAGAACAATTTCACTATTTTGTAACTACCAGCTCTGTCCATTCCAACCTTCTATTAAGTGAAAGAAAGAAAACTATTTGTTATCAAATTTCTGCTCACAGGGCTAAATGCCAGTGTTTTCTCACCTCCAGCAGTAAGGTTCTAACACACTCTATGTGGTTTCCCCCTATTGTTGTTCTTTGTTTTGCAATAATCATTCTTTTTAATGCATTTTTAATAAACAAGATTCTTTGGAGAGAATCTTGAAATGATGCTACAGACAGCAGACAGAATGCCTTGTCCTAAAACACTTTCTCTTGTCATGTTGGTAGTTTTAGCAGATAAAAGAAGCCGGGCTTTGGGCACTGTATGTTTTACTCTATACATTATATAAATGTGTATGATAAAGAAGAGTGCCTGCTCTGCTCAGTTCAGTTCAGTGCAAATACAAAGGAAAAAAAAGTAGATAAGTTGGAAGCAGATTCGTATTTAACCCTTGTATGTTGCAAGATATTTTTATATGTAGATTGCTTTTGGGTTCAGCATAATGGTCTATTTGAAGTGGAACATAGCTCTTAGTTAACAGTGAAAGTGATAAGTTGTCTAAAGCCCTGTTTAGACAGACAGAGCTTATTTGGCATCCGCATTAAGCTGTTTGACAAAATGTTTCGAATGTAATTAGTTCACATCAAAGGTACACCATCTTCAGTGACGGGTAAAATTGATGAGAACTAAAGAGACTTAGATCAGCATGAATGGAGGCCTTGGGTTTCAAGGTTTTAGTGTTGTTACATTAAAAAAAGTAAATCTGCTCTTTCAGACTAGAAGTTGTCTTTAATATTTGTTGGAATTTCTGACTTTATATTATGTTCTCTATGTTGTTCTATGTTGTCTTCTTAAACTTTCAAGACAGCTGTGCAGTGCACCCCAAACAGATACAATTTTCATCATGATTGTGAAACATTAACTGACATGCTTTGTTTGTTTTATAATTACACCTGTTGAAAGAGTGCTTCTACTTTGATCATTTTTTGGAGGGAGGGAACCCACACACTTCCTAGATTGCACCCTGGAGACCTTTCCAGATGACTGAGCTATCCATGTTTTTGTTATGCCAACAACACCTTCATATTTTGCCTTGAATCTGAGGACTGCTTTCTACATTATGAGGGGGAACTATGCAAGTTCTGCATATTTTTAAAATGCTAGATCAAGGTGCAAATATCTACCAGGTATTCCCTGCAGCATTATATCAGTATCAAACTCATAGGCGACTTGTGTTTCTTTTGCAATTGCTTCTTGCCTCAATTCAGCGAACTGGGTCAGATGTTGTCAAACTGTGGTATGGTGCTACAAGAATAAAAACTGAGCTTGCATGTTGCCTCCTTCTCTTACACACCCCACACACCCTCTTTCTATTCCTCACAACTACATCCATCACTGCTCAATATCCCCTGTCGTCTGGGTAGAACAGTGAAGAGAGGATTTCTGATTAGAAGGATAGAGTGCATGTCTGAACTTTGCATATAGGCCAGAGAAGGATGCAAAGAGCATGAGGAGGGAAGTGCCCAGTTTTTGTTTTTGTGAGTTCATACCTTCTCTTGGACTGCATCTTCTCTTGGACTGCAATCAAGCATCAAACAATAGTCTGCAATTCCAGTTAGGAAGCCAAGTATGAATCATAGTTTGTTCATTTGGATGTAACAGAGAACTGTATCTCACACTAAAGAGGAAACAACCAATTGGATTAATTCAATGAGTGGAAAATGGAGATGTGTGATACTGTTCACAATACCTGCTTTTCAGTATTGTGAAGTGACAAATTGGGTAAATTCCATGTAAAAATAAAGAAAGAGGATCCAGTTTTTATCTGACTTCTATGTTCGTCCTTTTCTATGGCAGCCATTTTGTGACTGATGCCCATAGCACTTTCTCAGAATTCCACATGTGCCCAGGTCTAAAAAGGGCAGGGGCCTCCCTGGTGGTTACTTTACTCAGAAACAAAAGACAATGGTATGCGCTAGTTAAGTGTGCTAGCAAATGCTAATATTTTTATCTTTTCAGAGTTTTCCCCAATGGGTCTCCAGTTATCTTCCCAAGATCTTTCTGTCTTCTCCTTTTTTGTTTGTAGGAAATCCTTTATTGTTTCTTTGTTTCATCTTTGAAAAGAAAAAAAACAAGCAAACAAAAAATGAATTCCATTTTTAGCAATCATATGGTGTGAACAATGGGAGTACACACCCACCCAGTAAATGTTGTAGATGAATCCTTTCTGTGAGTAACAAAGGCTAAGGAACTTATTACACAGATAACTGGCAATCTCTTAATTCTCAATCTGCATCACATGGGTAGTGCTTACAAAAGGAACGTTCTAACACAGCTATGTGCCCATTGGACTTGAATGGACAAATGATGCCAGTTAGGATTCTAAAGTCTCCAGGAGAAACTTTCAGCCACCTGACAACCTCAAGGATGTATTCCAGCTGCATGCTTTAAAAGTCTATGACCATTTCTTCCCTCTGCTCTTTCAAATACAAGGGCTGGATTTAGCTATCCCATTATGCTAGCGGAAGCCAGCACAAGGATCCCCCTCTCCTCCCCAGTGCCTTTCCCAAAACTGCTCTGGAAGGTCAGGTCAGGAGAACCCCCAGAACAGTGCGCAGGGAGAGACTAAGGGAGCATACCATCTGACAAGCAGAAACTCTTGCATTGGTGGAATGAGCTAGTCAGCACTACATTGAATTCCACCCCTACATTGGAATTTCTCACTTACAGCAGTCAGCAGATTTCTTGGCATCTTCCTTCTTAGATTGCGAGTGTCACAACTTGCCAAACTTAAGCATCCGTTCAATTGTTTCCAGGGTGATACTGGTGAAAGGGTTGGCTGCTTACACCATTATTAATACCAGATAGCTCCAAGGAATTCTAGTTCTATCCTTGTAATAGGTCTGTGAGGGGGGTCATGGTGGGACTTCCTTTGCTTCTAGCCCAGTAATTGAGTGCACTCTTTTTGTGCACCTTCCAAGTGCCCCAGGAAAGCTGCCCAGCCGCTGTTACAGACAATAAGAGACCACAAATTTAGTTTGATTAGCTGACCTCCCTGTGGAATTGTTACTGGGAAAAGTTTAAAAACCTGATATAAACGACGGTGCTGACAATTGCGGACTGCTGTTTTTGGAATACACAATATTTTACCATAGTTTGATTTAGCCCTATCGTGAGATTATTTCCCACCACATCTAGTCTATTTCTTTGGGTGATAGTGGCTGGAATACAGTGTGAATTTTCTCTGGTTTCTCTTCCCTGTCTTTTCTCCCTTCTACCCTGAAGACCAAGTCAATGGCTGTTTTCAAATAAATGGGTTTTCTGCTGTGAGGTTCTGTTACCTTCTCTCTGCTTAAAGTATAAAGTAAAGTTCTGAAACAGAGTATTTTGCTCCCTGTCCTTTCCGTGGACTTTCCCCCTGATATTTGTGAGAAGACTGAGGTTACCACTGCTTCAGAATGGGCAAGATCCCTGTGAGTAGCGTCTCCAAGCTATTGGTAATTTGGGTGGTTTTTAAAGAAGGTCTGATTGTGAACTTCTATGTCATAGGGGTCTGACTGACAAGTCTCTTGGTATATATCCTTAATTAAACAGAACTGTAGGTATTCTTTAGTATGTAATATTATGTGATATATAGTACACAATATATAAACTGAGGCAGAAGTTCATCTGTAATATTTTGTTTCTTATCACAAGACAAAAGGAAGCTGAGTTTGTCATCCTATAACCACTTAACTTAGGAAAAAGCCCAATGGAATGGAATGGATTTCAGAGTAGACTTGGGCTGTGAATTGCAGAAATTTGGGGCTTTGCATGCAGTTTCTCTGTGAAGTCATGCATAACTAGGCAACTTTATTTCTTGCCTTTTTATTTTTCATTGTATATAATTCTGAAAAACTGGGGCTAACATGAACATAAGAAGAATGCTATGCGTTGCTTGGAAATAGCAATCTCATAGGATGAGAAGCACTGTTATTTCCCCTTAAATAATTCAATATAATGTCAATATCCCACAACTCCCTAGACTTAGAGTGACAAGCCTGTTCAAATTAGTAGCCCTGAAGACTAGAGAATATTCAGGACATGCTTTTATCTCAGGAAAGACAGAGCTCAATGCGGATGCATAATTTTTGCAAGGAAGAGTCTGAAGACCAGGCTTAAACCTGGATGTGACAAGTTATTCAATGCAAATGCCATTACTGTTTAACCAGCACCAATATATTTCATTCACTTTTTGCCCAGTTAATAAAATCACAGTATGTTTCTTTAATTTTGTTCATAGTTTTACAAATATGTGATGATGATAAAGCACTTTCAGAAAAGTATTATTTAATTTTCTTATGACAACTATGTTGAATATATATAATGTAAAATGTTGAGATCTGTGGTTTAAATTGTCATAGGATTACTTTCAAAGTGAACCCTTTTAATCTAGCAGGATAACTCCAAAAAGCTAGCTAACTGTGCAAGTTTAACCACTACTACTCAGATGTAAATCCTATTGAATTCCACTGGGCTTACTCCGAATTAAGTTGGGTTAGGATTGTAACCTAAATTGCCTAGATGAGTGGAATTGTGTATCATATTTTGGTGTGCTCTTATGTGATATGGTTGGACCATTGATCATTTCTGTGATGAATTTAATTCTGTTGTTCTCTTTGCACAAATCTGCAGCTGTATGGGTGTGAGTATGGGTGCAGGGAGTATTTTTGAACTGAACAACTGTGTAAATTCCCACACAATTATCACATTCATGAGGTTGTTTGTATGCAGGATCCTAGAACTGCACAGCAGCAAAGCAGTTCTCACACCTCTGTAGATTAAAGCCTCTAGCCATATTTGGGTGTTAATGCTCCCATGCTCCTCAGCAGGGGAGTGGGTGGGGGGAGAGACTACATGGCATGCCTTTGTCTAAAGAGCATAACAGCTACAGCACATTTTCATGGACTGCTGCATGCACAAAGCATTACAGTGGTACCTCGGTTTAAGAACAGTCCGGTTTAAGAACAATTTGGTTTACAAACTCCGCAAAACCGGAAATAGTATCTTGGTTTGAGAACTTTGCCTCAGTCTAAGAATGGAATTTGAATGGTGGAAGGGCACTGGTGGCAGGAGGCTTTGTTAGGGAAAGCATGCCTTGGTTTAAGAACGGACTTCCGGAATGGATTAAGTTCGTAAACCGAGGTACCACTGTACTTGCAAACCGTAAGCTTACTTGTATAGTTTCTGAGTCACATGGAAACCTGTATGTCTGGAAGCTCCATTGCTACAGATGACTGGCTGTGCGTTTCACACAAAGGCAAAGGGGAGAGGCTACTTAGTGTGTCCCTTTCCCCATATCAGTGAACATGGGAGGATTAATGCTCAAATAAACTTTTGTCTTATGTACTCTCCTCGTGAATGCTGGGAGCTTCCTTCCCTCATGCTGGGTTTGTCCAATTACACCAAGACATTTAGACAGACTCCTACTTAATGACTCACATGCTTACTCAATTCCATTATTCCATTACAGTCGTACCTCAGGATAAATATGCTTCAGGATAAGTATTTTCGGGTTGCGACCCGTGGCGACCCGGAAGTAACGGAGTGCATTACTTCCGGGTTTCGCCGCTCGCGGAAGCGGCGATACATGACCTGCACACGCGCAGACACACAGTTGCTTCTTATGTTCTGTTTAGGTATCCAAGGTATCACTGTATAAGCCTTGTTAACTTACAGTACAGGCTCACACACTTTATGTGCCATCCACTCACATGTGACGATGTTTATGCGGGTCATCATGAGATTGACAGACAGACAGACAGACAGACAGACAGATAGATGATAGATAGATAGATAGATAGATAGATAGATAGATAGATGATAGATGATAGATAGAAGTTGCTTTGGGCTACTGCCCGGAAGTGAGCAAGGAAAGGTCACTGGGCAGCAGCCCCTATCAAGGGAAGGCTTAGGACAGGCTGGGCAGCCGTCCCAAGCAACTTCCAGGCAGCAGCCCCAGTGATGCATATGAGTCTCCTCCTCTCTCTCCTCCCTGTACACCCTCCCCATTAAAGTCGTGTGCTCCCTATTTACATGATTTCACTTACGGTCACAGGGGCTCAGGATGTAACCACCATGTAAGATCTTCACATGAGTAAGGCCATGAAGGGGAGGTAGACATTAATCCTTTGGGAGTGGGAGAAAGGAGGTTGGGATGGGGTACCCAAAGACCAAGTGATTTAGGTCCGGCATATGAGGAATTGATGGGCAAGTTTTGTAAACATAGATGAATCTTATTCCTGGGAAGTACACATGTAGTAGAAGAGTATAAAGTGTAAGAAATATGTCTGTAAACATTTCAGAGTTATGATTCCCTCTTTTCAAAGTCTGCATTCACAAGAAGGTTGGAAATTTACTATTATTTCTCCGAGGTTTTTTCTTATGATGTGAGAGCATGACAGAACAAATCTGCTTGAATTCTCCCTATAATCTACTAACACCTTCTTCTGCAATCAAGCTGTTGAATTTTTCTTCTTACAAAATCACAGGAACGTATCCAGATTTGAAATGCACTTATAATTGCAGTTAAGAAAACACAAATAAAGTTTTGCATACAGCAGGCCAAGCCAAATATAGCTCTTGAAACTTGGCAAAGAAGTATAATCTGCTTGCTCAGGTTATAAATTTAAATTCCTTAACATTCATTTTATACTGTATTTTTCTAGTACATATACATCTGGGGCATTGAAAATATTTTTTTTAAAAAAAAAAAAAAAACCACACACCAAACCAACCAAACATTGGTTTAAAGCATTAAAATGTACATAAGCCCTAGATCTGGTATGTTTTCAGTCTTATGGAATCTTAAGATTCCAAGGGGGCCACGGACATTTTTTAAAATATTAACAGTAACAGTATTTTTCTCTCCAGCTGACTGGATGTGGGCAGCCTGTTACAATCCAGGGCATTAGCTCTTAAAGTAAAATCATAGGTTGTATCTGATTGTGACTTTGGATAATGGGATGTGTTTCTGCTCATGCTAGGTGGGACTTCCAGTTTCCACCAATACCCTCCATCTGTGTCAGCCCTCTATTCCACGTCTCTTCTGCCTCTGAATCAGATTTTTTGATGATGATGATAATAATACTTCATTACTTATACCCTGCCCATCTGGCTGGGTTTCCCCAGCCACTCTGGGCAGCTTCCAACACGAGACTAAAAATACATTAAAACATCAGTCATTAAAAACTTCCCTAAACAGGGCTGCCTTCAGATGCCTTCTAAACTTCAGATAGTTGTTTATTCCTTTGACATCTGATGGGAGGGCATTCCACAGGGCAGGTGCCACTACCGAGAAGGCCCTCTGCCTGGTTCCCTATAACTTCGCTTCTCACAGTGAGGGAACCGCCAGAAGGTCCTCGGCGCTGGACCTCAGTGTCCAGGCCGAACGATGGAGGTGGAGACGCTCCTTCAGGATATGAGTGGCTTCATTGGGTGGCAATTGAAAATTGTCACCCTTGTCTTTTGTGCTGTTACAGCTATAGTGCAAAGCTTCTTTGAGTGACTCTTATAGTCTGAGAGAAAACTTGCCATAGAGAAGGAGAAACCACACTCTGGAAGGCTCCTTCTCACAGTGGTGGTGGACCCCCCTATAGGTGAGAGTTCATCATGCTTCTTCATGGGGCAGGGAATCCCTGCACTATTTGTATGCTGGGATTTTTCCACACCTGTAGTCTGAAGTGGTACAGCCCTGATAAGAGGCTGACTTCCTCGTTGACACCTAGGTCCTTGGTTTCTTCTCCTTAGAAAGACAATACTCCTGGTATTTCTCTCATGCCTTCCCATGTCCAGCCTCAGCACTTAAAAATCCATTGCATGTTGTTTCTGCACCCTTAGAATCTTTTCTTCTTATCTTACTTTGCTGATATTGCCTCAGCTCAGGATGTTGAGATCTGTGGCTGTTTTTATGCTCTGATTTTGTCTACATTCCGACAGGCTTATTGCATTAATTTTGCTGCTTATAATTCTAGCACTTCTTGTCCTGATTTGTCACGCTCCTTCTACTCTGTGTTACCTGTTGCTTAATGAAACTGTGACTCTTTCATCAGTTTGCTGACCTGTCACGCTAAATTTGAAACAGCGGGAAAGAACTGTATGCCAGGATACCACCTCACATTTTGCCACGTGAAATTGCGACACAAAACTCATGCTTTTCCAAGTTATTTTCTTGTGGTTTTCCTGAGGCAACAATTAACAAAGAAATAACCGCTAAACTTCTATTAAGATTCCAGTACATTTTACTGGAGTCTGAGTTTTATTTGTAAAATTGTAAAAAAAACTGGGTTTTATTTTATTTTTTGTAAAATTGGAAGTGGTTTTGCAGATTTCTACCATTCTTACAGATACTCACATGCTTTGGTTGCATGTCATAGTAAAATAGTTTAAAGAAAACTATTGCTTAATGTGAACGAACAGTGAGATGGTAGAGGCGGTTCCCCCTTTCTGCTATGTAGCAGATGAAACAAAGAGCCTGGTTCTATTATCTGAACCCAGGCTCATTGTTTTGCTTCTCTCCAAACAAACCATGAGGGGGTAACCAATGTTTTTTTCTTTGCTTACCGCTTATAGATTATTTGGAGAGAAACACTGTGAGCCCTGGTTTGGATGACACAACAATCCAAACTCTGGCCTTTAATTTTAATTTTTGCATAAGAATTCAGATTAAACTATAATTTCTTTAAACTGTGGTTTAATATTATATGCAAACTGGGCCACAGTTTGCTTCAGTAATTGGACAGTGCTTAATCATTTACTGCTGTGTTTCAGGCTACCATATGTGGTGTCACTGCCACAACCAAATGATAATCTTTTGGGGTTCAGTACCAACATGGGGGGCGGAGAACAAAACACCACCAACTCGTACATAATGAGTTATGGAAAACAAAGTTTATGTTTTAATTCTGAAATTACGTTTCAACAATTATGAAATAACACCAGAGACCAATTTCCTTTTAAAATTTGTTTTTTCCTGGCCTTTTCGTTGCAAAATCATTATTTAGCTACACAAAATTACTTTGTCTTGCAAGTTCATATTGGAGAAACAAAGCAGCTAGGTGAGTGAACTATTCATGCCCTGTGTGTGTGACTAAATTTTTACTCGTATATACATTTTAAGCCTGCAAAAAGAACCTATCCTGTCCCTGGGATAAGCGTTCCTTGATTTACTGTTACGTTTCCCCCCTCCCCATAGCTGAACCTCCATTCTTACAATCAAAATCTAGTGCCTAAATAAAGTACTGGAATATGATTTATAGCCATTTTTTAAATCCCCAATACCTTACAATTTAAATTCTGAATTAGCCTTCTATTTTCATCATTATTTTGGGATGGAACCCATAAGTGAAAGTTTGAAAAGTTATCAACCAAACTATAGAACAGTTTTGTTTTTATTTTTTTAAAAAACCTTTTAAAAAGTGGAGGGAGGCAGACTAGCCACAGCTACCCACATGATCAGATATAGATTTCTCAAGTAGTAATCTAGGATTTGTGTGGTTATGGGTGTGGTTTTCTTCCACCCAGAGAGCAGTTTCATTCTCTGCTCTCCCGCCCTGTCCTGCACGTACACAGTAAATAAGTCTCTCTCACCACCTTGCATTAAGGGTGGTAGATCAGTAGTGTAAACATTGCTAAGTAAGTAAACACAGTAGAAAATGCATCATTCACTTCCTTTTGTTTAGTTATCGATAGATATTTGAAAGCAAACCACCCTAAGTAATTGTATTTGGGTCATTAAACATGGTTTAATAATGACAATAATAGGGTGTGTACTCAGGGAAAAGGCAAAGCCATGCACCTATAATTGCTCTAAGAGCAAGGTTATTACTGATAACAAAACAGCTTGTCCTGTCTCATTGGGATTAGTGGAGGGAGGGCAGATTAATGGACAACTTCTTCACATGTTTCAACCAAATGCTTCAGTTCCCCATTTGACTCTTGGCAGCTCTTGAGATTACAAGTGAACCATTCATACCTGTATTTGCTGTGGGTTTCATCCCTTTGTATCATACTGGATAAAAATCTAACTTCTTGGGGCCTTTGCTTAATCTCATGTAATTGCCTTTATGTGTGCAGTTTTTGTGGGGACTCAAACTACAAGGGCATCTGTTTCAGTAAAATCAGGTTTTCTCCACACTTAAAAGAGTAATAATTCGTTAGAAAAAAATGTGATCTGACCCACCCCACCCCGATACTACTCTGTTGCCTTTTGGGTACCATTTTTTAAATTGCCATTTTAGCAACATTTTAACAAGCTTTTAAATCTGTAATGTTGTGTACACACCATACAGTTACAGCACATCACTTACTCAAAAGAGTTGTGGGAGCTGTTCTTTGTGAAGGGTACTGGGAATTGTAGCTCTGTGAGGGGTCAATTACAGTTACCAGCATTCTTTGGGGTACATCAAGTGCTTTAAATGTATGCAGCCATAGTATTGATTCCTGCTCTACTATTCCTCCACTATTGCTGTAAGAGTCCTATATAAAATAATGGACGAAATCCTGGTGGACATCAAAGTCCCTTAAAGCAATACCCAATGTTCACCTTTCTTTAGTGCAGTGGTGGGGAACCTATGAACCTCCAGGTGTTGTTGGATGCCAAATCCCATTAGTCCCAACCAGCACGGCCAATGATCAGTGGTGATGGGGTCACAGATTCCTGGCCCTGCTTTATGCTGTGCACTCCTCTGCTGAATCAAACTCTACTGTAACCTAATGGGGCAACTACACAGTTTGATGTTTGCGTACCTTTATCTAAAAGTTGACTGATCTTTAAATACATTTTTTACTTACCTGTGAGGTTATCAAGCACTCATTAAAGGGAGCCTTTGACTGCTCAGTCATCATAGGTGAATAACAACTTTGCCCATTTTATCATAGCTAATTTTGCTACTGATTAATTATGTAAGTGGTATAGCTTCTTTATAATCCATGATTCAGGATAGATCAGAAATTGTAAATGAATTAGTGGGTCCAGTCCTAATCCTTTGTACTCTTCTACCCTCTCTGAGAAAGTAGCATTCTGAAAGAAATGTATGTTTGGAAGATCAAGTGTTGTGGACTTAATATGGACGCAATCTGTCATTGCGGTCTTGCACATTCCTGATCATTTTAACAAGTGTGTTAGTAGGAAAACTTATCAGTTATTTGTTCCCAGTGTTAACTTATTTGTAATTGTATGCATGTGGGTGTCCATCCCTATAATTATTAAAATGTATTCATTTGTTTGTGTGTCTGTGTTTGGAAAAGGACTTTCTGACATATTTATTGATGGCACGGATTAAGCTGAGGTCTGGACTCACTTGAATGTGAACATTTCAACCAGTTGTCCTGGTACGCATGAAAAGCTTTCATTACACTGGAGGGATTTTTTATATATATATTTTTACAGTGGAAATAGATACCACTGATATCATCTATATTACTATTTATGATAGGTAGGGACATAATTCCCATGTGAAATTATTGCATTTTGTCTTTGTTTGCTTTTGTTTGCTAATTTTGGTAAATTAGTTTGGTTAGTTAATAAATTGGTTTGGGAATTTAGCTTGAAAGGCAAAAATCAGAGATTATTGTGCATCCAAAACTGTTTTTGGCAGAATTTGACTGATAAACGAAATGTCAATATTTGATTTAGTTTTAATACAGTTTCTTGTTTGTCTGTTTTTTATTCAATGTATAGTGATATATCCTGGTTAAATTTTATAGGCCAACCCCAAAGCAACATGTGCTAATCCTATGGTTCAAACTACTGAAATAACCATTAAACACTGTCTTTGTCCCCTAACTAGGTAGAAATTTGTGATTAAAATAATACTCCGTAGGGCTCCTGTTTCTGATAGTTCAAAATTACTTGATAATCTAAAGAGAGGTACATAGTTTTAAGTTCCACTTTCTTCTTTCCTCATAAACTAAGGAAAAGTTGCTTAATTGGGAATTTAATGGAGGTTGGGGAGAGCAGTCTTACATTTCTCATGGGGTTCACTCAGTGTTTCTGCAAATACACCCTACTGAACCCTTTCCTTGGTTTGGCTTTCCTACTACATACAGTAGAAACTCCCTTTCACCTTGCATTTAGGTAATGAGGAAAAGGAGACCTGAATAAGGAGTAGCCATGAGTGGGAAATAGCTGCTTTAGAGCTCCACCTTTCAATAGTTTTCCCTGTCAGCTTTTCACTGCACTGCCTCTGGCCCAAGGCTCTGCACCAAGCCTTTGCCTCTTAAGAAAACAACATTGGCAGGGAGATAATGTTAGGTTTAACATGATCTACAGAATTGGGGTCAAGGGTGATCACAAAGGCCTTCAATCAGTAGGCATTTGTTTTAGTGTGTCATCAGTACCAGCAGTTTTCAGATCAGGGTTACATTTACAACAAACTAAAGTGACAGGTAAGAAGCCTGCTTTTAACAGCACACAGAAAAAGTGTAGTTTGGAAACTGCCAGGGAAAAATAAATACTACTTGAAGAACATGTCACTATTCACTGTGAAAGGAAGGAAGGTTTGGTGGTGGTGGTACTGCTGGTACTGCTGCTGTTTAATATTATTATTAGTAGTAGTGTTAGCCTTATGTTTATGTTATTTATAACTTTTCTCCTAGGTTCAGTCCCTGGTATTTCTTGATGAAATGGGAAGAGACTCCTGGTGAAAATGCTGGAGAGCCACTGCCAGTGGTCTTGTTCCCATGCCATGTTAAACTGACATTTCATTAGTTTTTCCCCACCTAAGTCTGCATCATGGAAAGTTTGGGTCCTTATGATGCATAAATAGTATCTCCCACAGATTTTTTTTTAAAAAAAACCGAAGTAATGTTAGCCTTGTAGGAATACTGTTAGCATCCATATCTTGAAAGTAGACCACCTTTAGGGGACTGTGGCCAGTGACACAGACTTGCAGCGTTTGAATGGCCATTGCAGATTTCAGCAGGCGCAAGCTTTGCTCAAAATATTAATTGCATGTGAGTGTTGTGTGATCTAAATATTGTCTTTTAATGAGTTGATAACTCGTCCTTCTAAGAAACTGAACAAGTTGGAGGCACTGACATATGAATTAAGATTCCATTTTTCCTTCACCTTGGTCAAATTTCATTTCTGTTTTAATATCTATGACAGCGGGTCAATAAACACTTGCCTTTATTTTTAGGGGCTTAGCAATAACATGTATGCAAGCAAAGTCAAAGATATTGGGTTGAAAATGCAGTGGCCAGAATGTTGTTTGGACCCAGAGATCTTGCAAAGGGGAAGTGGAGGCAGATTTTCAAGTTACTGAATTCCAAAAGCAGTACTGTGTGCCCAGGCAGCTGATGATTGCAAATGGTCCTGGCTGCTACCATTGCAGCTATAGTACCTTCTGGTCTGAGCTGATCTTTTTTTCACATTCATCTTCCTGTGCAAAAGAACCTCTGAACAAATGTGTTTTAACCACAGGTGGGATCATTTGGCCGCTTTCTCCTGTGCATATTCCAGTGCTGTTTGTTGTGATATTCATGCTAGTAATAACAAAAGAGAGGTGGAATCACATCAGGTGCAAGCAACATCCAAAAGTTTGAGAACACCGATGTGTGAAATGTTATAGCTAATAACTTCCTTTCAATATTATCACATTAGAGACTGGTAAATTGACAATGTCAAGAGTGCAAGGAGTTCCTTAGAACTAATGATGCATTTAGCAAAACGCTGGGCCACCTCACATCATGAAGAATTCATTGTAGGAACACAGAGGCCATGACCACACACCATGTTTCCATAGGGATGACTCAGTGTGCATCGTTTACCCACTGAGGAAAAGCACTCAGTATACGCTCAGAAGCAATCTCTTATTATCTCCTTTTCCAGGATAGCCCCGGCCATGAAAACAGCTTCCTGAGCAGGATTCCCTGCTGAGTTTAAGCCTTGGGAAAGTTATTGAGTATAATGTGACTTTGCGGGGATGGATGGGAAAGAATGATCTTAATAATTAGTAGTAGATGTTTGTATGAGTCTCACTTTTGGTGCCTTTAAACTCTAAAACCAAGGCTGCAGTTTTAACCCTACTTACCCAGGTGAAAGTCCCATTTAATGCAATAGGGCTTACTTCTGAGTTGACATGTTTAGAATTCCATTGTAAATGTATGGAAGAGGAAGTGGGCATTAATTACGTCCCCCAAATTTCTCTCTTCTCTCTCTCTCCCTCATGCTTTTTGGGTAGTGTCATCAAAGGACAGCTTTTGCATTTATAACTCCAGCGCAGCCTTGGCACGCTGCATTCTGTGGCAGTCAAAATGTTCACGTGTGGCCCTCTGCACAGCAGTTGTTCCAAACAGAAACAGCCAAACATTCTGTGACCTGCTTCCGCTTGCTCCTGTTGTTAGTCCTTACGAACAGAGGGAGAAGGAGACAGGAGTTTGGCTTAAGCACAAAGCAAAAATGATGGTCTGGGCTGTGTTCCCCCCCACCCTTCCTTTCTCTCTTTTATGCCAAGGGAAGAATGTGGAATGAAAGCTGCAGCAAGGCCAGGCAAGCAAACAGCCAGCAGGTGATGAGCCATTTGAGAATAGCAGCAGGTCCCTAGACAATTTAAGAGGCTAAGAGCCTCTGAATGCCAAAATGTTGTGGCTTAAGTAGCTGAGGAGGTGGGGGGGGAGAGAAAGAGAGAGAACAGCCATACCCTTTGGTAAGGACTAGATGGCGCAAGCATGTCTCAGTTTAGACTGCTTATTTAGAAAAGAGAGTTGTGTATTATTACTTTGTTATTATTGACAAAAAGAAGCAGAAGACATGACAGCCATGTTGAGTGTTTGGCAAATGGAGCAATGAGCCCAACGTTCTGTTTCCAACAATTACCACAGGATGGTACTATGATATTGCTTCCTTCTGACAGTAGGTCCCACAATTCAACCAAGCTTTAGGTACGATACCTGGACATTTTATTTGATAGCCACTGGTATTCCAGTCTTTAATCTAATCTAGAGATTTCCAAACTGTGTGTCATGACACGTTAGTGTGTTGTGTGAATGCTCTTATAAGGGGTTAGTTTAACCTCCGGTTTGCTAGTAAAACTGAAATACTGTGTTGCAAATGACTCGTGTCTAAAAAGTGGGTCACCAACTTTAAAAGTTTTGAAAGCTCTGATCTAATCCTTTTCCTAACCCTGTTATACTATAGACCACCACCAGAGCCCATGTATATCAAAGTGTTCCACAAACTGTATCCTGCTTTAAAATATGATGGCCATTTTATCCAGTTGATTGAGGTGAACAACATTTTATGTTTTAGACTTCCTGTGCTTTCTTATTAACACTGTAGATCAGTGTTTTTCACTCTTGGGTCCCCAGATGTTATTGAACAACAACTCCCATCATTCCTCACCATTGGGTAAGCTGGCAGAGGATAAGTTCTAAAAAGTTTAGGGATGCAAGATTGAAGAATACTGCGCGCGCTCTCTCTCTCTCTCTCTCTCTCTCTCTCTGTGTGTGTGTGTGTTTATACATATATACATATATTCCTAAAAGATCTACATTGGCTCCCAGTACGTTTCTGAGCACAATTCAAAGTGTTGGTGTTGACCTTTAGGGCTTTAAACAGCTTTGGTCCTGCATATCTGAAGGAGAATCTCTACCCTCATTCTGGGCATAGAGATCTAGTGCCAAGGGCTTTCTGGTGGTTCCCTCATTGTGAGAAGTGAAGTTACAGTAAACCAGGCAGAGGGCCTTCTTTGTAATGGTGCCCCCCTGTGGAACACCTTCCCATCATATGTCAAAGAGATAAACAATGATAAAGGTCGTCTGAAAGCATTCCTGTATTGAGAAGCTTTTAATGCCTGATTTATCATGTATTCTTTATATTTTGTTGGAAGCTGCCCAGAGCGACTGGGGCAACCCAGTCAGATGGGTGGGGTACAAGTAATAAATTATGATTATTATGATTATCATCATCACCATCAAATGTTGCATAGATGCTCTATGAATTCTCTATTATAATAATTGCATCTATCTATCTGTTATCTATCTACATCTGCATAATGTCTGCCTTATATTGTGATTTTAGGCCCTGAGATCTACGGGAATAGGGTGGTATACAAATTTAGTAAATAATAATAAATAATAATGTTACATTGTTTTTAAGTATCCATAAATGTTTGTGAACACATGCATTTTTGCCTTTGTGAGGACATCTCTGCTCACCCCACCCCCGACTCACAATTTCTGTTGCTTTATTGGACTGTGCTCGCGATAATCTGAAGAGTTAAGCAGTTTTATAGGAAGTTTTGGGGCACTAGCTTTGGGAAAGGCACTGGTTCTTCCAAAGAAACCAGTGGAGACACCAGATTGGCTGTGCTGGTGTGTGTGCAGTACAGTGACTGACTGGCGGACTGGAGGTCAGATGAGCAGATTACAACAGCATACAATGCTGGGACTTCACTTGGGCCTGTTTTGGAAGCTTCAGCTGACATAGAATACAGCGGCAAGAACGCTGGTGGGGGAAGATGGCAGACCAGATGTGACACCTCTAATAAAGTATCTGCGCTGGCTGCTGTATGTGCTAATGTGTCAGGTTCAAGGTTTTTGAGCTGATGTACAAAACCGTGAAAAGTTTTGGTCCAGGATACCTGTGGGGCTGCCTGAGCCCATATAGTCAAGCCCAGGCTTCCTCAACCTCGGCCCTCCAGATGTTTTGAGACTACAATTCCCATCAACCCTGACCACTGGTCCTGCTAGCTAGGGATCATGGGAGCTGTAGGCCAAAAACATCTGGAGGGCCGAGGTTGAGGAAGCCTGGTCAAGCCCAATCACTGAGTGCATCTGGAGAAGCATTGTTCATTGTCTTCCATGTTACAGAGATCCACTACCTAGAAGCCAAGTGTTTAGTTTTGCTGGTCTCATTCTGTGGAAGATTCTTCCAACAGAGATTTGCCAGGCATCATTGCTTTTTACATTCAGGTGTCCCTTGAATTTATTTATTTGTACGCCAATACACCTATGTAGTTGTCTAAAACATCCCTTGAGTAGTCATTCATTTTAATGCACTGTTGCTTTGTAAAGCTGTTAAATGTTTTTATGTTGTACACTGCCTTTATGTATAGAGAGAGAATAGTATATAAATACTTTTATAAATATTAATAAATACCAGTAATACGCTACTTTCCTGGGTACTCTAGAGTTTGAAGGCCAGCTATAGAGAGAAATGCTCCCTGTCTGGTATTTCGTTAAGTTCATTCTTAAAGCGATTCCTATCTTGTATGTAATGAATCAAAATCCAAGAAGTAGTGTCTTTCCCAAAGCTGCAAAGTGACCCCAAGGAGGAGTTGATACTTGCACCCATCTCTTTACATAGTTCTATCTACATTGTTTTGAAGAATCTGAATGCTGGAAAGTGTCAGGGATAGGTAGTAGAAGTACTAATGAGAGGCAGTTTGGGTCTAATGAGGAGCAAGGCATGTTCTGCAGTGCATGTGCTCAATGTTATTGCACGAAGTTTTAAAGTTACCTACCCAAATTCTTTGACAGCAGCTGAATTCTATGAAAAGAACCATCATTTCAGAATTGGAGAGCTCTAGGACAGTGTTTCCCAACCTTGGGCCTCCAGCTGTTTTTGGACTACAACTCCCATCATCCCTAGCTAGCAAGACCAGTGGTCAGGGATGATGGGAATTGTAGTTCAAAAACAGCTGGAGGCCCAAGGTTGGGAAACACTGCTCTAGGAGAATGCAGATGATGTTCAATTTGTTCATGCACCACAGTTTGTAAGATGTACTTTCAGAGCAATAGAATAGCATTTACCCTTATCTGGTTGCCATCAGAAACTTGCCATTCTCTCTCCCCCGCCCCACGAGCTCTTGCATAAATGAGGGGGGAGGGATAGGGTTTGGTGACAGATTGCATGTTAAGCACTGGAAGATGAAAGTGCCAAATATTTACTTTCGAAAGCTAAAGTGAAAGATTCTCTCATCCTTCTAACTCAAACTGAATAAGCTAGAATTCCATTAACAAAAATGACTCTCTACTTAAACTTATTGGCACCCCCTGGGCATCATTAAGATCCCTTTTTTCCATTTTACAGAAGAAAGGAGGGGTAGCAAAGAGCTAATTCAGGGCAGGGTAGCTCATGTTTTAATTCATCATAATATTCTGGAGTGAGGGTCCTTTGTAGAATAGTTGTCAAGCTCCATAGTTAAATGTGACTATTACACAAGTGTTATCTTAATTTTTCAGGAATATTGTCTGCATAGACCTCCGTTTACCCACCTGTGAAAGATAGAGATTGTTCATGTGGTATTTCAAAATGCTATTCAGAATCTTATTTTATTTATATAAAAAACTGTGAAATAATAGCATGAATTGCTGAACGCTTGATATTTTGTTGAACAAGTAAGAAAGCATAAAAAGTAATAGCATCCATATGGAATGACTGTCTATCCAGTTTAATCCCAAAGAGCTATTAATATAGGATGGCCAAGAGTGGCAGCTGCTAGTACACTTGGGTTGAGCCCCACTTACTTGTTTGCAAACACCAGTTGTGTTCCTATTCCGATTCTTGGGATCCTTCTCATGGTTACCATGAGTGGGACAACAGGACTGTCACTGCTGGATACCAGAAATGACTATCACAGCTCCACGAAGGACTTCCGCAAGGCGTGATGTATGAATGGAATGGATTGGTGTGTGCAGTCAATAGCTTGATGCTATCTGAAATTACTTTAACAGGTTTTAGATTTTATTTTTGCATCGTTGTAACTCTTCACCTTATATTGAAGGCATGGAATATGCTGCTCCTGCTCCTGCTAATAATAATAATAATAATAATAATAATCAGATCTTGCGACTGCTTCTCATGCTGTTTTTTAAACGATATGCCCATCAGAAGGAAATAAGCAGCTATTTTATTTTTAAAAGACATCTGAAGGCAGCCCTGTTTAGGGATGTTTTTAATATTTAACGCTGTATTGTTTTTAACATTTGATTGGGAGCCACCCAGAGTGGCTGGGGAAACTCAGCCAGATGGGCGGGGTGTAAATTATTATTATTATTATTATTATTATTATTATTATTATTATTAATTCTTACCACTATCAATGGTTACATGAAAATATCATATGGAAACTGGAATATACTAGTGGTGTGCATTGACCACAAGATTTGGTTCCGATCCCAATTTGGTGCTTTGGAAAGAACCCCACTTGGGTGTGGGGCACTTCACTGGCTGCCCCATTTGGTTCAGAATGCATCCAGGTCTTCTTTGTCCACCAGTCACACCCCAGTTCAGTCCTGGAAAATAATATTGTAATAAATAACCATCTATAACTTTTTTAAACTTCTGATACAATGGATGAAAACTACAGGCGAGCTAGTGCTCCAGATTAGCTAAAGTTTGCCAAATTATAGGCAGATAGATTTAGGGATGTTTTTGCTGAGCACCTTTAATAGTTGCCTTTTTTTAAAAAAGAAAAAGAAAACACACAGAGAGACACACACACACATATATATTGGGCAGAGTTTAATGAAAATCATAGGAAGCTACTCCTTTGCTACATTTCTAAAGGATTACTGCAGTGAGTTTCCTGCAAGCCAGCTGTTAATAATTCTGATGTGGATGAAAATGAACTCTTCTAATTTTCCCATGTATTTTATGTGAAATTGGTCTGAAAATCGCAGACACAAAAGCGTAAGAAGCCTGCCAAATTGTAGACAAATATATAGAGGGACTTCTGTGCTAGACATCTTTTAAAGTTGATTTTGGGGTGGGAACAATGAAAACAGATTTGTTTTCTGGCTAAAAATTACTCCCTTTGACCTATCAGTCACAGAGGACTTCTACCTCCTTCCTCTTCTGATTTGCTTTCCCTTCTTCCACCACACCATCCAAGGCTGGATCTAGACACGTCAAAGAAGCGTTTCAATTTAAAGCAGAGTCAGCAAACTTTTTCAGCAGGGGACCGGTTCACTGTCCCTCAGACCTTGCAGGGGCCGGACTATATTTTTTTTTGGGGGGGGGGGAGGAATGAACAAATTCCTGTGTCCCACAAATAACCCCGAGATGCATTTTAAATAAAAGCACACATTGTACTCATGTAAAAACACGCTGATTCCTGGACCGTCCGTGGGCCGGATTTAGAAGGCGATTGGGCCGGATTCGGCCCCTGGGCCTTAGTTTGCCTACCCATGGTTTAAAGCATTGTAAATTTAAACAGGGAAAACAGGTAGAGAAAAACAGGACTCCACGTTGCCATCTGGTGGCACAATGTTATATTGCACATACAACGCATGTAAATTGCTTTTTCTTTACCAGTCTAGCAGAGTCCCTGGTGTTATAGTAATATTAGAGACATTATGTTTGCTTTCAGCCAATGCTTACCTGCAACTTTTTTTAAAAAAAAGGCACCCCAAAAGTGCTTAGGGAGTTCCTACTGGTGTGCCTTGCAGAGACCCTGCTTTGCCTCTGATAAACCAAAAACTGCAAGAGTTTTGAAAGACCAGCAGAGGTCAAGAGTACACGTGTTGTTGTTTTTTTAAGGGACACAAGCAGTGATGCTCACCCTTATGCCTGCTGAAGTCTTCTGTAAGGACTGACTGCTTCTTCAAAATATGTATTCCATTTTTGCTCTTTTTTAAAAAAATGTGAAAGAGACATGTTTTGTGACCCCTGGGCTACTGTGGAATGTGGAAAGATGGAGTGGAATGGAATGGAGCAGATTTGTGTGTTCAGCCCTACTTCTTAAAATCCTGGTTTCAGAGGCAATCTGTTTCTTACTTCTGGGGTGGGAAATGGGAAAATATAGAGAAAAAGATATTATGTGCATTGTCCAGCAAACTTTGCTTCCCATAGCACCATAGCTCAGTGGCCAAGCACATTCTTTGCATCTGGGATATCCAGATTCCATGCCCAGCTTGGTATGGCTTGGTGAGAGCCCTATCTGAAGCCTTAGATAGCTTCTTGCCATTCAGTATAGACAAACTGAGCTAGGTGGAGCAATAAGTCTGACTTATAAGGCAGCTTCCTATGTTCTTAGGTTCCTATTCCAGTACTCAGCCCTTGTTCTGAAACCAGCTAGTATTGAAAGAGCTTATATTTATAGTGGAAATCATAGAGGTCTTGTAAACAGTTCTTGTACTACAGTCACACCAGGAGTGGTAATTAAGAACACCCACATTGCCTTCCTTCATAGTGTCAATAAACATGTTTCTGGGTCATGAATTGCAGACTGCAGAAAAGAAAAGGTTTTCCCCTCCCTGCTGTGTTGTGTCTTAGTCTGTATAATTTCACAGACAAGCCTCCGCCGCCGCCCCCCCCCCTTCCACACACCCCAAAACAATTGTCTTCTAAAGTGCAAAAAACCACAAAGCCACCCCCCCCCACAAACATAAACATTCATGCATGGTGAAAGTTTAGTAAATTGCAAACGTAGAAGAAGAAACAGACTGCTTAGGTGGAATTTTGTAGGCTCAAATGCAATTGTGTTGTTTCAAAGTCTTGCAAAAATAACTCCTCAGAAGGAAGCTCTAAGTCTAAAGGGGATTCCCAATATCATTAACGTGACATTTCCTTGGTACTATTTTTGTCACGATAGGGAAACATTTTAAGGGAATGATCTTTCAGTTGAGCTGAAACATACATGCAAATTAAGTTTCAAAGGTTTTGTGGTGCTGAAAACTAAAGTGATAATCATAAGTGACTTAGTTGTGAGTGTTAGATGTTTGGGGGCAATAATATACTGATCTGCATTTTGAGGGGGCAGGTGGGGGGCTTGCTTTTCCATCTCCAATAATCCCTTCTAGCTTCTGCACTTTTTATCTAAACTACCTGAAACTTGCAAAAGAAACACCTGCATCTTTTGAATACCATTTCAGACAATAGACACGTGATTGCTGTTAAATGTGTACCTGTTATCCATTTAACCCATTTTGCAGATTCTAGAAGGAAGACTGTAAAAGTCATTTCTCATTTCTCATTACCAGCAACTTCTCAGTCCTATGGATTTCTGATGCTTGTAAACACTGAGTCATAGTATAAATGTGTATGCGTGTATATAGATGTGTGTTTTATTTAAAGCATATTTCAACTGAAAAAGCTCCCAGAATGATGTGAGATCATTAACAAGTGAGCCAGTCCTTGCCCTCAGGAGAGAAAAGAAAGCAGATGGGTAAAGGAAAACAAGCAAACTGAGGCAACAGTTCTTGAGAGTTGTGATGATCGTCTTGAGGGAGAAGAGGCCCAATGGACCTGGTGTCTTAGCAGAGCCGATGGGGTGGTCCCACTTCCCATGTATTTTGCTGGGCTCAAGACTCTCCCTTCTCCTCCTCTGCCAGCCCTGAGTGAGGTGCTGCCCTGAGGCTGCCTTTTCCTCTCTGCATCTCTCTGTCTCAACTGTGCCACATGTGTGCCACTCCCAGGGGCACAGTCCAACTCCCTCCCCGTGTTTGCTTCACCAAAATTGGATCCAGGAATCCACCCAGCAGAATTCTGCTCATGCTGGAGAAGGTGAAGATAGGTGATTCTTCCTTCCTTGTAACCCCTGAAAATCTGCCCCAGAGGTTTAAATCTGGAGAAAATCTGTTCCAGATCCAGAGGAGTCTTCCAGGGTTGTAGGTGAAGTGCAGGACACAGGAGAAAAAAGAGTAGATAAAAACTGCTTCTCCATTGTGGAGCTTCCGCTACTAGATCTTGGTCCATTCTGTGGATGGAAGGAGCCCTTCTATACGCAGAAGGATCTAACCTAAGGTTACCAGACGTCCCCGTTTCCCAGGGACAGTCCCCGGTTTTACAAATCACTCCCCTGACAAAAATCCATCTATTGAGTTTTAGTAGGAAGTTGGAAAAAAATATGGTAACCTTAATCTAACCCACTGTTTATACATTGTTGTTTACCTTGAAGCGCTGCAGACACAATGTTCCTAATCTTAACCCCACCCCTTCCCTTCCCTTCCCTTCCCTTCCCTTCCCTTCCCTTCCCTTCCCTTCCCTCTCCACATGAATCTTATGCCAGCCATACTCATGATATAGAGTTATATTGAAATAATAATAATAATAATAATAATAATAATAATAATAATAATAATATATTTTTTATAAACACCCCCCCTTAGCTGGCTGGGTTTTCCCAGCCACTCTGGGCAGCTTCTAACAAAGTATTAAAATACAGTGGTCTGTTAAACATTAAAAGCTTCCCTAAGCAGGGCTGCCTTCATATGTCTTCTAAAAGTCTGGCATTCCACAGGGCAGGTGCCACTACCGAGAAGGCCCTTGCCTGGTTCCCTGTAACTTGGCTTCTCACAGTGAGGGAACCGCCAGAAGGTCCTCGGCGCTGAACGATTGGGTGGAGACGCTCCTGCAAGTATATTGAAATCTCTATGACCATTTAGTTTTTAATCAGAATTTGGAATTTAATCAGAGTTTGAAACTGGCTTCACAATTCCATGTTAAGAGCAAACCATGGTTAGCTAGCACCGTGTAAGACTTAAGTGAAAATTTGTGTGCACGATGGGAAGTGCTGTCTTCTATACTCAATCCTTAACTGAAATTAAGGCATTGACAGTGTTTTGTCTGTATAGGCTCTTTAGGGTTTGCAATCTGCTTCCATTGAACTCCATTAAGAGGCTGCCAGCTAGGATCCAGATACATATTCAACTGTTCATGGGCTGAATGATTATAAGCATGTGCAGAGAAAGTAGCAGAAGGCATTTTTGTTCCTTTCGCTTTTAAGGAGTACATATGCCTTGGTGTGTCCCACTGATAGCTGGAATATGTGTCAACAAAATTTCTGACTGCATTGCAAACACAGATAATCCTTCGTTCCAGACCTTTTGGAACAGAGCCTCCAACTTTGAAGAAAGAATTTTCCTTTCCAGAGATTGGGGTGGGGGTGGGAATATTTTAATAGAAATAATCCTTTCCTTTCCTCTAGTTGAATGTCTAGAATGTCTACAATGTCTTGAACTAGAATTACCACTGAAACTACATACCCCAAAGGCTTTCTGGCCCTTTTGCAACACTCATGCTTGTGTACTGCATACCATTGAATCAGAGGTAAAAATATATGAACACAAATATTCATTTATTGTCTGGAGCCTTTGTTTTTATGCCTCCACAGTGTTCCAGAATATTGTATTGAATGCATTTTGGGGAGGAGTTACTTGTTACAATACCTCTGAAAGTAATAAGTTACACTGAAGCCTGCTGTAGATTATGTCTGAAGACCATTTAGATTTCCCTAATTTGTAGAAAAGTTGTGTAGTGTGTGGCCATATATTTTTCTGGTTTTGTTGTTTACAGCCTAGGCAGCATGCTTCCAGCCATACCAGAAGATGGTGCAGTTTGCTAATATCTATTTCCCTGTGAGCATGTTCCAAGCAGCAAACTGACTCAGCGATTACAAGTTCTCATAATTCAATGCTTAGTAATGCCATAGATGGTAGTGATAATGTTGTACAGTGGTTAGCGTGCAGGGAAGAGCTGAGTTCAAATTCCTTCTTGGAACACTGCTGCCATAACCTCTTTCATATGGCTGAGATGAACTTTCACCGAATACTGGGTGAACTCGGGAAGCAAAAGGAGGGACATAACTAGCTCCTAAACTTATCTTATTTCTCTGCCACTGCCTGTTTTCACATGTGACAAATATGGCCATTGTGAGGTAGAAACAAGTGCTGAAGTCATTGCTGAAAAACAAAACGGAAAGCCCAATTTCAGCTATTGTTTTCCAGTACAAAGAAAGGGCCTACCATTCCTCAAATGCTAAAGATTTATTTTCATATCAGTGGGGATTTTTGTTTTCATTTTTGATGGGTGGTGGGGAATAATTAGAACAAAATGAATTTTGAACTTAGTGAAATTATGCATGCATATAGAGCAGCCCATCAAATCCCAAACATTAGGGTTGAACTTCAGATTCTGCAACCAGTTAAAAAGGCATCAACATATTGCACAAATCAGTGGGTTATTAGACTGATTTGGCAGGTCTTTCTCTCTAAACCTTATTCATTTTAGATCTAGAGAGCAAAAAGGGAAATTGAAAATAAGGGCGCTAATTACCTTTTTAACGTTAATACATTTAAATTAGTGATGCATCTTTACTGGAAGATAGCTGATTATCTAAATTTCTGGTGTGTTGTTTCCAGCATATTTCCTTTGTTCTGTGTTACTCTGTTTCTAAATATGTATCAGTGGATAGAAGTCTATATGCAATTAACTTTTCATTATCTTGCCAGTTTCATATGTTTGTATCATTTGTATTGCACACTTGTGGTGCTAAAGCTGGAATACTCTTAGGGAGGCTTAACAGAGCGCTTTCATATGTATCGTACTGAAAATTGTTCATGTATTTAAAATATTTATCTACTGCCCCTCATAAAAATAATATCAAGGTGGTGTATAATAAAACAGTTCCATACAAAACAACAGTTTTAAAATTCAGTACACAATAAAAACAATGCAATAAAAAACAAATTACAATTATCTAAAGCAAGTTGTCCATTAGTGTTAGGCAGAGCTGCTACATTGACATAGTGGCAAGGATCGGAGTATCTCCCGTTTTGCACTAAGAAAAGAGAGGTAAAGAACTACCGACTGCCACTATGTAGGGGAACACAGTTACAACTCCCTTATTCATAACTGCAGACTGAGGTCATTGCACATTAATGTGCTTTGCACAAAAACAACACTTTTTGCCCCAGAGAATGATGATGGGGAGAGTTTCACTAATGAGGGAGATCTATGATATGGGATATTAGAATTCATATTTTGTGGTATAGGGTCAAATAAAACATTTAGGTTATCCAGGCAGCTCTTTGTTGAATAAGGAACTGGGAACTGGGAACCAACTTCAGCATCATAAATGCACACAAGACAGTGATAACTGCAAAGTCATCATCTGCTTTCCAACTCCTGAGGTTCAACACTTGCAAAAACAAACAAACAACCACATCCAACCATGGTACACTTGGTACCAATTCATCATTTTTTGTGTCTGCATGATTGGGTGGCAACATGGCACATTAAATTTAATGTAAACAAGACATCTTAATTTCACATATATGCTCATGGGATCTGAACTGGTGGTGACTGACCAGGAATGAGACCTTCATAGCAGATAACTCAGCCATGAAAGAGTTTATTTCCAAGCTAGAGATCACTAGGAAAGGAATTGAAACTAAAACTGCAAATACCACAATGTCATTATACAAATCTACAGTGTTACCTCATTTGGAATACTATGTGCAGTTCTGGTCAATGCACCTCAAAACGATATTGTAGAGTTTGAATTGGTTCAGAAAAGGGCAACCGAAACAATCAAGGAGATGGAGCAACTCCACTATGATGAATGGCTGCGGCACATGGCATTTCTTAGTATACAAAGAAGGTGAGTAACAGGTGACGTTATAGAAATCCATTTTAAAAAATACATAATGGTGTACCTTTCAATAGAGAAATTTTGAGATGGTATAACGAATTGGGTCCCGTTACAGTCAAACCTTGGTTGTAGAACGTAATCTGTTTCGGAAGACCATTCGACCTCTGAAACGTTCAACAACCGAGGCACGGCTTCTGATTGGTTGCGAGAGCTTCTTGCACTGAAGCAGAAGCCACGTTGGATATTCGGGTTCCAAAAAATGTTCAAAAACTGGAGCATTTACTTCCAGGTTTTCGGCATTTGGGAGCCGAAACGCACGATAACAGAGGCGTTCGGGAACAGAGGTTTGACTGTACTGCAAATACAATTTTTTTGGCTAAATTTCTTCTCTGTGCTAATGACACGAAAGCCTCTGGGTAGTCTTGACAGGTGGTGTTCTTCTGTCTCATGTAATGGGTTCTAACATGAGAAGCCAATATTGGTTTGACAATAGAAGATAAAACTTAGCAAGCTTGATGGTGAAAGTGTCCCATTTGAGTTATGATTGTTAGAGCTAAACAATGCATAGCTTGGAGCAAGTGGACAGAGAAATGTTTTTATTCCTCATAACGCTTGAACTCATGAACATCCATAGAAGCTGAATGTTAGAAGATGCAGGTCAGATAAAATGAAGTACTTTGTTACGCAGTGCATAGTTACAACTATGGAACTTATTCCCACAGGAGATAGTAATGGCCACCAACTAGCATAGCTTTAAAAGTGATTTAGACAAATTCATGGAAGATAAGTCTGCCAATGGCTACTAGGCATGATGGAGGCCATTTTCTGCCTCCACAGTAGGAATCAGTATGTGTATGAATACCATTTGCTGTAAACTACAGGAAGTGAGAGTGCTCTTGTGCTGGGGTCCTGCTTGTCAGGTCCATAGATATCTGGTTGACCACTGTAAGAACAGGATGCTAGATTAAACGGGCTATTGGCCTGATCCAGCAGGCAGCTCTTATGTCCTTGAACTGAGTGGGAAAGTTTGAAGGGAGTTTTGCAACCTATGATGACTACTGGGTACCCTCTGTTATCTTCTTCAATGGGGTTGTTCCATGACAGATTCACACCTGTACAACATCTGTGCCACTGACACTCAAACTTTGGGACTGTTGAAATATATACAACAAAAAAGTAATCAATTTGAGTCATGTGACTCAAATTGGGTCTACTAGATCCAGAGTTTTTAAGCAATTTGGACTAAAGTCAATTCTGGGGCCTCTCCAAGCTTACTTTCATTAGTTTCATAGTAGATCTGCCTCCGCTCATGGAGTTGTTGCAAGGAAAAAAAGTGGGAACTATGTGTACTATCTTCAACTTCTTGGAGGAAAAGCAAGGCAGAAACACAAATATTCGTCTCTATCCTATATCAAATATAAATTACAAAACAGCAGATTCTTCAGACACTTCATTGTTCCGCTTATGGTGATAGTTTAAGTAGCATTTATTAGCAACAAACTATAGGATTAATTTGCTTTCTAGTATATTTTACATATTAAAGAGTCACTACTATAGGCATGTATTTTCTTAGTGGTGTTTAACTTCAAAAAAGAAAAATGTGCATGTATTTCAGCATCTCCAAGGTCTGTACTTTAATCACTTAGGCCCCATCTGCACTATACATTTAAAGCAATAACATACCCTATTGTCATTGTATACACTGAAATATCCGTATTTTAATCAATATGCATTGGTACCTCAGGAGTCGAACGGAATCCGTTCCAGAAGTCCTTTCAACTTCCAAAATGTTCGGAAACCAAGGCACATCTTCTGATTGGCTGCAGGAAGCTCCTGCAGCCAATCAGAAGTCGTGGAAGCCACAATGGACGTTCAAGTTCCAAAGAACGTTTGCAAACTGGAACACTCACTTCCAGGTTTGCGGTGTTCGGGAGCCAAAATGTTCGAGTCGTAAGGCATTTGTCAACCAAGGTACGACTGGAGGTTATACTCTCTCAAAATAGGGGAATAGAATAGAATTGCTTCATAATTTTTTTCTGGTATTATTATTATATTTACTTACTAAATTTGTATACTACTCTTTATCTGTAGATTTCAGGGAGGTTCGTAATGTAAAAATACAATATTGTAAACAGTCTCATAAAACAGAATATTTCCTTAAGCACTTTGGGCATGATCCAATCAAAGTTAAGCACTTTTAAAAATCCTAATTGATTTTAGTGTAGAAATTAATTTGACTTAAAAGTGCTAGACTTTGCTGGATCTTGCCCTATGTGCATTAACTATGAAGAAGTTCCTTTAGAATAACTTATGCTTCTTAAAATTATCCTCATCATGTTTTTTCTTTGGAATGGTAGTTTCCTGCCTATTCATGAAATGTTTTAGCAACTTCAAAACATGTCTTAAGTTGTAACTGTATAAGATGTGCATTCTCCCCATATTTATTCATGTGCATGTTCTGCATACGTATGCAACACCACAATACACAGCATGAATGTGATAATTAAACGGTGGGTGATTTACTAATAATGTGAAGCTATCATCACTTTGTTGACATAAATATACTGTAAAGAAATAAAATTTATACAGAATAAGTAAATAGAATGCAACACACCCAGGCATTATACAAAATACAATTTTATGCCATTTTAACTTGAATTCACAAGTGTCTCTTAAGTATTCATACCAGCCAAATGCTTTGTAGATAACTCAAAAGAAATATCTCTGAATAGTGGCTCCCTAATGGTCTGTTTAATAGACGATTTTTGGGAATGCTAAGAAGTAAAGAAGACAGGTACAGAACTGACTTTTTAGATTTGGATGATATACTGCATATTAGTATGATATGGACTTAAATGAACAAAATCCTAAATATTTATAAATTCCAATGATGATTTCAGAACACGCAAATCCCAATAAAAAGTTTAATTTTGTGTTCTCTTCTATAAAAACTAATAGCTACATGTGTACTTAGATGTATATAGATCAACATAAATTCTGGAAAGAATTTAATGTTCAAATGTTTTATTCTTTCCCACAAACATCAGTTTGCACAGTCAAATACCCATCTCCTACTAAGCTAGTCTTTAAGCATGTCATTTAGACAGCTAAATGCTCTGAAAACTATGATTAAGTGTAATTCAGAGAATTGGGAGTATTATAATCTGTAATGAAAATTCAAGTCTGCTACTTGGCCTTTAATGACATGTTTATCGTCACCTCACTGCTCTTAACCTCTATACTTGCACTTTTGGTTAATGTATTTGCCTACTGAATCATTGCCTTGCATCAAAAATTGTGCTTAAAACATCTGTAGTTATCTCATGTGTGATTTGTATTCTTTACATAGGCATATATTCAATTTTACTTATATTCTTTTGCATTGGGCATGAAATGCGGTAATGTGATACACCAGATTGCACGATAGTTTCGTAATATAACATTACATTTTTTCAACACAGGTGTGTGGAATGCTTAAATTGGTTAATTTGCAATCTGATCATAAATATTGACCTGACTTGTCATTAATGAAGGATGAGCCTAATGATAAATTGTTAGACAAACATAGCAAATGCAAGCATGTGTGTACATAAGAAGTCATCTTGAGCTATATAACATTATCTGGCCTTGAGTAGTCCTATTTGTAATGATCCATAGTTTTGTACTTTGGTGCAGCTGGAATTGATCTCTTGAATGGTAATTATCCACCATTCCACATTCTATGATAATGTTTGTTACAAAAGGAAGCCAAATTGCCCGTTGATAGAGTCAGATAATCTCAGTACGTTCTATCATATGAAAAACCTGATTTTGTTTGACATTTATTCATATATATTTTGTTAGCTAGGGATCAATATACCGTGAGTTTTCTATATGTGGTCAAAGTTTATGGAAGTTTCAGGAGATTAACTTTTAAAACTTAGGTATTCTTAGGTCAACATTTAGAACTAGGTGCAACATACATTTAGTGAAGATTAAGGTGTATGTGGACCAAGTGTGTGAAGTGTCAGATTCCCATCTAAATTCCAGAAAGTTGGTAAATCCAGTGGCCTGTGGCATATGGGGTTCAGGAGGACTTTACACTTTACTTTGTTTCCCATGTTGCTTAACATTTACATTAAACTGCCAGAAGAGTTTGTCCAGTGGTTTGGGTGGCATCAGTATGCTGATGAGACCTTGATTCTTTTCATCTAATTCCAGGGAGGCAGTGAGGGTCCTGGTCTGGTGTTTGAGATCTGTGAAGGACTGGATCTGAGTGAAAAACCAGAAACTTAATCCAGATGGATAGAAACACTTAGAGGTGTTTTTTGGGGTTTTTTAAGTCATGAAGAAAGTTATATGACATGTTTTGAATGTGGTTGCCCTTCCCTTGATGAACCAGGCTCATAGTTTTGAGTACTCTTCAAATTAGCATTGATTCTTGATCATTGAGCAGGGGCTATGGCCAGGATTGCTGTCCTTTTCCATAAAAGTCAGCTCCTACCGCTATCACACATCCAGGTTGGATTAATTCAGCACATAGTATCTGAGTACACTTTTGAAGCATGCTCAGAAAATAATATATACCCCTGCTGCTTCATCAGCTTCATTGCTTCATTATTGTTTCCAAGTTCCATTGTACTCATTATCTTCTGAGTCCTGAATGGTGAGACCAAGATATATAAGAGGCTGGTCTTCTGCTGCATAATCCTTTCCATCTGTGTAAATCTCTGGGGCAGTCTTTGCTTCATGTTCCACCATCAGCTGCTGGGTACATGGGAAGACCACCTAAGTTCTGAAACTCCTTATCTTAAGAGGTCTGGTTGGTCCCTTCTTTGATAGTATAAAACAAAAAAATTGTTACTCCATTGTTGGGGTCTGGATAACTCCTCTTCTTAATGTTGATTTTATTAGATAATTCTTCATATATTTTAGTGTATTACTTTCTCTTGTAACTGATTTTTTTAATATATTAAAATCTTTGTTAATTGGAGGATTCATTGATGGAACAGAAAGTATGGCGTATACCATATTTTTACGTGTATAAGCCTAGGTTTTTTTCCTAAAAAATAATGTCAAAAATTAGGGGGTGTCTTACAGTCTGGGCCATCTCCCCCAATTTTCTTAAATCTGAATCCCCCAAAATAGGGGGCGTCTTATACATGGGGGCGTCTTATAGACGTAAAAATACAGTACTCTGTGGGATATGCTTGATTTGATAGGCCAGTGATAAAATGTGCATTAATTCACAGTGTGCAGAATTGATGGGAGTTGCAGTTATATTTAATACACATTCTCATATGCACATGTATGTTAAGCTTACCTGCATTCTGTATTATCAGGCCATGCCCTTATTCTTCCACATGTTTGCATATATGGGACACCTATTCCATGGGACAAAGTTTCTAATGTGCGCCTAAGACAGTCAGTGGTCTGGAACACTTCACTGTTAAATGGTTTACTTTCTCAAACAAACAAACATCTGTGTCATTGTATGAATATAGCTGGTGGCAAAATATAATAACTCAGCGAAGGCAGAAGTACATTAAATAATAAAAAAAGAATTTGTAGCTGTAATACTGTTGTCAAATACAGTGAAGATAAAGCAGGGGCGTTAGGAAGTTAAGCAGCTTTTTTGTTGGCAAGATGCCAAATTCAGTCTATATATTTGGTAAGATTTAGACATTGCATAGTCATATCTCCCTTTTGTACCCCAACAGAATTTTGCTGAAAAGCTCTATTTTATCTTATGTCAGAAATGATCACAGGAATCTGTTTAATTGGGAAATACTTTTAAAATAGTTTCTAATTGGCATCAGAAAGTTGAAAGTTCAATTCAAAGGTGAGATCTAAGCTTCCTAATTAGATTGAATAGGCTTAAATAATAGTTTTATTCATTACAGAGACAATATTTCAATGAAAAAATGCTCATATTAGAAGAGATTCTTCCACTGGGATCGTCAGTTTATTCTATAGTCAGATAAGAATGTATGCTGCTCTAAATCTATTTTTGTTTTAAGGCCACAAATAATTTTATTATCTACAGTTTACCATCAATTTAAGATAACTTTTTTTTTATGAGAACAAAGCTGTCTCATTTTCTGCTGACAAGAACATTCTTATTTCAGATAATCTGCCTTTTTAAAAAAACAAAACAAAACCCCACAACCCTCAAGTATTATTTTCACTTGCATAAAATTGTATTATGAACTTATTTCCCCCCTTCTTCCCCCCCCCTCCCAAATTGTTTGATGCGTCTGAAATGGAAGGATGAAGTAGAAGTCGCCACTTAAGCAGTGAAGGGTTATTCTTTGTAAATAATAGATCAAGAGCACCGGAGCTATATCTAATGGAGCCGTATGCAGCCTCCGTTTCAAGGACAGCGCGTGGTTGAAAAAACATAACCGCAGTTCATCCTATCTGTAACCTGTGGTCAGTTCTTTGCCACTGCCAGTCAAATATAACCCAGTAGACTTTTCAATGCTATAAAATACTCTCACATAATTATATATAACTCTATCTATCTATCTAAATGTTTACACATATATAAAACCATCACATGTAAATAATGTTCAGTATTCTTGAAGAGATGAAAAGACTACAAACTTTTCAAAATATTTAATTTATTTTCCTTAAGGATTGTTGCAATAGAAGCACACCAAACCTGGAAGATTTCTCACAATGAGAATTAGTCCAACTTCGGAGTGTTGAAACAAATCCACTGAGTCTGCAGAACAGAAGCATTCTTGTATGTTGATTAAAATATCAGTTTGCATTGCCTTAGTTTCATTTTTAACAGTGGTAATAGTCGCCACATGCAGTCGCTGAAGGTCCATCCGAGAGGACCCTTTAAAAGTATGTATAACTCTTGCTCCTGAAAGGTTTTAGAGCTTTGTTTTAAATGCTAGGGCACAATCCGCTGGGAAAGTTTTCCCACACAAATTCCACGGAAATCAATGGAAACCACACAAGAGCATGTACGTTTGAATGTGCGTGTTCTTGCGTAGGTTTCCTTCATTTCACTGGAGTTTGTGCAAGAAAACACCCCAGTGGATTATCTTACTAGATTCAAAATGACTCTTTTGATTCAAACAAAAGATTAGAGACAGAGAATTGTCACTCAACGGAGTGTCACTATTTATGTTTAGAACAATGTGGAAAAAGCACAAGAATCTGTCTCCGAGAAGATGGAGATGGAAACTGTTTTGCAAATATATTTTTGAAAATTCTTTCAGCTAATTTTTTAGCTTTATTGGGGAGTAAGAAAGAAATCAAAAGCAGTAATTTTAGACAGCAGTAATTTCAAATATTGGTTTATATTCCTTGCACACACTTACCTGGGAGTAAGTCCCACTGAAGACTGTGACAGTTACTTCTGGGTAAAAATACACAGAATTGCACTGTAATAAACTAAAATACATGGCTAATTGAACATTTTTATTCATTTTTGGTTCATGAGAAGCTTTAGTCATTAGCAAATAATAGTGCAATAATATATTTTATGAATCGGTTTGATGATTACTCATGTAGTTTATAATTTATATAATTAATAATACTGATTTTTCAATAAGATATTGACAACCAGTCTGAACCTCAAAAAAATCTTTTCAAGCTTCGATTCATCCATATTTTTGAACATCATCCATATTTTTGAACATTCTTCAATATTTCCGTTATGAATGTGATCTGTTTTGTAAGAAGGCAGAATAAGTACTTGTGTCTCATAACCTTACTAAAGCTCCAAGAACTGTGTGCAACTTTTCAGGAATTATTTTCCTTCCTGGTTTGTGTATCAACACGGTTGAAATAGTATCAGCTTGCTCAACAGATCCCTCCTCCTTTGCTTCCACATTTCCCATACTTGACTTCTTCTTAGCAAGGTTTTGCTTGGTAAAGACAAAACATTAGATCATGACTAGCTATCTTTGAAATAACTCCTGTGATGCACATCGTCATGCCGGTTCTCGGCATTCTATTTGGGAATTTGTTAGTCGGTGCCGGGAAAAAAAGTCGGGTTGACAGCTAATAGATATCCCCACCATCAATTGTTTAGACATTTTTGTCTTTTGTGACATTGAGAAAAAGACAAGGAAGGGAATGGAAGCAACTAAAAAATGTCAAAAGATCAAAAAATCAATGGGCTGAAGGAATGTGATCTGTTTATCAGGGTGTAGCTGCTCTTTCTGTTTGCATTAAGTCCGAGTGAGTGTCTTTGGTAGCCAACTGAAGCTGCTTTCATTCACTCCCTAGGAGATGTAATACAAGCATGAAAGTTACGATGTCTCACAAAGCAGACACAAGAACAAAAAAAAATTTCGTTAAATCAGCAGCTTGGTATTACGTGTGTGTGTCCCCCCCCCCCAGTCGTGTTAAGGCTGCTATCCTCCCCACAAATTAATTGTTGAGTACTGCATACGTTCCATTTTGGTTTTAAGTGTTTTAAGGTGAAGGGAAGATATTTTTAAGTTCTTGTTTTTGAAAACATCAATAAAATGAAATGGGTTTAATAGTTCAGTTAGTGAAGTTCAAGGAGATGATTGAAGACATGTGCTTTCAGGTTTTGACAGGTAGTATAAAGTCTTTGAGTGGACTTCTCCCTTTGCTTTAATGGAAGAGGAGTTGGGTTTGCTTTATCTGAGATGGGAAAAATGCAAATGGAAGGATTTCCCCCCCTAAAGTGTTTTACTGCTTGCTACTGTTTTAAAGACACTAGTTAGTCTAAAGCTGCAATGCCCATGATTCCTTCATTTCTCTAGATGTCGGTGTGTGTCCTTTCTCTCTTGCTCTCTCCCCCCCTTCAGTTCTATGCCAGCCTATAAGAACCGATGAGTAGACAAGGCAGTGGTCCAATCTGGTGGACAAATTTCTCATCCCTTCTAGTTTCTGTGTGATAGGAAGTATGGCAGGGGCTGCATATTTTATAAACTTTCTATTAAAGTTGTGGCATGTTATCATAAAAATGAATTACGATACTTTGTATTACACTCTGGGATTGAGAGATAGACATAGGATTAAAAAAACAATTTCTAGGCATTTCTAGATGATAAATTTAATTTTCTTTGCTATTTGGAGGTCTTCTTTGAAAATGCAATTGTAATGAACGCATTCAGAACTGGAGAATAGATTTACCCTTGGCTTCAAATAGTTGACGTTATCAGGCTCTGTCATTCGTTCCTTCCTATTTTCGGGCTGCTAATTGATGTTTTTGATGTCAGCAAGAAAATTGAAGAAAATGTCATGTGTGAACCAGTGCGGAAGTTAATAAGATTGACTTCGTTGACAGAATTTACAATGAGCGCAGAGACCGCATAATGGGACCGCTGCGAATTCGTGTGCTCTCTTTGGAGTCAAAATTGACACCTCACGCTAGGCCAGCGGTCGATAGGAAAGATGGAACATTTGGGAAGGTTCTTAATCTCATTTTTCTCCCTTTCTTACCCCCCTTCTTCTTCTTCTTCTTTTTACCTTTTGGAGATTATTCAGTTGCACAAGCAACTGTTTATCCAGAAGGCTACTGCTTTGGACCAAGTCAAAGTCTTAGTTCAATCTTCTAGCGCCCCCAACAATGCTAATTCTTTATGCTGTTTTGAGTTTGAAAGCAAACAAGTCTTGAAAAGCTTGAAGTAAGATGTGTCTTAAGGAATGATATACTAATATCACACGGGGTCATTGCATAGGCTTGGACTATGTGCGATAAAGCTGAAACGTAAATCTCATCTATATAAAGGACAGAAGCACCTAGAAAAGTTTGAAACAAAACAGAAGACTCAAATCTACACTATTCTCATTCTCGACTCTAAAGACAATATCCCTTGAAGTTCAGTGTTTCATCAAAATGTTCCTTGAACCAAAATCATACCCCAAACTTATGCACAATAGCAATGCCTTTGCTATAATGGTTTAATTTTCCAGTAATGTGACAAAGTTTATTGGATTTTGTGTGTATAATTATGGAATGGATTAGCTGAGTTTGGTTCAGTGCATCTGATTATTTTCTGGCCTTTAGGGAAATGCGCTAAACCCCTAATATGTCCACTGCCCCCCAAGCAGTCTTTTTTTGAAGGCACCGCACAAAATGTGGTCTCTACTCGTGCTCGGCCTCCAAGGATCTTCAGTGAGAGACATTATTCTTGGAATATCCAATTAATTCCATGGGCAGTGATCAGTTAGCGCTTCTTCTTCCTTTCTCGCCATTTGAAATGCTAACACAATGAATATTTTCTCATTGGTCTACGTCCCTCGGCTAAGCTGTTGCCGCGGGCTGAGAATTTCATCGACTGATGAGACCAGAGGCTGCACCGATAAAAGGTTACAGTACGTGATTTGCATGCCAATTGGGGGTTGCTTACATGAACTTGAAAGTTCTTTAACTTTTATTTGACTTTTTTCTTCTGTACATAGATGATTTGTGTTGGTAAAAAACACACACATTAAATTGGTATACACAGTACATTATTATTATTATTGTCTTACTGTAGATCTTTCAAATAAACAGATAGAAAATGTTCAATATCTTGAAAATTTAAACCTATTGCTAGTCCTCATTGAAGTCTAGGTAAATAAAAGCTCTGAGTTTGTCTACTGAATCACAGATATTTTCAACTTGGATATGTTCATTTTCTTCTGTGACGCAACTTTGGCTTTTTTGTTCCACTAAGCCATAATTACTACAGCAATTTTCCTTATATCATATTTGATGGTATAATATTTGTCCTTAGTATTTGTTCTAATGACAAAATACCCATGCTTCCTCAGTCAAAACAGTACAAGCCAAAGGTTAGCACAATTTTCTTGAATAAGGCAGTACAGTGCTGAGTTTGATGGTAAATTGGCAGAAGGTTCTTCAGATTTCAGTTGTGCTCCATCAAGAGTTGAGACAAAATATTGTTTGTTTTGTTAAATTATAAAATACTTTAAAAATCAAATATATCCACCATTTCATCTGTAGATGTCTGCCCATGGTACAAGCAACACAGTGGTCTAATGTGTAACAAGTTCCTAAAAATATGGTGGCATATAAACTGGAACAATGCCAGTACCATGTTCTGTGTCAAACAAATTATAGGATCTCTGCTGAGGGCAAAGGCAGGTAGTCTACACTGTCTTCAGGCATGAGTTATAGTTGTGATTGGTTTAGAGTTGCCACGGAAATGTTTTAGATCTGGGAATATGTGTGATAGTGAAGGTAACGTTTCTTTTATTTTAAAAAAAGGTGTGTATGTGTGTGTGCCTGTAAAAGAGCGAGAGAAGATGAGAATTCCAGTCTTCTATAACTGTAATCTTAGAGGCTGGGTAATGCGTTTGGAGACATGACATATTCCTACTGAATAAAAATCAGGAGACCCTTTCCAAAATTGCCAGCAAAAGGGTCTAGTGAAGATAGGTATGAAAGGCTCCCCCTTCCTCTCCCTAGCTGTCTACGAGCCGTAAAGCAGGTGGCTCCCCGTGGCTGACTTTTCATGACAACATGCCATTAGAAATTGTGGTCCTGTTGATCAATCCACTCGACATGACAGCTTTGCCGCAAGGCCTGGCTCTTTGAGCACCAGCGCTGTGGCTTTTCCCTCCTTTTTTCCTGCACTAATTGGTGAAAGTTTTTACTGTGCTTGTGGCATAGGAAATTCTTTTGAACATTGTCACAATCAAGTGTTGACTTCTTTAGAATTGCAAGTAGGTTAAGTGAGTATCAACATAGCAATATCTTTTTAGGGCTTCTCTCCCCCCTCCCCCCGTGTTAATTTAAATTTTATTAGAAACAAATTCTTGAGGGGGGGGGAATAGTTTTCTAGAAACAGTATTTCTACAAAATAATATTTTGGTGCTGAGCACCAAAGTATATTCCTTCTGAGGGGAAAAATATGGCTGAATTGTATGGCAGAAATGTTGAGATATGTTTTCCTCAGAATACTGGAAATTTCATATACTGGGAAAATTAAAGGTATAATACATCTTTTAATTTTCCTGTCCTTGATTTTTAAAAAGAACCGTTTTTATAGTGCAATCCTTTGCATGCTTGCACAGAAGTAAACCTGCTATGCTCAGTGGGATCAGGATTGCTGCTTTAGTTTGTGTAAAGTTGTTCCTGTACACAGATTAAAAAATAATAATATTTGAGGTACCTTCCCTCAAAATTTTCTTCAAAAATTGCCCTAATATTTGACATTGATTAAGGATTAAGGATTATTGTTCTTTTGCTATGCTAATACAGAAAGTTGTTGACTAAATAATGTGTGTCTCCATGAGGAGAAAAAGAGCAAATATTCACCATATATATTATTTACTTTTATAATTCCATTAGATTTCTGCCTTCAGCATGATGTTCAAGAAAATGCTTATAATCTATTAGTGGCACAAAGGATTGTTTGATTTAATATATAACAGAATAGTGAACTTATAAATATATAGATTTAAGTTCCTCGGTATTTAATCTTTAGTATTTAAGCACTGATTTATTCTGTTTTTCAGGCAACATGATGCTTGCCTCTTTCTATATTTGATAAACTGTGTGAAATCCTTTTGTTGTACCTAATAATCGTATATCCCAAGGTACATGCATTAAAGAAAGTGTTATTTAATGTGAACATATTGCATGAAGTTATTTGGAATTCATATGAAGAACAAACAAGGACTTGTTGTTTATACAAGTGGCAAAAAGACAGGAAAGCGAATATGTGAAGCTTGCAAATAGCTGCTAGTTCCCACTACACATCGTACAAGAATGCTAAAATAATTGTGTAACTTCTAGCCCAAAGCTCAGTTTTATTTGCAGCAAATAGTAGGTATTTCAGTGTGATTATGCCAGTACAAATACCAAAAATTGTTATAGTTTAAATGCAGAACACGAGCAGCATTTCTTTTTTGCAACTGTAATTGCTGCCATGATTTTTTTTTTTTGTACTTCAGATGCCCAAATTGAAAGGAGCATAAATTCATATAATTAATTTTGCCACTGTAAAAATCATTTGCTAAAATTTGCATTATTAACATTATCAAGTCGCTGGTTGGTAAGACATCAGACATGACGAGTGAGAAGGGCAGCTTAGGGAGAATTGGGCTTTAAACCCTCAGCAGATCGGAGTTAGGATCAAAGGCACTTGTTTTATGTGGCTGTGTGAGACTTTGAAGTCCTGACTGCACCTACAGCACTCATTTCATCAGGTTCACTGGTGTCTTAATAGCAGATCAATAAGTTTCAAAGTCGGAGAGTTAATTTGATACTAGTGCTGATGCAGTCGTGCTGGGGAAGCAGAGAGAGGCAGAGAAAGCAGCCTATTAAGAACTGAGATGGGGATAGGTGTCTGATGGTGTTGATTGGTATCCACAAAATCCCAAATTGTAAATATTGACCTAAAAATTTGCAAGCTCTAACATATTATTAAGGGGAAATGAGATGTTGGCTTTATTGAAGGAGATTATAAGCTACTGGTTTACTGTTGTGACCAGTATCGGGTTTGGTAATACAGGCATCGAAGTAAATTTCCATTTAATGTAGAATAAATAGGCCTGAACAAAGCCCAAAGCATAGTACCTCTTGAAGATGATAAGTCTCTTATTACTCCAAAAGAGGGTATACAAATGATAGAAAATGTTTGTTTCTTTTTCCTTTCCTACTCAGCTTTCTTTCCTACCGCAGTGTTGCTTGTTCACACTGAGGGGCGGGGGGGGGGGGAATGGATTTTAAGACAAAGGAAGTTCACCCTATTATTAAAACCCATAGGAAAATGATTATATATAAATAAATATTCTTTTATTCTACCTTTCCCAATTTTTGGATGCTTACGATTAACATTCAGTAATGGCCAAAAAATATTTTTACGACAAAGAAAATGATGTATGGGTATGTCGGTCTTTTGAAGGCATCCTAAACCCAAATAAATGAAACAAAAATCTGCTTAGACAAAGAGCATTGAAAGAAGATTGCGTTTTATTACACTTTTTTTTTCCTGTACCAAAGAGGTGGCTGTGGGTGGAAATGATTCCCAAAACTCGGCAACAGTGTTCTTGTTTTATAGAAAAATCAATATACTAAAGAAGTTTGTTACCTATTATTATTATTTATTATTATTATTTGTCTTGACAAGGCAGTAGTTGATGGTATCCATAAAAACTGCTCCTAGAGAGAGAGAGGGCACACACATACGCAAATGCAAAATCCCTTTGAAAAGGAGATTTCTTTTTAAAAAAATAATCATAAGAACTCTTCCATCTGTATGTACGGCAGAGGTTTCCTGGCACCAGAGGTCAACTTCACACCCTTTTGGAACAAAACTCTAATTTAGAATGTTCATCTAAGGGTTGATAATGGTATTAGGGGGCCAGTAGGCTGGTCAGTGGGAGCTGTAGATTAGCGCAGTAGCCTCAACAGCTTTACCTAGACCCCCATGATTCATTGGACAGATTAGCTATCACATCTGTCATTTTTATCCCCTTTCGTTCTCCCCCTTTTACCACATTTAAAATAAGAAACTTCTCCCCAAAATGGAGGGAGGGGGAGGATTAACAAATATGATCTTGGGAGCAATTTCTGCGAAAGAAGCCACCAAAGGTATGTTCCAAAACGCGGCTGTAAAAATCACATGCCCAGGTATATAAATTAAGTAACTGATTTGATCTGTGTGGGTGTGGGTGGGTGGGTGAATTGGATACAGCAGTGGATACAGATAAATTGGTTAAAACAGGTAAGAGACAACTTTTTAAGATGTGATTTATTTTAAAACAGCGAGTGTTGAACTGCTCTAGTAGCTCAGCTCTGTGTGGTCATTTTTCAAAATCTTTCCATTATTTCCTTCGGTTTCCATTCGCTCCTTTTGATTTTCACGAATCCATTAATTATCATAAGGCATAATGCACGACTTTTCATGTTCAAAAGTTGGGACCTGGTTGAATTCAAATTAACAAGTTTGATCTCTTCCGAGTCCAAGGGAGACCACTTTCCGCTTACTGGTTCGTTAATGGTTGTTCTTGGGTTCTTCAAGTGTTGTTTCTTGTGTGTTTATTACAGAAAGATGTCACCATTAAAAGGGAATTTAAGAGTTTCTGTAAATGTAATGGTTCATCCAGAATAAAGTGAGTGAGACAGTTCTTGGAAACTAGGGAATTGGAGTAGAAGGAATTGTAGCTGATGAAGGTGTCTCTTGTCAAAATTGTGTAGGAATTATTTACTGTGCTGTCTTTTCTGAGCTGCTAGACTAAAAGTGAAGACATGGAAAATTATCCCAGATGGGATGAATTGCTCCCGCTCTGTTCTTTTTTTTAAGGAAAAAAGATTTCAGAAAAAGTCTTCTTTTTCTTAGAACAGTATGAATAAAAATCTGGACAGCTGTCAAAAAATATATGCAGTCTGTATTTTTTTAAAAAAATAAAAATAAAAATCTAACAATAAGCATAACTAAATAGCTTCAATAGTCTATATCTCATCCCCTCTCCCCAAATAATGATCTGTACTTCATTAGAAGAGTATTAATCTAGTTGCCGGTCTCTTGGGAGACACCTTAAGATGATGATATTGTGGGGGGAGGGGGTTCCCCCCCGAATTGTTAAAAAAAAAAAAATTCTAGCAGATTTGGTCCCTGTCAGTCAGAAATAATTGTGTTCTTAATCTTGTCCCTGATGGATGACTCGGAGTTCAGCAACGGGCCAGCTCCAATGACAAATACAATATTAATATTCATTAACTGCTTTGACAATGCTAATTTTGATGCAGTAGTAAAGGGCCTTCCAAAGTTAGCGGCCAAAGCATCAGAGCTACGCAAGGTGGCAAGATAATTTGTGCTGGTTTGCTGAGCTGAAGGCTTTTAAAGTCTATAGCAAAAAGCTAGGTACCACAAACAAAAAAGAGAAAGGGGAAAAAGTTCTGAAGCATTGGAAGGCAGGGCGGCGGAAGTAATACGATCACACTCCGCTAAAAAATTTGACACCTCTGATGCAGTTTCTTTGAGTGAAATTTCTACAAAGTTGCAACAAAAAAAGCATAGCATGGTAAGTCAGCACATTCGTGATTTTGTTTAATCTTTTTGATCTTTTCAATTATCGCTATTTGAAGATCAATAGTCATTTTTTCCTACTATGCTTAGAAGGCGCGCAGCGGTGGTTTAATATGTGTTAGGACCATTCGCTTTAAAGGAAGACATCCGCAAGTTTCTGTGATTTTTACTTAAAACCATGGGAAAAATTACATACTAAATGCTTCTGTTTTTGTTTTGTTTTTTCGTCTGCTTTTTAGACATTATGCTATACTTTTTTAAAATCTTTATAAAAATAGAATTCAATTATTGCTGTTGACAGGAATTTGGGAATGGGGGAATTTTTGTAAGCAAGGGGGTGGAAAGAGCGGAACAATCTTCTACCTTTTACTGAAATTGAACCACGGGCTTCCCCCAATTGAGTGGCATCAAATAGCCATTAAAGCTTCATTTCAGTGACGAGCAGCAAAGCAGTGCTTTCACCAAGTTAGGTGAACTTTGGAGAACTGAGATTTCCTTTATATTTGCCAAGTCGGCAAACAAAATATCGGCTTTTGTTCTTTAGACTGAATATACAGGGTTTTGTGGGAAGGAGGGGAGAGAGAAACGAGAGCTTTTTCACTTTTTTGTGGATTTGCATTGAATCAGGGGGAGAGGCGAGTATTGTTCATTTTCCTACCATGCGAGATAATTCTATGAATGGAACTGGACTTGAGCATCTTTTCTGAAGAGCTGGTGTTGCAGAGCTGTTTCCCGTGTGTTTATCTGCTCAGTGCAGCTCAGTGGTGAATGGCTTAGGTAGGGTGCTGCCCTCCAGTGGATCAACCAACAGCAGTCTTATTGCACATCATGTAGGTATGTTAATATAACAAGCGGCAGCATGCTTGAAACCAGGCAGCGTGAAGCATCCTGATTAAAACTGTTGTAAATGGTAAGCTAAACCTTTTCCTCTTTCCCACAAGGCTAGCAGAGTGAGGCATTGCTTTTAATGAATCGGCACTGATACTTTCATTTCTGTCGCATGTTTTTGTTGCATGTTAATTTTTCTCTGTTCGGAGCATTTTAAGATTGACGGGTTTAAAGCATAGCAAAGAGTTTTTGTCTTTTAAAAGAAGCTTCAGAGTTTGGGAACTTTAGCATGGACAAAGTGATCTCTGTCATCATTAACAACTAACCCTTTGCCTTTTTCTTCTTCTTGGAGACACACAATATTCTTCAGTGCTTTGCTCCTCAAGGTTAGGTTAAGTAAGGCCATCACTTTCCTTCCATCAACGAAAAGTTGTCTTAGGGAAGCCGAATGTTTGGGGGATTCGTCCCCTTGTAGAAAATCTCATGGTAGTACTTGTTCCCCTGTTCCCATAAATAATAAAGTTTGCTTTAACATCTGTGTGCTGGACCTAAGAAGAATCTGATATTGAACAGCAGATCCATTTGGTCTCTCCCATGTGTAATTGCAACTTCATTGCAACAAGAGGAGGGTTCTATCCCTCCACAGAGGTACTATCACAGCTTATTTTGCTAACTTTCAGATATTTTGTTTCTTAATTAGTTGGGTTTCTGTTCTTAGACTGTGCTTACTTCTCTGACACTTCAGCACCCCCCGCCCCCGCAAACCCAAACATTTTTGGAAATTTTAATTGCAGAACGTTAACTAGATGATTGCTCTCTGCAGTGCTTTCAGATCAGTTCTGCTGAGAAACTATTTTTTGAAGAAACTTGGTAGGTACATGCATTGCTTATAGGAAAGAAGTAGGGGAAAAAATACTAGGCATTATACTGTTGTGCTTCCTCAACCCCCCCCCCTTATGTTGCTTCCCTCTGCCTCCTGTTTTTGGGATATCCAAGAAAAGGAAAGCCTCAGTTTAAAAGCTGCCCATCCTATTTGCTGCACTTTATAAGTTATTGTTGCTAAATGATTGGGAACTGTCCATCACCAGCCAGAGAACTTGCAGTTTACTTAAGAAATTGCACGTGGGACAAAAGCAGCCGCTGGAGTGTGGTGGCTGCTGTGAATAGAGGGAGGGAAGGCAATTAGTTGCCGTGTTGTTGGAGCTTTTTACTTGTCAAACTGGAGCCTCATTGCTTTTGTTACTGCCATGTAAAGGGAAATTGCAGGGTTTTGTTTTGGTATTAAGGGCCTTAACGGTTGCTGGCTGACACTTTACGTGCAAAGGCCAGATAAGTGCGGAAAAGGATGGTGGTAAGAAAAGCAAACAGAAGAACTTTCTGTCTCCGTTGATTACATTCTGGCGAGTGTCTCCAGATTCTTAAGGTTTTGTCTCCACTTCTGAATTGCAGATCAGTCTGTACACCTGTAAAGTAATAACAGCAACGATAGTAATTAATACAGCAGGAGAACATTTCAGTGACTTCTGTAGTGATTAGCACAGCATAAGTTTTGAAACTGTCTTAAAAATCATTGTGTAGGCTATATTACTATATATAAAGGTATGAGGGTTTATGACAGGTCTTCTTCACATCTCCTCCAGATGAGTATAAATTCTTTGTGGGTTTTGGACATTTCAGAAACTTTTTTGCTCTGATAAAATTAACTTGCACACCGAACTACTAATCATACTGAACCACAGATAGTTTTACCTATCCATCGTGCTTAACCATATTACTGGCACTTTCTTGTCTTTGAGAGGTAGCCACTATAGGTTTGACCGCATTCCCCCATAAAAACTAGAGCTGCCTTTGCGATTTTTGTTTCTTAAGTCAATACCTGTCACAAAGGATGGATAACTTATGAATGTAGATGAAAAAAGACACCATTTTTCAGTTCGCGGAGGAATCTGGTCTCTCTTTTAAGCTCGTGCTTACAGAAACTAAAATAAGCTTGCTGTGGCAAAATACCTTAGACAGTAAGACTGTAGTAAACTTGATGAGCATTTCTTATACTGTTTTCATGTGAACCAACCTGTTTAAACCAAAAAAATTAATATTGGTAAAAGTTGGGGGCGAAGGAGAGTGATTACTAATGTGTCAAATTGATAACAAAATCAACTGCTTCCTGCAGGTCTCTCCTGAAGAAATTTGTTTGGTGGGATCTGACAGTGACTGCTTGTTACACTTAGGTGCTCCTGCTCCCTCATGGCTATCCGTTGTTGCCTCACTACGCATAGCATTACCTGTAACTATTTGAATCGTAGTAGCGTTGTCATTTATTTCCAAGGTAACTGCTTCTTTAGCTATCCTTACCAAGCAAACGGAGGGGCGGTTGGGGGGGTGTGTGTGTTTGACAGTAAGAGAATTTGTGTATTAAAAAACCGAAGTGATTATTTCAAGTTTTGAAATCCGCAACAGAGACAATCTTAGAAAATAAGACACCTTCTCTCACAGCCGACATCCGATGTCATGATGGATGTGGAGCATTCAGGGAACGCCAGGCCTCAAATCTGGAAACATCTTGATCTTTTAGGACTGTACTTTAAGTGAAAAAACGCAGGCGGGGGATGGGAGGGAGACAGAAAGTGAAAAGCTGCAAGGGAAATAATACAAAGCTAGTACAACTGGCATCTAGACAGTGAAGGGGGGGAAAAGTTTATGAGATTAAGAGTGGGAAAGACAAAGCCGTTATGTACCCGAGGGATGCAATTTTAGTGGGAATGGAAGATCTGAGTGGTAAAGGAGGAGCACTCGCCTCTGGGTTCTCTCTGTTTCAGCAGTTTGGCTGTTGGCATCTCAATTTGAATTGCTGGGTGAGTAGCATTTGTGTTTAAGTGTGTGTGTGTGTGTGTGTGTGTGTGAGAGAGAGAGAGAGAGAGAGAGAGAGCGCGCACATCTTGACCATTGAACTAGTTGTGTGACTTGTTTTTATTCGTGTCTGTGGAAGCATTTTTTAAAAGGAAGATAGAACAGTCATTTCAAGCTGTGACCTTTGTTCAATACTTAAAAAAAAAAATACAGTGCGAGTCAGTTTAGGGGAGGGGGTAGAATGACTTGTCAGTGACAGTTCTTAACATATTGTAATAGTTACAAAACAACACAAAGCATGCATGTCCTTTTCATCACATGCAAAGGCATGGAACAATTAAAAAATAATTGTTGGAGGGGATTTTTCTTTTGCCTTTTCTTCTTCTTGGAGAGCAGTTCTCTTTTTCGTTGCGGAGTGTTGTCATAGGGAAAAGGCCATTTCATAATATACAGCTGGTTGTATTTATTGAGCTAAAGCTGTTGAGTGGAGCTTGCCAACAAAAGCAAGTGTGTATGCGTGCATGTATTTTTTTGTATATGTACTGTGATAGGTATATGTAGCATAACAAAACATTCCCTTTTTATTTATTTGTTATGTTTGCTTCAGAATTTTATTTGATTGTGCAGGTATTTCATCTCTTAGTTATTCTCTGCTTTGGAAGCCAAGCCTTATTTCTGCTTGACAGACATAAGTATTTACATTAGTAAAGTAAGTTCTGCTGATTTTAAGTGCCTGATTTTCACAGTGGAGTTTTTTTTTGTTTTTTTTTTGAAAAAAGATAATGTAGTATATAAATTTTCTACAGTCTTAACCTTACATATTATTTGTTTAAATGTCTCACCCACCTTCACGCAAGGTGTTAATTTGAGTAGATTTGTTAAACATGTGCTCTTTCGAATGGTTCTGGGTTCCATGTTGAAATAAATTGGATTCAGTGAGGACAATGTTCATTTACTCTATTAGGAACATAGAAGAGACAACACGTTGTTATAGTAATTATTTGCATTGCAAATATATCCAAAAGATGTTAATTGAAAAGATACATATACTTCAGTGCTTGTGACAAGAAAAATGCATTCGGGGGTTTTTCAGGACGCATCTAAGGGGATGCAGAACATACCTTGTTTGCTATGCTGCAGTTACCAAGCTCTGTCTCATTGAGGTTTAGGCCTCGCTATGGATAGCCTTCCCTATCTAATGTCTTCAAAAATGGTTGAAATGCTATTATATATCATTTTTATCTTTCAATTTTCAGTGATCTCGTGTGTGTGTCTGTGTGTGTTTAAATATTTTGTGAACTAAAAGATTCTCAAAGACGAAAGTTTGGCTTAACGTCTCTCTGTGTCTTTATAGTTGTGGATATTAAACTGTTACATAACGCACATAAGTTAATAAAAATGATCTTTTATAGACTATGTAATAATGAAATGCATATTTATATAGGATATTGGAGAATTTATAATATTGAATTTTATTTTTTAAATGGTGTCTTACTGTTGCGATAAAAACTACATACATATGAATTGCAGTTAATCTAGTTTTCTCTCATTTCACTCTCCCCTTTATCCAAACCATCTCTTCATCCTCAAATACATGTAGACTTTGGTTCTGAATAGCTTTTCTACTGTATATAAATATCATGTTTTCCCCTGCCTGGGCCGTGTGTGTGTTGTTTTGTTTTGTCTGCACATAATAGAGACCTCCATAAACAAGTGCATGAGTTGGCACACCACAGTTTTCCCCTCCTCTGTTCTGGAAATCAAAAACCAAAGCGTTTAGATAATTTTTACCTTGATAGTGATTCATATGAAAGAGGAAGCCAATCTTTCCTCTAAATACATTTGGAACAAAACAGCACGACCTCATTCTATCTTTACATTATTCCTGAATTCCAAAGCACAGTTATATGCTTTTTTTGCGTGTGTGTATTGTTATTTGTTTTGTGATTGGTTTCATTTGTTTCTCTGTTTTAGAAGAGGTCATGCATGTACTTCCGAGCATCACTTTGGAGAAAAATCACTGGGCTCTTGATCTTTATCCGTATTATATCTCAGTGTATAACAACCTAAAACAAATTATGTAGATGAGTTTAAATATAACGTAGAATGAAATTAGTGCTTGTTCCAAAGTTTCCATCAAGAACTAGGCAGGTGGGGAGGGGGCAGATTGTGATGGCTGTCCGTTTTTCCATCACAACTTCTTGTATTAGGCATACACCTGTGGGTTTCAATCTTTAATCCTTTTATAATGCTGGTAAAACTAACCTGGAATTACGTAGGCCACAATTTTTAAATGGCTAGTTATTTAACAGGCTGCTAAATTGTTTCAAGTAATAAAAAACTAAGCATTGTTGTCACTTCATAAAGAAATTAGCATGAATTAGGAAAAAACCATGTTTAATGTATTAACTTGTAGGTTTTTTGGCAGAACTTTTAAAAGCTAACACTGACTGACATGATATTGATTGTTCCCAAAAATCTTCTTGCCGGAGTATTTAGATCTCACCCCAAAATAAAATAAAATAAAATAAAACCTCCCTGTAAAAGAATACTTCATGTATATTATCACATTTATTACCTGTACATTCTGGGCTATGTCGCATGCTATTATGAAACACGGTTGGTTTTCTGTCCATCAAAAGTAGCATTAAAATAACAGCAATCTTTTTTTTTAAAAAAATGCATTTGTTTTAATCTTATTGTTTGAGGTACTATGTATAGTTTTCTTTCTCCTAAGCAAGTGGTAAAATCCTAATGATTTCAGTTACAGACCGATCCTAGCCATGTTTACTTGGAAGCAAGTCGCCCTGAGTTTGTTGGAACTTGTTTCCTGGTAGGTATTCTTAGGATTGTATCCTTAATGTGTCTTTGTTATTAAATTACGTGGGTATGTCTTGCAATCTTTCTATAAGAAAGAGTGTATAAAAGTGTCATGTAGAAGTGAGACAGGGGACATGGGATATCAGTGAACATTGCCCCCATACTTTGTTTAAATTAGCTGTCCCATATTTTAGAGCAAGAAGCCAGCATTGTTTTATTTAAACAATTTACCGAATTACGGGGACTGGAAGGTAGGCCTTTATTGATAGGAGCAGTCCTCTAACCAGGAAATAGCTGCTAAGAGAAAAACAGAAGGGAAGTAGAAATATGCTGTGCCTACGCCACTCCTTGAAGAGAGGTGTGTGTGGGTGTGTGGGTGTGTGTGTGTGTGTGTTTTGCTTTTTGTCAGACTCAAGCTAGAGGAGTATTGTCCCAGCACATGGTTGTCAGCGCTTCTGTTGTCATTTGTGTGAAGGAAGAAAATGAGCCCTTTTTTAGTGTAGGGAGCCATGGTTATCAATGGAGGCCTTGTCTTCAGTTACAATAGGGAGCGAGCACAGGGCAAGACCTTAGGTAGAAATGAGCTACACTAAACTTTGAAAGGGTTCAGAGCACTGTATCAACAATAATAGGCTAAGGAGAAGTAGATTTCTGAAGAAAATGCTTAGTCAGGTGTGAAAGCATTCTTTATTTCAATAAAGTGCATGTTGCGTAGATAAACAGAATGGTCTCATTCCGCACAAGAACATGTCCAGCACTTGGAAGGGGGAAAGATGAAGAGTTTGTTTGTATTCATTGTCTTTTAAATGTGTCAGAATTCTCTAAAATGTGATGTTTATGTTTTCTTATTCTGTTGTATTTGTTTATTTAGGTAATTTATATACTGCTCCATGTTTCAAAAGGTTTACAATCTTATTTTGTTCGAATTAATAATGCACATTAAAGACACACATTTCTGTTGTAAATATGGCATTGGGTACCAATTATGACTGCAAGGACCAACCAGGTTATAGGAGACAGGTTGGTAAAAATAAAATTTAGAAATAGCGCAAAACTCAGGCGCTTCTCCTGTGAAATTAGTTACTTATGGTGTGCCAAAACAAGAGAGAAATCCATGTTCAGTGTGGCTGATGTTGTAGAATAATAAACTGGCTACAGGCACATTGCTTTTTCTAGATTTGTAAAGTCCAGAAACTTCTAAAGAAAGCTTTAAAATGTTCATTGGTTAGTGAAGATAAATGAGATTGAATTTATGCATTTCAGTTTTGAGAATAAAAATTAGTGGATCTTTCTAGTCGTAAGCGTGTTACCTCATAATAATATTTTACCGACTGCCATAAGTATGGTGCAGAGTTTTAATAAGAGCATCTGGAAAGAGTATAGAATACCAGTTGTTAAATGTAAATGTGTTGTGAATGGCACAATTTGCTGGTGCACAGAGCTGTCCTTGGAAGGGTTTAGTAATCCAAGATGACTGTGCTTTAATGCAATCTCTCAAAGATTAACAGAAAAGGCCTACAAAACTACTTCTCTTTTGCTTTAGTGTATTAGGCTTTCAAAGGCAGTTTTAAGTTACAAGTCCAATTTTTATGGTGTAGAAAAATAAAGCACTAAGGGAATATTGATGGGGAGGGAAAGGCAGGTAGAGCTATAGTTCCATTTGTTTTCAATATGTGGTGGTGATTCATAGGTTTAGAGGCGAGTTGCGAGATTCCATTTCTTTTAGAATATGAATCCTAGAGGAAGAATTAGAGCCATAGAGGTCTGGGGCAAAGTGCCTATTCAATATTAAATTTACCACAATCCAAAATGTGAACAGTGTAGACAGGAGGATGCTAACAGAACATGCTGTGCAAGCTAACAGAAGTTTATGCTTTAAGTATGCTTGGAAGGTGAGCGGTTCTTTCCCAGGGTTGTGACCTTCATGAACTATGGCATGGATCTGATTTGTTCCTATTGAAAGCTTTCTGTACCCTTGAGCATTTGGCATATAAGAAGGTAGTGCATTGGGCTGTATATGTAATTATTGCTGTTGTGTGCAATTACCTTTAATTTTACTAGCAGTATCCCTGCATGTGTAATGCACTGGTTTTTCTCCACCTCATGCATTGAGGGAAATGTATAGGAATTTACTCACAACACAGCTGTTCTTTCAACCACAGTTCAGCTTACATTTCTAATGGGAAACTCAGCTCTATGGTTTATGTTATCTTTGTTTATACATGTGCTAAACCATCCCTAATTCCTGTTTGGTAACTTCATTGTTGATTCCATGAGTGCAATTTAATTTGCTTTGCTTCAGGCATAGGCAATCAAGGGGGGGAAACAAACTTTTCCTGTTGTTTGTATTTTGATTTGCCTTTTCAGTCCAGAACATTAATTAGCAAGTTTAAAACAAAAGGAGTGCCTTACTTCCTTATTCTCTCATTTTATATTTACGTTTGCATTTATTCTAAATTCCATCTACTAGGATAACTAACTTAAAAAATAAGAACTGCTGTGATAGCCATTAATGGCATAAAAAAGAGATGCTGTTTCCAAAGAACTTCAATTTTCTCAGAATAGCTATTAGCTTTTATTATAAAATAAGCATGAACAAAGTAAGAGGAAAATATACTCCAGAGGACAATCACATACAGTATCTGGAAGACGGGATGGGCTAAGATGATCTAATAGTGCTTTTTATCTAATTTCTGTGACTTACCTTTTATAGCCATTGGATAGTGCTAGAGACTGCTCTTTTTAGTCAGGCAAACCCCCTGTATACTTCAAAGAGAGAAGCAAATGCAGGATTAATCTTCTTCTCATCACTCACATTGCTAATAGTCTCCCCCTGTGCCTCTACTCCCCCCCCCCAGCGAAAGCTTATTTAATATAATTCCATAATCCTACTTTTAAAGCCAACCTTGTGTGTTACACAACCAGAAGTGCTTCCAGAATTGTTTGTACCTTCCTCTTGCAAATTATTGGATATCTTTAAACCGAGCATAGCTTTCCTCTCCCAATGCTTCCTTCTTCAGTGATTGTCTTCACCTTACTCTTCTATCCGCAACAAAACTAAATTGTGGCCGCCAAACAAAGGGAGAGCTTCATTTCTATAGAAATATGCATATATAGATCAACATAGATTAGTTTTAACCATGTGTGGTCAGCACTATGTATCAGCCCACTTACTGGTGGTGCGTTTCCCTCTTAACTGTGGAAACAGCTCCAGACCCTAGTTTTGAACCGAGTGTTGGTAGGAGAAACTGGAGTGGAAGAGACTGCAGACTCATGACTCCCAGTCTTCTGTTGTGTGACCTGCTTTTTTAAACTGCTGCTTTTAACTGCTGTTAGGTTTGTTTGTTAGTGCATTTTGTTTTTAGGTTGCTTTTTAAATCTTATTTTGTACTGTGTCAGTTTTGTGTAAACTGCCTTCTGTACAAATTTGCAAATTCAACCACCACCACCACCATGCCGTTGTTCTGCTTCACTTCTGCTTTAAAACCAACAGCGTGCCGAACGCTTATTCAGAGATCTGATCACTGGTATCAGACCTGGTGGACAAAGCAGGAAAGGAAGGCTTGACAGTATGTGAAGGGCAAATGAGTGTTTGATGTGACAAGGGAGTAACCTACAGAACCTTCAGGAATAAACTCCCCTAATAACCAGGTGAGGTTGTTCCAGGCATTGAACGTGGCATGGCAGGACTCAGAATAGCAGGAGTGAAATAGGAAAACAAAGGCTTCCCTCCTTCACAAAGCAGTTATTACAAGTCTGATGATAACTCAGAAGACCTGCTATGAAGGTGCCTCAGACTTGAATTCTAGCATAAATTTCTTGATGTGGTGAAGAAAAGTCAGCATCGCTCATGCTGAACATTTATAGGAAGAGTGAGGATTGGAGCTAAGTGCTCACTCATAAGAACATTAGCTTCTGAGTAACTATTTGAATAAAAGAGATTTTCCCAGGTAAAGATTTACCAAATTATTCTCTAAACTCTTTCTTTGGGAATTGTACATTCTCTCCTCATGGCTGGCAGGGACAGGCAGTATTGCAGACTTGACCTCCTGCCACTGGTGTTACTGCCACTTAGAGGGGCGAGGTGGGGGTGCTCTGGTGGGAGGGTTCCACTGGTGCTCTGTCACCATCCCAAACTCACTGCTGCCTGCCCTGCTCCTGCCCTGGCCTGGTAAGTTCAGTGACACCAGTATCAGGATGCCAGGTCCACAGGCTGCCCTCCCCATCAGCTGCTCTTGCGTTTTACCATGTCGTATGTAACATTTCATGAACTTTGGAACACCAGAAGCTGGCATTATAATTTTAATTCTGTATCCGAGCAGTTCTAATGCCGAAGCAGGCATGTAGACCATGGATGCTGTTAAGGCAGTACATGTTATTAAAAAAATGCGTCAATCATTCCCAAAGTTTTCATAGGTTTGTCACATCTGGCTTAGTATGTTGTGGTCCAAACTATACACACAAAGTGAAAAGATGTTCCATGTCATATATTTTGGCTGGTCATACCAGATTATATGCCATGGTTTCTCATGGAAGCCATGGAGGTGTGATCAGTGAACTGGACTCTGCAGTACAGTACAGTACATGGAATCTGAGAATTCTACATAGAATCCATGTGATTCATTTGACTGATGGTTCATTGAGGAGTTTAAAAGCTACATGACTGAGTACACTCTGACATACTTACACTGTAAAAACTGCAAGCATGCAATTTGTCTGAAAACAGAGGGAAAGGAAGTGTGGAAGCAATATGTGGGGGGGGGGGGGCAGCAACAAAGCTAGTTGAAGAGATAGAATGAATCCCAAAGGATTTTCTTCTCTAGTATGACTTTCCTCTAACATTTTGGTGTGTGCATTCTTTTTAATTAGGTCACAGTTTACAGTTTGCAGATATAAAAATGCAAGATGCATTCATGGAAGGATGAAAGATACTAAAATGCTTGACTGCATCACCCATTTAGAACAATTCCACACAGAACAAGATGGCGAACCACCACACCTTGTAGTCTGTTAGAAACCCTTCTACACATACCTACCCATTTGCTTCATTCAAATAACACTTTTTAGACATTCATTTGTGCTTCTGAAATAGCTTGCGAAATAAAAGCCGTATAATAATGAAATTCTTCTAAAAACGAGTTAACATAAAACAACAAATAAGAACAATAGGCAGTAAATGCACGGTCCTTGTTGAATTATTCTTCATAAAATAGTGAGTTAAGTTGTGTTTATTCCCATTGTACAGGTGGGAAAATCAGGCCAAGAAAGCATGACTTTCCCATGAATGCATGCAGTGTGTTCCTCTGAATGTTTACTGAGAAGCAAGTCTCCCTGTGATCATTGGAACTCAGTCCCTACTAAGTGTGCCTAGGATTGCAGCTTTCCAGATAGATTCTTTGTTTTCAGTAGTAACTCCTGTAGCATTAAGCAGACCTCACTCACTCCATAGCTGTGCCGAAGTTTTAACTCAATTTTAACCCGTTCAAAGTTTTTGTTAATCTTACTGCAAAAACAAACATGAATGATACAGTATTTTGAAAAGTGCTTTGAAAAGATCAACAAAACACATACGTATTGTTTTTTAATGAACACATTCTAGGTTTCATGGTCTCCATTGAAAACATCCATCCCCTTTTGACAATGGATGCTGCTAATCTAGTCTGAGGATAATAGCAAAGACTGGCAGGTGCTGGACTGAGGTGGCGCTCGAGAGCACCACTGCACTGTCCCTCGGTCTTTTAATGTAATTCCTTTTACTTGATGTTAATGCAAATTGTTCCTTACTTAAAGTAATAAAAGAAAATGAAGACACATTTGAAAATGAAAGTTGACTCTAATCCATTTGTCATCTAATACTAGCCTCTTTATCTTTGCTGCTACCTAATCTGGTTAAATGTCCCTGTTGTAGGATTTTATTGTAAATCCTCTATAGGGAATAAGTCTCTCTCTCTCTCTCTCTCTCTCTCTCTCTCTCTCTCTCTCTGTGTGTGTGTGTGTGTGTGTGTGTGTGTGAGAGAGAGAGAGAGAGAGAGAGAGAGAGAGAGAATTGGATTGCTCACAGTGAAATGGTTCTTTGCTTTGCTTGTTTCATCTTAATTTTTCCTTGGTGATCTTGTGAAGGTAACACAGTATCATACAAACTGTAGCAATTAAAAAAAAAATATTGTTGCATTCTGTTTGTGTTATTTTTAAAAATAAATAATAGCTTTACATTGTCTTGGAATCATAAGAGAAAAAAATGTGCCCTCATGTCTTTAAGCATCTGTTTATAACCATGCCATTTTTCTCCCTAAAACTTAGTGTACTTACATTCATTGTTAAGAAGCTGTTTATTAGTGTACTTCGAACTGAACATTGCTGCACAGTTTTATGCATAGCTATTCAAAAGTAAGCTCCACTGAATTCAAAGGGTCTTACCCTCAAGAAAATGTGGAGAGGATTGTAGTCTCAATCTCTTTTACTACAGAGCAGTGACCAGTTGTTCTTTTCTATTTAATGGTCTAAATACTGCAAAACAATTTGTCCCGTTCTCCGGTTCATATGGAAAGAGTTTTAAACAAAGCAAAACAGAAGTTGGTCCTTCTGATGAAAGAAGAGGATGTAAATAGCTTCTCCGTAAGGAAATAATAGAACTGCCTGTTCTCAAAAGCCATGAAGGAAAATTGGGGGTGAAATTTGATTTGCCAGGCCTCCACCTTGTAAAGATTTGCCCTTTATTTTAGAACATACAAGATCCAATGGGAATGGCAACTTATTACAGGGTGTAGCAGATGCACAATTGGCTCTGGCTTCTGCATGCCCGCTAATATAACTTTTGAACTGCCGACACATGGGTCTCACTTTTGGCTAGATCTGTGTGTCCTGGAATGAACTCTGCAGCGTGCACACATCTGACTGTGGGTGAGAGCTGTGTCTCAGCAGTTTGAATGTTGCATTATTAGCAGGTACATATTGGTGAAAGTGATCCTTTTAACTCCTATACCCGATAACAATCAACAATCAATTGCTCCCTTAGGCTTCCTTATTTCAGGATGCTAAAGCCCCTTACAAGACCACAATGCATCCTGCCTTTGTCTAAGCACAGTAAAACAAACAAACACAATATACTACTTTCTGTGCCATAAGGGCAGCCCCCCCAATTGGTGGGTGGCCTGTCTGTACGTCCCGAAAACCATACAGATGGGTTACAAGGTCACCAGGAATGGGTGCTGGGACAATACAGTGCATGGGATTAAAGAAGTTTCATTTTACAGGTCAGGCTTTTGCAAGCCAAAGGGTGGTCCTTAATAACAATGAGCTTATCTTGACCAACATCTTTAGCAAACAGTTTGAGAACCAGATCATTAGGAAAAGCAGGAACTAATAAGCTTGTGTGAAAATGGGGGGGGGGGCTGAGGCTATTTTGATGACACTCTTACTGTGTACAAATGTCTTACTGGCTAGTTTTATAGCAGAGTATGTGTGTGTTTCTAAACTGCTTTCTTAATGTTTGCGCTATGTAGCTTTCTTAACACAGCATTTCCCTCACACTCTCCATTTTCTTTTTTCACAGTCTAACAAAGTCCCAGTTGTGCAGCACCCACACCATGTACATCCTCTCACGCCGCTTATTACGTACAGCAATGAGCACTTCACACCAGGGAATCCTCCTCCACACTTACAAGCCGACGTAGATCCGAAAACAGGTAGGGTGAACAATGTTTGATGAGGAGCTAGGCTTTGGGGGGAGGAAGCTTCCTGAAATATCATAGAGTAAGATCATTTTGGGGGTGGGGGACACACACAAAATATTCACTTAGGAGTAAGTATATTAAAGCTAACAGTCTGCAGATTACCCAAAAATAAATAAAATGAACATATTGACTGTGTAATTGATCTCAGGATGCTGTCTCCTGTCATTTAGGCCCTCAATCGCATTTTAATAACAACAGTGTGTTCAATTTCTAACATCTATGCGTATGATGGAATACATTGATCAAAATCTAGAAACTGAAATGACAAGTTGTCCCCATTGTTAAATTCTAATAGACAGTGCAGCAGTCTGTAATGCTATACGTGCCTTCACTGTTCCAAATAACTGATGTTGGAGGTGCTATTTTGACTAAAGGTTTATATCATAAATTACTTTAGATGCATGATAAAGAGCATTTCCTAGAAAGAGGATAAATGGAGATTGTCCTGCTTTTTGAATAGTTTATTTGATCTTCTTAATTTCAGAGTCATTTCCTACTGCTTTTTATATTACAGTATTTAAAGGTTCTGTAATACTTTTTTAGCTCTTTTCCTGGATAAAATCAGTTTTTTACCTTAGCTTTTAACAATTCTGTTTTTTAAAAATGAAATCTAAATCCTATGTGTAGTTATAAAACCACATTCTTGAGACCATTCTGTTGACTTCATCAAGATTATTACAGAGTTATGTATGTGGCTTACTGATTTTAGCCAATGAATAAAATGCATAATCATGTTAAATGATCTTTTTGGCTGCCAATGTCACAGGATCGAATGCTCTCTTGTAATTTTTAATCCCACTGCTACATTCTGAAAATTTTACTCCAGTCCAAAGTGATTATTGTGGACACATGGCACTCTCTAAACCCTGCTTAGATTTATTAGTGTTAAAGAATAGATTTTAGTTATTTTGTTAACTAAAAATATATATCTTGTTAGCCTGTTGCCCTAGAGGATGTAATAGTGTCAGTCTTTGTTCTGTAGACTGCATAGAGTCCTCAGAGGGCATTTTTTTCAGTTAGTCCAAATCCTTGCAAGTTAATTAAAAAGTAAACTTGAAACCGTGAATACGTGTTAGAGCTTGTCAAAGAATTGCTGTAGTTGTGATTAACATATTTAGATAATGCATCCAAACTCAGTCTATGAATGAATGAATCAGTGTTTCTTTTATTCCCATATGCTACAATTGGGCTTCCTTTGGATTGTGTTTAATGCTAATATTGCATAGGTTTAAAAGGATCTTCATCCAGCCGTCTCTGTATTGCAAGTGCATGGCAGCATAGTCTGACACCCATTTAAATAATGGTAGTACAGGGAATGGTTTCTAAATGGTTATCGTAAAACATATGATTAACGTCCATAGACTGTTTACTTTTCTTCTGTGAACATTCTTTCAAGTGTGCAAACAGCTCACTGTATGGTTAAAGCCCAGTTAATCTGTTTGGATTTTGTAATGGAGAAAAAGCTGTGTCTGCCCGAAAATGTCACACAGGAAGATTTAATTTAGAGATTAAAAGCTCCCTGAGTGTCTTTTTAAAAAATCGTTTTTTAGCTGTGAATACAGTGCCTCTTCATTTTAATGCTTCTGTTCTTAATTCTACATTTGCTATATTTTGAAGAGCTGGGTTCTCTTGAGGTACCCAACCATGTAACTTTTACTCACCTGAGAAAGTTTGAACATGCAAGCACTGCAAATTATGATCTATTTATTCCTGGGCAGTCTTGCAGAACTCTGGGGAATAGTTCCAAACAAAGTGTTTCAAGGATCTTATCCTTTACACTCATTTTATCTGAAAAGATAGATGTTTATGCACATATTATCATCAAGAGTCAGGATTTGCTGAAGCTCCCTCTTGAGTTTACACTCAGTGTGAAACTTGAGTTTGTTTATGGCTGGGAGGCATTTGAAACTGGTTCTTCTGCAACCACACCAAAACAATCCAAACCACTCATGATTTGGACAGTTATCACATATAGCTGTATATATTACAACCAGTGCTTTTTTCCCTAAAAAAAATAATGTTTAGGGGTACTCTCATTTTGCTACTCATATTGAAATACTGCCAATGAAGCCAAGCTTAGATTCACAAAATGTTTAGGGGTATGTGTCCCCCCGGAAAAAAGCACTGATTACAACTATCACTTGGGTAGAGACACAGTGCTCCCGATGGCTAAAAGGGCTTAAGAATCACTCACTTCCTAGCTTCTCTCTCACAATTCAATCCCCTACTTCCTTTGGCTATAACCATGGTTAAGGATTAGTGTGCACTGATTCTAACCATGGCTAATACTAACTAGGGTTCCTTTCATGATAGCTTTAGTTTAGAACATAATCTTTAACTATGCTTATGGCCATCAAGGGAGGATTTGCATGCATAAGTGGAGGGAGCATACAACCCTATGGACCACCACTGATCACTTAAATGAAATCAGAAGCACTGTGTATGCCCAAACCTTTGCAACTGAGGATGCCTTTTCTACATAGAATAGTGTGGATTAATGTAACCTTTCATACATATTTCTCTTGTATGTACAATACAATATGGTTACTTGTGCTTGGAAAATGTAGTATTCTTTGTTAATCCAAGGATTTGTTTCTAGATTTAGTATCTTTTCTTAGTCATTAATGAAGTTAAATTTGCCATTCTATTCTCTAAATGTATTTTGGAACAGTGAAAAACTTTACTGTTTTGTACAGAAACAGAATGTGATCCATAGGAAAAGAGTAATTAAAATAGCTAAGGGCTAATAATGTACATTAATTAAATGGATGACTACCCCCCCCCCAACTCCTCAGATATAAGTTCATTGTTTTGTTTCATTTTCTCAGCACTCCATCCCCGCCCCCCGCCCCCAAACTTCCCTTTACCATCAAGGTTTTAATGTTTCATGTGGAAACACTAATCCAAATCAAAGTTAGAACAAATGTGGCTTATATAAACTCGTAACAGGAACCTTCTGGAAACAGAAAGGCACTGCAGCCATATAAAATGGTTTATTTTAGAAAGTACCTTTTTGAGTGACCTGAAGGTGTCTGCACAAAAGAGGCGACACACATGATGGTACAAAATGAAAGCAAGGTGGGAGCCTCCATCCTTTTAAGACTTTGGGAGAACAAAGTCCTGCACGGTCTTTGACTGTGGGGAAGAAAACAGATCAAATGTCCTACTTCTCTAGCTGAGTCTCATTTGCTTACTGTACTAAGTAGGACGCTCTGGGGACGATAGGTGAAGGCAGCAGGCCATGTCTTGAGAATAGGAAGTAGAGTTATGAAAGGCAGAAAGTGTGGTACTCATGGTGTAGAAATTTGTATGACTTTCCTGCCTCCTTTTTCTTTTCTTTTTTAATCCCCCTTTTCCCCCTGCCCTGACCCACTTTCATGATGCTTCCTTTTCCTCTTCCCTAGGAATTCCACGGCCTCCGCACCCTCCAGATATATCTCCTTATTATCCACTATCACCGGGCACTGTAGGGCAAATCCCCCATCCGCTAGGATGGTTAGTACCACAGTAAGGAGTTCCATTTTTTTCATTTTATTTTTTATTTTTCATTTTTGTACATATGTGGGGGGGGGAGTGGGGGGGGAAGGATAATTGTGCTTATTTGCTTTGCCTTTAATGCATACGTTGAGTTAAGCATGCTTGCCAGCTGCCAGTTTATGGCATGGGCAAATCAATAACTTTTGCTCAATAAAGATTAAATGAACTAAAGTGACGGGTCATTGCGTGTTAAATAAGAACAGAGCATGAGGGCATCATTTCATGTGTCCTGACATCAGAGGGTGACCCATGGATCATAAATGTCAAACATTTGTTCTGAAAGGGTGGGGTGAAAACGTTCTGGATAGTATAATTTGTAGGATTGCTGTTTCAGAAACATCCCTTGCTGATACCCTATTATTTTTATAGTGCACTACTATTGCGCTTTGTGTAATTGCATTACATTTGCATTCCCCTTTAATTCTTGTTTCCAAGGTTTGGGATAATATTTTTTAATGGGCTGGAACATGGCTTAAAAATTGGGAGGGAGCTAAGTGAATCATAGGATTATAGAATTGTGGAGTTGGAAGGGACCATGAGGGTCATCTAGCCCCACCCGCTGCAATGCTGGAATCTTTTGCCCCACATGGGTCTCAAACCCACAATCCTAAAATAAAGAGTCTCAGGCTCTACTGACTGCAGGAGGGAGCTCATGGGGAGAACCTAATTTCAAAATGTGTAATAACAACAAGAGGGAAGAAGAGTTCTAATGTGTAGGCAGTATTTTTGCAATGTCTAATGAATAGCTGCAGTAATGGTCTTACTAATCTGAAAATTAAAATTAAAAGAGGCAAAATCTTAAAACAATGCTTTAAAAAAATGTGTTGTGGCATGTAATTTTCCTCAAACATTTTGATTACTTGTCTTCTTCAGGGACAAGCAAATCTTGCGCAATCCTGTTCCACTGCACTAGTTGAAACAATTGATTGCAACGTGCTCTAAATTAATAGTTGTAATAAGCCACTGTAATAAGATTGTGTGATTTACATGAGTCTGAATATGACAATTAGTCGAAATGCATTAGATGCAAAAAGTACATTGATGATTTTGAGTATTAACTTGAACCAGACTCTCTCTCTCTCTCTCTCTCATTTCCCCCCTGATTTGTGGTGTTGTCCCCTCCTTTCCTTCTGTTTGGCTTTATTAATCTAATTTTAGCTTCAAATAATTTCCTTTATTATGTAACCCATTCTAAGTAGCAGGTTCTCTATGTCCCTGCAACCTTTTGGTTTTGAAATGGGAGAAAGGTTGTTTGCACTGAAAAAATATCAGCCTAGTACTATCGCTATACTACTATACTGTAGTATATACAGCTCAAATATACTTCCAGAATTGGAACCTGTGGCCTTTTATGTGGCCACCTGGAAACAGTGGTTCCTTTTACAGGTGGTACACTATTCTATTCATTTTCCTGGTCCTATGGGCCTATTTCTTATTTTTATAGACAAAATGTGTGATCTCTAGGGGGGAAACACTGCAGTTTTAGAAAACACATCCTGATTATGCTTCAGAAAGTTTACACTTCAAAGGAAGAAAATAATAGCAGGAAAATAGAATCACTAGCCTCTTGTTCTCCCTGTGACAGTTATCCAAACAAACACCAGTATACCTTTGGTTTCTATATTGTAGTAGGACTTTTACAATGTCTTGTCATTTGATGGGCTACCTACATATCTTCTGTATGCAGGAGTAGATTTTACAGAATTCATAATAAATAACTGTTTGGGTATTTCAAAGACATTTTAATGTACAACTATCACCCCCCCCTCTTTTCTTCAGAGAGATAACTTTTTTTGTACCCCATGCAACTTTTTGAAGAGCCAAAGAGCATAAACATCAAATTCCTTTAAAAGATAGGACTGTCCACCTGGTATTTTTATTATTTTAACCATTTATGGGCTCTGCTCTGTATTAAGATGGTCTGTGAGTATATTTAGCAGAGTAACCTTTCAAGAAAAACTCACACCCCAAATAACAACTTACCCGTTCAGTGGATACATTTGAAAGACAGATGAAAAGGACTAGCCAGCACAGACAAACCTCAATCAGAAAAAGTTGTGTAGCTTTCATGAGGATGCTGTTTTGCATGTTGCTGTATTTTTTAATTATTGTAATGAGGTATGATTGTCTATTGGTTACCCACAATACTTCTTGGGGACTCTCCCCCGGTAACTCTTGTCAACACTTGTTAATCTGACAAAAGGCTACAAATTAAGCTCTGTTAATTTAATGTTTTCTCACCGAGATCTAAATACCGAAAGAGGCCCAAAGCGCAACTGAAGTCCTTTGATTCACTGTACTTTATTTTGGTATAAATTTACATTCATTATTGTTTTCCTTTGGATGTGTAGCCCTCAATTAGTGTGATGGCTCCATTAAAGCAAGCAAGACTTCGCCTTTAATTATTACAACAAAACACCTAGTTTCAGCTTGGGGAGAGGGTCTCTATTGACATAAGCAGAGGTTATAAAATTTAATTAGCCATTCGTATCAGATTTATGGCATTCAAATTGTTCTGTGTTTCTTTCCTTTGATCCGTGCTGTACAATCCCCAAGATTTTTGTTCTGATCAAATGAGAATAAAGCTTACTGTGCAGAGAGAGAGAGAGAGAGAGAGAGAGAGAGAGAGAGAGAGAGAGAAATTTAAAATGCCAAAAATACATACCCCTGGTTTTTTACTCATTCTTTCCCCCTCCCCCGATCTTTCTAGGCAAGGTCAACCAGTCTATCCAATCACAACAGGGGGATTCCGACATCCCTACCCAACCGCTCTGACTGTCAATGCTTCCATGTCAAGGTGAGTTCAAAGTACTCAGGTCCAGAAGTAGGGGCATCAGCTACTTCTGTTTATCACTCTCTGTAGGGCAGTGACGTTTGCTAAAAAAATGCCTTGATTTAGTTATGCAATGATCTTTGTTTTAGTTTGGGGCGGGTGTGGGGAACCCTCACATCGTTCCCAGTGACAAAGCCTTGTCATATAAGTCCATTCTTGAAGATCAGTGCTTTTGAACTGCATTTATTTTAATTCTTAACTAACTAGAGGGAGGCATCATTGTAACCCTATGATATTGAGAAGCCTGGAGATTATGCTGTTGCAAGTTTTGCTTTCTCCATGGCTCTCATTTCAAGCAAGGTTTTCTATGAAGAACAGGGTCTGTCTGCTTTTATTATGCAAGCAGACTTAGAAGGAGGGGTGTTGCATTTTCTTCTCATTCCCAAGCTCAAATTATTTTTAGTTGACATAAAAAGACCCACCTGATCCTCTAAAGGGCTTAGAAGTATATATTTTCTCTCTCTTTGCCCCAACCTCCAATTAATTCCAGCTAATTTTCCAAGGGCTGCTAGTTTTATTTACAAACTGCTTGGCAGCACTATGTTTAAGTAATCACTAATTGCTCCTAATGATAGTTTTATTCTCTGTTCATCTGATTTTCAGTCTAGTTAATTAAATCGGTGGAGGTTTAGACTTTCCTGATGGGCTGAAACAGCTAATCCATTTTGATGATGGTACATAATTAAATTAGCATGCATTACATAGCAAGGTTCCACATTTCCCCCTCAACTCCCCCCCCCCCGGACCTTTCCAATCCCTGCAGTTAATACGTGAAGGTTAGATTACAGAGGAGGAAGGGTTTGAGGAAGCAAAGGGCACAGAGAAGCTAAAGGAAACTTCATGGCAAGCAGATAACTCTTCTCTTATACAGTTGCAGAACGAGGCAGCAAACCAATTCTGCACACGCAAATATAATTAAAAGCCAGATTCCCTAATGCTAACCTTTCTGCTAATATTGCACATTTGTGAAAAAGACTGGCAAGCTGAGAAAGGGCAATAAAAATGAGTCTGAGTTCATCTTAATTATTATTAAGGCTGTTCTATTTATCTGTTTAGTTTTTTGCAAGGGGCAGGAATGAGAGAGAGAGAGAGAGAGAGAGAGAGAGAGAGAGAGATCAGTTCTATCCCTTAGATATGCCTTTATGAAAGGGATCTAGTTAAAAAGGGTATACAGCAAATTAAATACATTATTGTGGTAATGGGACGACAGAAGTACAAGTCTATTATACTTACAGCAGTTATAGGAATTGTATGCTCCTTGCCCTGTTCTAGCACATCCTTTGATATTCATTCTATTCAGCAGCAGGGCCAGGACTTCTCAGAATTAAGTGATGGGTCATTATACTTTAAACACCATGGAGAAGCCAAGATTGGCAATTAAACAGCACTTGCTGACACTCGCTTGTGCCACTCTGTGACCCCCTTTAGATTGAGATGTTGGAGCTCGGGGCCCTCAGCCTGCTAAATTGGTAGCAGGCACTTCTCCTGACGAGGGCTGGCTCTGAAATCTGCCGGCTTCAAAGGGAGCAAGATCATGTATAAACCATAATATGGGTGCACCGTGGCTCAAAAAAAGGAGGGAAAAAAGGGGGGGGGAGAGGCAGGAATAGATGAAATGTTACAAGTGCAAGGGGAAAATGAGGGAATAATGACAAATCTAATGCAACTCAAAGCAGAATTGTTGCACGAAAAAATGCATCCCACTGCTTGTGCATAAAATCAAGGCAGGCAGATGACATCCAGTTAACAGAAACATGTCAACAGTGAAGTAAAGTGAGAGTGAGTAAGAGAGAAGCCCCTGAGACAGCCAGGAACAAAAAATTAGTTGTCCTTAACAAGTTACGGCTCATCATTATATTCTGGCTTGGAGCCATAAAAGCAGACAGGGGTATATAATGAGCTGCTTAGAATTTTTTAGGGTGTTTATTGCAATTCATAGAATACTTGTCTGCGGAAAGGAATTTCTCAGTCAAAGAAGGGTGTGTGTCCTTTATATGTGATAGCACGCTATGCAAACAAACACGCAGAAAAAGGGGGGTAGCGTTTAAAAAATAATCCACATGTGCATGCACATGGCATGTGTGTGCACAATGAAACATGTTCTCTATGTTTAACGGACAAAACACATTAAAATGTACAATGTGTGCTTTTATTTCATATGTGAAAATTTCAACTTTAAGACCTACTGTGTGATGAATAGTGTGATTAAGCATTTTTGCTGACATGCAGTTTTTTACATTGCTAAATATGCTCTGTGTAATTGAACATGCACCACATTCATATGTTTATGCTTGTCCTCTTTTGACATGCATGAGTGCAGGACATATGCCTTTTATAATCATGCCCCGTTGTATTGAATAGGTGGTTTGATTTAATATTTAATTATATTTATTTATTTAATAATAATAATAATAATAATAATAATAATAATAATAATATAAAAGATGATAGATTCCCCCCCTTCACACAGACCCAGAATTAAGCACTAAAGTAGATTACTATCTTCTCTCTCACCCTCCCTGCCCCCCCTCATACACACACATTACAGCTGTCTGTCAAATTCTGAAATTGGGCATCAACTCATATTTTACACCTCTCTACTGTTGGATGCGGGTGGTGCTGTGGGCTAAACCACAGAGTCTAGGACTTGCCGATCAGAAGGTCGGCAGTTCGAATCCCTGTGACGGGGTGAGCTCCCGTTGCTTGGTCCCTGCTCCTGCCCACCTAGCAGTTTGAAAGCACGTCAAAGTGCAAGTAGATAAATAGGTACCGCTCCAGCGGGAAGGTAAACGGCGTTTCCGTGTGCTGCTCTGGTTCGCCAGAAGCGGCTTAGTCATGCTGGCCACATGACCTGGAAGCTGTATGCTGGCTCCCTCGGCCAATAAAGCGAGATGAGCGCCGCAACCCCAGAGTCGGTCACGACTGGACCTAATGGTCAGGGGTCCCTTTACCTTTACCTTTACTGTTGAACATATAACTTTGCCCACTTCTTTTATGCCCTGCTACACCCCAAAGGCGTAGCAAACTTTTATGGCTTACATTGCAGGCATTTGGACTAGATGACCCTTGTGGTCTCTTTCGATTCTATGATTCTGTGACCACGTATTTTACAGCTGAACATAAAGTTTGAGTCTGGATAAGTACCTTTGTAGTTATAATCAGAAATCCCATGCAGTTGTTTTTTTTTAAAAATACAAACAAATTTGAGGGTAGTATTCTATTATGTTTTATTCACAGTACACCCATTGAAATTAATAAGCATGGTCAAGTTTGGTCATTGATCTTAATAGGTCTACTCTGAGTAAAACTTAGTTGACTATCACTCTGAGCTTTTGTATGGTGGAGTCTGTTTTCTCAGATACCAGAAGTAGTATCTTCTTTACTGCTTGGTATTTCTTTTTTAAGTTCCCTGCTCTTTCTTTGGCATACCCTCAATTTTATTTACCTTCTGTCCCAACCTCCAGAAATTAAATGTTAGTTAAAGTAGAATAATAATGAGATTTCCATCCTGGTGTTCCATAGGATGTTTATTGTGTTGTTTTGTAACAAGGTTTACGATTGTATGCAGTAGCTTTGCCGCAACCTTTTCCATGGCAAAGTGAAGAATATGACATACCTTAAAAATCTTCATTGGGGGAAAAATATGGTTCTCATATTATCTCTGTGATGCAGGAAGTTTCCCATTCTTTTCCCATGGGAAGAAACTCCTTCACACAAATTCTTCTCCATATGAAATTATGATAGACTGTTGTTGCTTCACTTCATCAAAAAACAATGTACAAACTGGTGCTGAAAATGACATTTTGACAAGTCAACACAGCCCCTTTTGTAGTGTAGTACACCTGGTTTCTCACCTTGTCTTCTCTTCTTCTATCACAAAACCAAACCAAAGTTAATACAATATCTACTTTCCTTGTCCCTACCACAATTCTTAGTTCCGCCTCCATAGTCATTCTCAATAATGATTTGCAAACTTATCTTGGAAATGAAAACACCTCTCTGCTCCTGTTTATAAGCACTTCTGGCTGTTAAATAGAACTTCCCCTCCCTGTCCTTTCTCTGCATGGCCCCTAAATCTGCTCTGGAGGCTTGGGAGGGGGGAACTCAGAACATATTTAGGGAACATGTGGGAAGGTTACATTGTTCTAGCAGAAACCAAAGCTTTCCCACCTAAGAAATTATTTTGGGGAACAGAGGAACAGAATGGACATTGACCATTCCCATCTTCTCTGTGCCCCCTATATTATGTCACTCTGCTTTTCCCTTCCCATACAAGGAAAACAATCAGCTAAGGGCTAGAAGACCAACTGTATGCATATCCCAATTTGGGTGAAAACAGTTTCCATAATTAGAATGCGATAACAGCCTACCAATTTGAAGGCTAGGGTTGGTAATATTGAGGAGTGGCAAGTCTCTTTTCTTTCCCATTCTCATTGCTTCACCCCCTTCTAACCCCTTCTCTTCTCATTTGATGCTACACCTGTCCCAAGTGCTGAATCCAACATGAATAAGGGAAGGAAGTGAGTTGGTGATGAGTATATCTATGCCAGGAATGAAAGGCTTTGAAGTGTTTAAGGCATCCATGCCCTGGGGTCACCAGGAGAGGCAAAGTGACACTACGCTCTGGAGCCAGTGGAAGTCAGTGGGAGCCGTGTCTAGGGCAGGAGCTGGTATTATACCTCCACCTGATACCCAGACACTCCACACACTGGTCACAAGACTGCAACCTTCATACCTAGTCATATTTAACTAAGTGGAGGCCAATATGACACAACCCTACCAATATCTGTAAAGCTTTATTCCTTCCCAGGAACAGCTTGTGAGGTGGGATGGAGCCACTATACTAGCTTCCTGGCTGGTGGTTGAGTGTGTTGCCCCTGGGAGCAGCAGGAATGAGGTGGTGGGGAGGTTGGTGAGGGGCAACCAGCCAGGATCTTCAGATTGGCTCTGCTGCTGCATTTGCATCAAGCAGACGTCTCCAGTGCCTTGCTCCTGCCCCTTCCAGTAAGCAATAGCGACCTACCTGTTGGGAAGCTAGCAAGGTGATCTGCTTCTGGCACTAGCATATGCCATTGTTGTTGTCTGTAGCTTGGTTATGCTAGATTAGAATATGGCAAAGAATGACAAAAAGATGAGAGGGACCTGTGCAATTTTGCATGTGGGTTGAGGTGAAGGACTCTACTTCTTCTCCCATCTCTCTTTGGTTCAGCACACACATACACACCCCTTCTACAGTAGCGTTTTAGGATTGAAGGGAAATAGCCTAGTCAACTTTAATGTTGCTGCTACTTACTTGAGTACACTTGAACACCATTCATTAATCAGTGTATTGTTTTGCCACAATTTATTGATTCTTGTTTAGTGAAAGATGGCTATAGGAACATAGGTACAACACCGGTACATGATTCAATATTTATATGACTGTACATTTGGATCTTATCACTCACATCTCCCATTTTCCTTTCAAAATTTTCCTGTTTTCCCTCTTTAAGAAGTCCCTGCTTTTAAATCTCAAGTCAATTTCAAATATGATTTCCTGTGCTATGGAGTTATAAGACAATGATTAAAAAAAACCAAAAAACCCCAATTTTCTTACGCTCCATTTTAAGAGACTATAGCTAATAAGGTGAAGAATTGCATGTAAATCGAGGTTCCACAAACACTTGCTATTTATAGCAATGAAATAAAGAGCCATTTTGTAATCCTCAGCCTGATTTGAGGTTCATATTAAAAGTTCAACTCCCCAGAGGCTGTTTCCCCATAATTTTATGTGAGTAGGACCTGCACTTTACAGTGAAGAAGGAGTGGTCAAATTTCTATTTTTTTTTTAAACCATGAACTGAACTGAACTATTATTATTATTGTTGTTGTTATTGTTACTATTATTATTATTTAAAAAGTTGTTATTTGTGTTCATGAAAGTAGAAGAGTTATGATGTTTAAAGTATCATTTATTGTTGTTGCCAGTTTTCATATATACTTGTCTAGAGTTTGTTTGCTTTTTATATGCCTTTTATTATATGCGTGTACACACCCCTCCCCATTCATTCATTTTTATTCTGACGATTTACACAGCTTTCTCTCCTCTAGGTTCCCTCCACACATGGTCCCTCCACATCACAGTTTACATACGACTGGGATCCCTCATCCGGCCATAGTCACCCCAACAGTCAAACAGGAATCTTCCCAGAATGATGTCGGCTCACTCCACAGCTCGTAAGTATTTTTTTAATATTCAAATCTATTTTACAAACTTTTATTTAATGTTGCTTATTGTAGAAAGTGTGGAATATTGAAAGCTGCCTTATGACAAACAAAGTAAAGACCATTGGACCATGCAAGCTCAATATTACACATATTGGCAATAGTTTTCCAGGGTTTCAGACAGGGAAATATTGTGGATCAAGTGTACTACCTTCTACAAGCAAAGCATACACCTCTATCACTAAACAACAGCCCTTTTCCTATGGGATGGGTGTGCTGGGATTTACAAGCACCTAGAATGTGATTACAATCTCTTAACTTTCATTAGCCTTTGAGTTGTTTAGGGTGAATTGATGTCAAAGAGACATGAGCCTGCCCACCCCAGACCTGAGAAAATCCCAAGCCCCTTTCCTTCATTTGGAGAGTGCCTGTATAGATATATATGAAGTCTATGGTTTTTGAACGAGTCAAGATAGTGAAGAAATGTGTGTATTTGAAGCACTCAGGAATTCCTTATCTTTTTATTTATGGGTTGCTAATAGCAAAGTATTTATGGGAGGTGGGTGGCACAGGGATGCGGGTGGCACTGTGGGTTAAACAGTGGGCTTGCCTATTGAGAGCTCGGCAGTTCGAATCCCCATGACGGGGTGAACTCCCGTTGTTTGGTCCCTGCTCCTGCCAACCTAGCAGTTCAAAAGCACGCCAGTGCAAGCAGATAAATAGGTACCGCTCCGGCGGGAAGGTAAACAGCGTTTCCGTACACTGCTCTGGTTCCGCCAGAAGCAGCTTAGTCATGCTGGCCACATTACCCGGAAAAACTGTCTGCGGAAGCGACAAACGCCGGCTCTCTCGGCCTTTAAAGCGAGATAAGCATTGCAACTCCAGAGCCGTTCGCGACTGGACTTAATTGTCAGGGGTCCCTTTACCTTTACCTTATAGCAAAGTATGCAGCTTCTGAAATAACTTCAGTTATTTGTTTCCAAAGCAATTGCCAACAATTCTGGCTAAACCCAGTGTATGTGATCCCATGTTGTTTCTAGTAAGACTTGGAGAGAAGTTTTGCCCCACAGATATTTTGCACATTCATATGCTGTTTATTAAATAGGGGCCATAATTTAGTATATGCGCTGCCAAAGTGAGCACAAATAGGGGCTGTAATTTTATTGGCCAAGATCATTATTAACCAAATAAGCATTTTGAATGGTTAACCCGGGGCCCAATTTTTCATCCGCCCAGACATTGTGTTCAGACTCATCACAATTGGCTCAATTGGTTTTAGAAAAGCAAACACATTTCAGAGCCACATGGTGGGGATAAGCATCAGGAAGGGGCTATTACCTTCACACACTGCTTGGCACCTGGCTGGCTACTGCTGGAAACCAGATGTACAGCATTGTTCTGATCTTGGAAGGCTCTTCTTGCATTCTCATGAGCAGGTTCACTTGCACAGGCTTTGATTTCCCATTCTCCAACAGTTTGGATACCTGTCTCTTCGTCATCCTCTACCCTAATTGCTTCATATCTCAGCACCTATTGCTAGGCAAGAAAATTAAGACCTGGGGTTTGAAGGCTGTCTACTGCCTTGGGGAGAGTGGTTATAACCCAGCAGAGTAACACCTACTTTATGCCCCAGGTCCACTCTCTGGCATCTCCAGTAGCTGATTAGATTTCAGAAGAACTGTCTGCTGGAGACTTTGGAAAGCTGCTGCCAATACTGGGATAGTTAGACCAATGGTCAGGTTCACTATAAGTCAGCTTCTTCACATGTTCACTGTGTAAATTATTAGATGCCTGTGTTACTTGACGATCCACAGGGGAAGTTACAGGTGGGGAAGAGAAGAAAATTGTTGGAAGTGTTTATAAATATCCTGGGCAGCGGGAAGGATCACTTTCTGTGAGGGCAGTAAAATGGCTCCTTGCTACCTCTGCATCTTATGATAGTTCACCTCAAAGCTCATATTGCTTCAGAGTCAGGTACTCAAAACTGATGGCTATGTATATTTTGGAGCACAGAACCCTAGATATGGCAAAAGGTTAAAAATCTGAGTAAATAAATTTTCCTGATGTAAAAAAAATACATGGAGTACAGTGGTGGCTAGCAAAACGAAATGTATTCGTTCCGTGAGTTTTTTCGTCTTGCGATTTTTTCGTCTTGCGAAGCACGGACTTTGGAAAAGCTTCAAAAATCACCAAAGTCTTCAAAAACCTCAAAAAAGGCTACCGCACCGCGTGCTATGAGTTGCTCCTTGAAGTGAATGCTCGGTTTTAAGAAAAAGGAAACAAATTTGCAAGACGTTTTCGTCTTGCTAAGCAAGCCCATAGGGAAATCTGTCTTGCGAAGCAACTCAAAAAACGAAAAACTCTTTCGTTTTGCGAGTTTTTCGTCTTTCGAGGCATTCGTCTTGCGAGGTACCACTGTAGTGTACTGTAATCTCATGAAGCCATATTATCTATCGAAGTTTTAATACTATATTGGATGTGCACCAAGGTCAGCTCTCTCCCATACATGGCTGCTGGTATGATGCTTTACAGCTAGTTTCTGGGTTTTTGAGTTTTTCTTTGCTCCCCTCAATGTGGTTTTAATGATGGAGGCAAAGATTGGGATAAGTGCATAGAAGAATTTTGACAATGTTGTACAAGCTCCTTCTGTCTGTTCTTGTCAACCATCCAGAAAACATCAGGACTCCAAAAAAGAAGAGGAGAAAAAGAAGCCACACATAAAGAAACCTCTTAATGCATTTATGTTGTATATGAAGGAAATGAGAGCAAAAGTTGTAGCAGAATGCACATTGAAAGAGAGTGCAGCCATCAATCAAATCCTTGGTCGAAGGGTAGGTAACTAGTCAGGATATGTATATGCAAATTTGCATGTGGGATAGAATGAGAGTGTGATACATGTCTGAAATGAAAGGGCACAACCCACAATGTTATTTTAAGTGTGATTATGGCATTTGGCTGCCCAGTGGAACTTTCGAGCTTTCTGGTTGAATACTTGTGCTTTGAAACTTCCTTGCATTCTACTTACAAAGACAAGGAAATAAAGTTACATTTTCACCAAATGCATGTGCACCTGCACAGCATAATCATATGCTACTTACTTTTATCCATCAGATACATTTCTTTTTCTGTAGATATGACCCCGCTTTGATGTAGACCTTGCCTTTTCAACTGCATCCACCTCTCCATCAGTGCTTGGGCATCACCATACCTTGGTTGCTCTGCCCCTTAATTCTGAGACATGTCTTAGGAACCCCAGCATTCTTACTTCTCTCTGTAAGCTATCTCTAAACACACCACTGTAGCCTATTAGTAAAGAGCTCTGTACTTAGAAAGCTGTAGAAGCTTTTACTTGAAGCTTGATTCTCCATTCTCTAGATGTAGGAACCTTAAGTCTGGATGTTGTATGAACTGTAGGCCTCTGTTCACGAGTCCCATGTGAAGCTATAGTAATTTATGTAACTGGTAGCAGAAAAATAATAGTAAAAATAAACTTCTTACATATGGAAGGTGGAGTTGTGTCTTAAAGCAGGCCTTCGCAACTTGTGGCAAAGCATAGTTCTGAAGACAGGTAGCAAATTCAAGATTTATTGACTTCCAAGCAAGCTACAGCTTGTAGGTTCTATTTTACTTGTTCTGTCACACATTGTGCAGGCCTGCCTTACAGGCATTAAAAATAGGTGTTTGATTAATGTATGTCATTATTATTATTTGGAGGAAGCCGGTTTACCAGAGTGACAAATTGTGACAAGTGGGGAAGGGAGAGGCAAATTTAAAGTGTGGTCTACTTTATGGGCATTTCTTGCATGTCTTGTTCAAATGAATGCTGGTTAAAGGGGAATAGCTGTTGGCGGCTGGTCCATCAGGGTGAGTGGGGCTCTGTCCCATCAAGACCTCACCTGCCTGCCTTCTTACAACCATTCCTGGGATGGCACCACCTGTCATTTTCCTCCTCCTTAGTCTCAGTGCTGCCCTTTCACAAACAGCAAAGAGGATGTTGGGGACAAAGCTGGAATTAGTTGATTCTGCCTGTCATTGGCTCCTGCTTCTACTACTGTTGGTCTTCCAATGGGCACCATCTACCACTGGTAAAAGTCCTTGAAGAATTACACTATTCCGTTTTCAAAAGTGAAAGGCTCCATCGGTATAACCCAGCTTAAACTAACCTGGATAAAACAGAGTTCTTAATAATAAATAAATGAATAGTCTGCATCAGTTGATATGCTTTAATTGGCTGCCATTTTCCAAAGTTTGAATGTGAATGCACATTGTACACACACTGTATTACTGACGTTCTGTTGTGCTTGTGGTTTTGTTTTCTTTCTCTCTGCAGTGGCATGCATTATCCAGAGAAGAACAAGCTAAATATTATGAACTAGCCAGAAAGGAACGACAGCTCCACATGCAGCTTTACCCCGGCTGGTCCGCACGGGATAACTATGTAGGTGGCTATGTAGGTGGAATTTTTTTCAGTAGTAGAGCTTGTAGACAAGTACTGCTGTAATCTGCTGAAGTACACCCACACACGGAAGACAAGCACTACCAATCCAGTAATTCTAGCGGATGTTTTGGTTTTGTCGCCAACCCATTTGGATACAATTGGCACCCATTCAACTGAGGTGTGTCAGTAGAGCTCTGAGGGGGGGCGGGGAAATCTGGCCGTGTGTTTTCCATCAGGGCACCAGCTTTTGTGCAGTTTCCAAAAAAAGAAAATAATAAAACAAGAAAGAGCTCCCTCTCTATTATCACCCTCATCTCCTTCCCTTACCCCCCAAATTAGTGCCTTGTTGCATACCTGTGTGAGAGTATAGTGGAAAGTGGAAGAATGGCTTACCCTAGCTTCAGAGAAGGACTGGCAAAGACTTGTTGGAGGTCTTGCTCTCAAGTGGGGCTAAATAAATTATTCCACCCTCTACTTTTTTATATTATTGTACTGTTGTCTGTCATGGTCACAACTTTTTCATAAATGCTTTCAGTTCATGATGTCTTTACCAAACATCTTGGTGCTAGCTATTGGTGAACTATTCCTGTGCAATTCTCATTTGCCACACTTTTCTTCCATTGAGTTATTCTAACTGTGGCTGCTTGCTTTCAGAGATCAGTGTCTCGATTTAGCAAGAGAGAGATGTGCATGGAAGCTGCCTTTTGCATGCATGACAAACCTTCTTTTGTGCTGGCAATGCAAATGCATTGTGAATGAGCATTGGACACTAAAATGTTCATTCAAACCCTGATGGAGTGGCTGGCTTCATCTTTAGATGTGAAGGGGATGCAAACCTGCATAAATCTACCAATTAATACGCATGACTGTTTGGTCACAGCTATGGCTGAATTGCAACCAAAATCCCATAGGCAGGAAATAAGCATAGCATGTACATTTAGAAGGAAGTAATAGCTCACTGATAAGTATTTCCAAGTTTAAAGATTGTACCTAATAGAAACTGGTAAAATCTCTAAAGCTTCCCAGACATAATTAATTAATTAATTAATTAATCAATCAATCAATCAATCAATCAATCAATCACTGAAAGGCACCAATCGTGTAAGGGAAAATTTAAATAGAGGCCAGATGTCAACAGTATCAAGACATTATTGCAAGATCACAAGTGGAAGGGGGGTAATCAATTTATTTCATTTAAAAACATTGCTCCTCTGCTTTTGCCACAGATACTGTTGAGCTGTTTCGCAGAATTAGAATAATATACAAGATGACATAAAAGCTGAAATACACCCACACAGCCCCAACATATTAGACCCTACCAAACAGATGTTTAAACCAAGTCTTGCAAGCACTATGGGAAAGTTAATACAAGTAGGCTTTGACAGATCTCCTGAGCAGCTGGTTCTACAAAGCCCTATAATTGAGAAGGGTGTGCTTTATATCTGGTAGGATGACCAGATCCTGTAGCTTTAAGAGTTATATTGGAGAGGTTTCACCTTAACATGAGAAGCTGGACCTCTGAAATTCCTTCTTCATACAGGTATAATAGATACAGCATCCCTGACCTCCTTTGCCACTGGTCATTGTATTGTTCCTGCCAATCTTACCTCTCTTACTGCAGACAATCTGATATGCATTATACTTAGCAATTTTGTTGAATCTGCTGTCTTGATTATTTATTTAGACTGCAGTCCTATGCACATTTTCCTGGGAGTAAGCTCCATAGAACTCAGTGAATCTTAGATCTAAGTGTGTGGGGGGGGGGGATGCATTAGTTTTGTTTTGTTTTGCAAAGGCAGGAATTTGTTCTTCTGTAAATTAGGTAACCTATGTTCTTATGCAGCTGCACATATTTGCATGCATAAGCCTATATGAAGAGGAGAGGCACATTAATATGCTACCAGGCAACATTTTATTAATTCCATTTACTGAGAGAAAACAAAGACAGCATCTTAGTTTAGTATTTTGGCTCCTAAAGATGAAGTGTTGTTTAAAACTTATAATCAACATCTGTGCTATCAAAATCCTCACATTATCCTTCCTTAGTTCTTATTTCTTCACATGCATAAGAGAGTATCTGTATACCCTCTTTTGAGGTGATTTCCCTTACAACCCAGGAGCTGTCTCCAACCATTTTTGCCACCACCAAATGCATAGCCCACATTTTGTGCCATGAATGGAGTGGAATGAAGCTGTCAGACCACAGGGTCGATTCATTCCTGGTACTCTGCAGTCTGATTCCTCTTGGGAGTTCCTGGGGGAGTAGCGCTGGGATGTGCCGTAATGCTTGAAAGATTTCCAGGAAACATTTCCTCTGCTTTAGTGACTGTGTCACTGACAGATGGGCATGTACTGTGTCTTAAATGTTTAGGACCTTTACATTTGTCCTCAGCATGTGAGCACTGAAAATCCCTTTCTTCTCAAGCTAAAAAGGACAGGATAAGAAAGCTGATACGTCCCCAGCAGCTTGAGGCTCTATCCCCACCTGACCTTCAGGGGGAACCTTACTACAGTAGGAGAACTCAATAGCTTTGGATCACACAAGCACATGATCTACAAGGGTTTTACTTTTTTCTGCATAACACTCAGAATTCTTGGAGTCTATCCTCTTCCACGTGCTTTCTTTGGACAACAGTCTTTCTACAGATATAGAAAGGAAATGGGGACTGCACTGTATGTAGTGACTAGATGACCCTCTGTGTCCTTTTCATCTTGTATTTATGTCTCACACACATGATAGTGTCTGCCATACATAATGAAGTTTTGGAGGCCTCTGTGCACATATCTTAATTTTTTCACAACTTCAAGCAAAATTAGATATCAGACGCTAAGTCCTTGGTTCCAAGTGTCCGGTCAAAATTTAAGTATTAAATTTAGGGTTCAAATTTTTATTTTTATTTAAGCAGCATGTCAACCAGGATAAGAATTTTGTATACTTGAAAAATATTTTTTAAAAACCACTCCCTGAAGACAGATTAACAGTTGTTATACAAAAGCATGAATTTTCATTTTAAAAATAATCTCAGAAGTTCAATTTCAGTCCCAGGATGGATGGATTCAGTTTACAATACCCTTGCTATTCAGTCTCCATGGGACTACAAAAATTTATTTTGATGAGCAAGACACAAATGTACAGTACTAATAAATTGACAGCTGGCTCACACGTGACAATGGCCCTACCCAAGATCACTTAGATCACACAAGGTCTCACCACCAGCTCACATCTAATCTATGCTTATATAAATTCTCTTGTTTGTGGGAGCTGGCGCATCTCTGCAGGATGCGTATGTATCAGAGGTCTAAGGTTTTTGAGCTTGTACCACTATGGAAATTGTAGCGGTTTCATATGCCACACACACATAGAAGCATCAGTTCACTGTGACATCACATGAAGATGGCCTAGCTATAGTTACTTGTAATTTTAAATTAAAAGGTATAAGGTTAAATAAACAAATAAATCAGTAAAACAACAGAGTAGAAAGATTAGCCACTCTGAGCCCGGCTTCGGCTGGGGAGGGGGGGATATAAATAATTTATTATTATTATTATTACTAAAGCTACTTACAAAAATCACAAAAATACCTAGAGAGCTATGGGTTCAGAGTGGAGAGCTCACTAAAAGTACCTGTTTCATCAGCGAAAAATAAAAATTCAGTGTTAGGAAATACTAAAGAAGGACTGAAATTATCAATAAAAGTATGATCACTCTGAATACTGTGTACATTTCTGGTCCTCTCTCTCAAAGAGTATGCCAGTTTGCTGAAAGAGCAACAGTCTTTGGGGATTATTAGTTTGGAAAATACAAAACTAAGGAGGGATATAATAAGGATTTATAAAACCATGCATTTTTATCAAGTGAATGATGAGGGAGAACAATAGAGTAGAGCTTAGCAGTGTAAGGTTTAGAAGTCAAAAAGGAAGCACTTAAACATGCAATGCCTTATTAACATTTATTATGGTGAGATATAATGTCTCTTAGCTTAGATTGATTTTAATTAATCAATAATTAGTCAATGGCTATTAGCCATGTCATAGCATCTCCATCTTCAGAGGCTCTAGGTCTCTGGTGACCAAACTATGGGGACTAGCAGTGGAACAGAGTTTCTTGGTTTTAAGCCACCTAGAAGCATCCAACTGTCTGTTATTGGGGAATGAATATTAAGTGTAGGTAGATATTGGGCTGATCCAGTAAGACAATGCTTTTGAATACCGTAAAATGTAGCAGTTTTGAAAGACAGCTACATATTTTCCATTCATTTTCAAGATACCATATAACATGATATCATATGTTCCCATGCTGTCTGTGTAACATTTACTAATATTAGGTTATGTGTTTTTATATTATAAAACTCCCTGTGATGCTCGGGTGAGGGGCAATGTATAAATTTAATTATTATTAACACCAGTGATGAAGAACCTCTGGCCCATCACATGCTGTTGGACTGCAGTGCCCATCATCCCTGACTATGAGCCAATACAGGCTTGGGTTGACAATATGTAGAGAGCCACACATTCCCTATCCTTGCCTTAGGCACTGGAAATGTCTATATGGTGGCTCAGTAAACAAAAAGAGATTTGCCAGTCCACCTAATTATAGCTGTTAGACATCATGTGTAGGAGCTTGTGAACGTTGCATATTCTATAGTGAAAAGTACACATCTCTTCCAGAATGCAAGGATTCTAATAGAAACAAAACATCTTTATACTGTTTCTCTTCCCACAACATTGCCACTTATTTAATATTATGTACTGGGTTCAGAAACTTGTTTTTGAGGAAATATGGAAGGGCCTTTGTCAAGTTCATCTATATTAACACAGATTTTGTAGCTTGGTTTGAAAAGTCAACCAAACTATCTGAAGTGAAAAGATGCACTTGTCAGGTATTTTTGATGGATTACTTTCGAAGGGGAGAATAGTTTTTCTAAAATACTTATTACAGTGTCAGATTAAATGATAGGAATTTACTTTTCAACAAGCTATCTTGTTATCTGATGGTAAAGGAAGCTGGTCAAGTAGAAACTTATAATTGCTTGACTTTTATGTGGGGAGGGGGAATTGAATTTCCCACCTCTTCCTCTAGAAGGATTAATTCAGTTCTACCTGTTTTGCTCCAGTCCTTTTCATTCAAAATAATAAACTCTCCATGAAAGATGTTTACTAGTTCACTATCCTTGTCACTTTTGTTGGTAAAATAAAATCTATATATTTTATACCATAAATTTAAAACTGTTTCAATAATATTGCGTAAAAATTTTTGATCCTTAGTTATGCAGTACACCATTGAAATGTCTGAGTTGTTTTCGCCCCCCCCCCCGTGGAATTATTTATGAAAAGGCTATGAAACATTAATCTTTGTGGATTTTGAGTATGGTAGTTAGTACTATATAGCTGAGATACTAGTTCCATTCTGCAAATCACCTTATATGTGGTAGAGATTAAGTTGAGGCTTAAGTTGGGTAATTACTCCATTCCTGTAGTAGTGCCACAAAATTCCCGGCAGGTGCATTAAATCAAAACAAAACAAGCAAGCACAGACACAGCCTTCCATCAGCAAAAGTTCACCTGAACAAGACTTTATTTGTCACATCCAAATCGGCAGGGTAGCAGTTTACAACCAGAATGAGCAAGGAGGAACAAGTTCAAAGACCTTATGCCTGGAGACCTGCATGAGCTACATTTTCAAAAGGAACGTTCACATCTCCTCTTCTTACTGGTACATTCCAGGGAACATAAACATCATAGTGGACATGCTGAGTTGAAACCCAAAATGAATCGCTGAAGTGGGAACTAGACCAAGCTATTGAAGAGAAGACATCACAGATCTAGGAAAGCCTCTCGCCTACCTACCTTAGGGTTGTAGCCAAATCTTCACTAAGCCCAAAGCTTTCTCGTTCCGAGAGCCTGCTTTCAGTTTGCCCGCTGGTGAACAGAGATCTAGTCTCTGTTACTCCCTTGTGAATTTCCATTAATATCTCCTTATTAGAAGCAGAACATGCAAGTAACCACCAGGCTAACCACACTACGCAGAGCCAATAAAGCAAGGTGAGACTGAGCAGCCTTTTAATGTTTGCTCAGCATTGCCAGTTCTGTTGTAGGGAAAGCAAATTTACTGAACATAGACACGAGCCCTGTTCAGGCCTTACACTAATGAGGGAAAGCGGCAGGACAGATGAGTGTGAGCATGCTAGCTTTACTTCACATACACCCACAAGTTTGTTCTCCGTGACTAATTGCAGCTGGGAACTGGCTTCTGCTTGTGATAAAAGTGAGCTCTGCATCATGGAGGAATCCTAGCCAAGTGGGAAAAACCTCCCTGCAGACGGTTGCAGCTCAGTTTGTGAGGGGCAATGGCAATAGTGATGGGGTTGAGCCTAGCATGTTCACCCCCATCTTCCTTCTCAGGTGTTTTATTTTCTTACTGGTATAATACCTGAATAGGACTGCTGTTCTTTTCATTTCTTGGCATATTAAAAATAAGAATGATGCTTCCTTAAGGTTCATGGGGAAGTTGAGCCTTATTTCTAATACTTACGTCTTTGTTTGTTTGTTTGTTTGTTTGTTTGTTTAAATTTATATACCCCCCTTCATCATAAGATCTCAGGGTGGTTTACAAAATAAAATACAAAATAAAAACACAAGTAAATAATTAAAACTGTTGACAGGAAAAGGTTTCCTGCTGAATGCAAGTTTGCAATCCATTTTTAACTTTATTTGTTCATGAGATTTTGTCAGACATTGTAGAGCATATTTTGGGTACAATATTTTCCCACCCATCCCCAGTCCCATTTGTTCTGACTGGATGAAGAGCAGAAGTATGTAATGGTAATTTATGTAACACAAACAAGAGTCTTGATTGCTGGCTAGTTTTGGATTCTTTATGGGAAGTGTTAACATTAAATGCTCTGACACGATTTTATCCAATAGTAGTCTATATCAGTTGTCTTCAGCGCTTCAGATCCAAGACCCACCTTTAACCCAAACACACATTTGGTGACTGATTTATTGATTTATTTTATCATACATTTATGTGCTGCTCTTTGTACACATGTGTAAGTTATACTCTTAGGAGTTCTGAAGTGTCGCTATGACTAGAATGAAATGTTAAGTAGAAAGTGGGCAATTTGAGATGCTGAAAAGCGTTGTGTTGCCACACACATTGAAATGTTTTCAAATATGTACAATTCTAGCAAGCTTTGCAGAACATTCCTTTCCTCTTGCCTCTTTTTGAAAGTAGGTTCTGTAACAACCCTTTCATGTATTTGTGTTTCATTCAGGGCAAAAAGAAGAAAAGGAAAAGGGACAAACAGCCAGGAGAGACCAATGGTAAGTAAAATGGAATGTTTTACGTATTCCTTAGTGGAACAATGAAGGCCTTAAGTTACTAATACTGTGCATAAGAAGAAAGTTTGAAATCTCCCAACCTTCTTGCCACAGGGCCATTACTACATCCAGCTTTTTCCTGTTGGATTTTAAGTACAGTTAAATTCTTATTGCTCGCCTTTTTAAACTAGTAGCCATGTAAATGCATGAATAGCATATTATAATGGTAGTTACGTTTGTCCTTAATAACTGCAGAGCTACTCACTGTAGAGCCATAGTTTGTTAATGCCTGTGCCATTATTACCAAAGGTGTGTGTGAGAGAGAGAGTTTGGTATTAATCTGGGCTGTTTCTGTGTGAACTGATGCATGCCTTTACAGTGGTAAATTGCAGCCATTTTTTTTAAATTAAGGAGGTTTGCCATTCTTTCTAGAAAATTAGAAATACTGCATAGGCAATCTCATAGTCAATTTTGAAAAAGCCCTGATTAATTTTTTTCTTTGAAGCCTTTGTATAATTTGTTCTTTTTTTTCAGAACACAGCGAATGTTTCCTAAATCCTTGCCTTTCACTTCCTCCGATTACAGGTGCTAATGTCATTTTCAGCCATTTAAAATAGTTTGTAAATTGCTCTTTTTTATTCTGCCATTTTAGATTTTATTAACATTTAAACACTGACATTAAAAATAAATTTATCATTCACACGTTTGTAGCGTATATATATGTGCTATGGTTAGTTTTTTTTCTTTGTTTCTGATTTGTTATTCATTATAGTTGCTATTAAACAGTAATGCAGTAAAAATAACTCATTTGTACTAACTGTGCAAATTGAATATGCAGTATTTCTTTAAAGAGACTGATATAAAAAGCTTAATAATGAACCTCCTTAATCTAATGGCATTTTATGCGGCACCCACTAAGTCTTCTCATGCCTGCATGCGATATATATATATATCTGTATAGAGATATATATATAGACATATGCCTTTCTACTCAAACATATCCATTGCTATTCACCTGCTTTACCTGCATACCACTTGCTTCCATGCTTCTGATCATTTTATTTCTGGCTGAAACTAACATATCCATTTTGCTTTCTGCTTATTCTGAGCCATTTCTTTTTTCTTTTTTAAATTATTTTTTTAAAAAATACAAATTGAATGTTTATTCCCAAAGCTGCATTATCCCCCGCCCCAAGAAGAAAGCATGTTAGCTATTTCTATACTAAGTTCCTTGTCTCCCCTCCACACACCTTTTCCCCCTATAAAAATAAATATTTCTATATCGAAAGAGAAGTCCACCAAATAGTGTTCTTCACAAACCCGCTGCATTTCTTGGGGCTTGTGCAGAAACAGTAGACGGGTTGTGCCTCCAATGCCTCGTGAATCAATTGCAATTCTTCCCATTATTATTATTATTATTATTATTATTATTATTATTATTATTATTAACAGTCCTTTCCAAAGGGATACTGCAGCTTTAATTGCAACAGCTAATTTCAAAAGTTTGATAGATGTGACAATCACTATTTAAAGAAAATAAAACAATCAAAAGTTGATATTTTGCAGTTAATAATGAGGTCATTGATTTTATTTCCTTTTATTTTTATTTATTTTTCTTATTTTTATTTTTAATTTTTTTATTCTCCTTTTCTCTCTCTCTCTCTCTCTCTCTCTCTCTCTCTCTCTCTCTCTCTTTCTTTCTCTTTTCCTGCTCGCTTCTTTCTTGACCTCATTCAGACCTGAGCGCTCCTAAGAAATGCCGAGCGCGCTTTGGCCTTGATCAACAGAATAACTGGTGCGGCCCCTGCAGGTGTGTATAGTCTCCCCCCCAACCCCGACTTGCTATGGCTGGTTTTGCAGCTGGTTTATTTGGTACTTCCCCCTTCCCCTCCCTCTCCTCCTGCTTTGTTGCTTTGTAGCTCTGTGTTGTGATCTAGAAGACACAAGGGAGTGGGACGCTGCCGTGAATGATCATCTCTTTCTGTTTAAAGGATTTCGCTCTCTTCCGCCGCCCCCCCCTCATTTTTGTTTCCTCCACCCACCTGCACACTGCCGCTAGCTGGAAAATTCCCACTGTAAGACAGCATCAGCCTAGGCTTGCACACACAATCCCACCCTCCTCTCTGGAAAGTTCCATACTATCTATATCTATATCTATATCTATATATATATATATATATATAACATTGCTAAACATCCTTTGATACCACAGTGCAGAGTTCAGCAGAGAAGACACAGGGCTAAGTGAAGAGAATGCACAGCAGGCTTAGGCATTGTAAGTGTGTGTCGCCTTGTGGAGATCCTCTTTCTTTCTTGCCCTTTGGTCTGCAAGATTGCCAAATGAACTGGGAGAAACGTTAGCTGTAGCTAAGATTTCGCATCCAACTGAGCTCTATCCACCATTGTGTTGTATTTTTTGTGTTTACCTTGTGCTAACAGATGCAAATACTCCAAAGAAGTGTCGGGCATTGTTCGGGCTTGACCGACAGAGTTTATGGTGCAAACCGTGCAGGTATACTACCCATTAGGCCTTTGGGAACTAAAAGCATTCTGTCATCTTAGTATTAAATGTGTGGTTTATTTTTAACCCCTCCCCTTCCACTTCTCGCCTTCCTTGCTTCTACGACATTGATTGCTAATCAATTTTTGATCTTCAGAATTCTTTGCTAATTCAATGCAAATTTCTTTTCCTTCTTGACCAATAACCTCTCTTTTGGTAGTAGAACTGGGAGTTGGTACACACATCCCCAAGATGCAGAAACTAACATTTTCTTGGTCAAACAAGTGTGTTAAGTGGACATCCGTACAAGTGTCTATAAGTGTATGCTCTCAGTCTCCAAAGGATATTTGCAGCACTGGTATTTTCACTGTGATGAAAGAGGATACAAATTAGAATTTCTGCTTGGATCTAAGCTAATAATATATTGGGAGTCTATATAACAAATTCTTCTTTATATTTTTGAATCAATCTTGTGTGCTTATGAAAGCTCAACTAAAATTCATATTAGGCACATTCATAAGGTGCCTGGCAAAAAATATTTGCAGTAGTCCATTTGTCTCTGGCTTGTTAAGTTGACATTTGCTTGGCAAGTTGTTTTGGGATTTTAATCAAATTACAGGACATTGTTCTGCATTGTTCAGCTTAATGGCACCGAAGACCAAAACATTTGAAACAACCCATGTTCTACTGCAGGATAAATTCAGTATGCACTTGTTTCTTGGTGAAGGGAAGCAAACTATCTCTTGTTGAATTCTTTTTTCCCCTTAATATGGTTAAATTTGTTATTTCTCTGTTCTGATCCAAGCAGTCTTTGAATTTGGAATATTATGATGGTAGGTATCTCAGTCCAACACACACTCTTTTCTGTATGTAGTGCTCCCCTCCTCACCTTTCCCTCTGATTCACACCCATACCATGTGCTTCATTCTGTTTTTTTAGACAATAGAGCAGTTATTCATATTATATGCATGCCAATTCTGTTAGTTTTGTGATTCCGAGCTATACACATGGATTGAAAACGTACTGTACATCTAATTGTTAGATAAAGTTCATGCATTGTCCTTTAAGGACAGCATTCCACCTAAACTCTGTAACTTCCATCAGATGCATGCGTCAGCACTGTGACTGTGTGACAGAAGCAGCAAAATAGCACAGGTCATTGTCAATGCAGATTATTAAATACCTTTTGGAAATTACAAGTTCAAGAAACATTTGAACAGCCAGATTACAACTTTAGCTTTCTAAAAATGAGATAACTCATTTAGAGAGAGAAATTCCTCTTAACACCACTAAGCTTATCTGGCAGTTATTCTAGTACATAGCAGTGGCGTAGCGTGGGTTGTCAGCACCCGGGGCAAGGCAAGTAATTTGCGCCCCCTAACCCATGGATTTGCGCCCCCTAACCCATGGATTTGCGCCCCCTAACCCTAACCCCCAGATGTTGCGCCCGGTGCGGCCGGCCCCCCCTGCACCCCCACGCTACGCCACTGGTACATAGAGACATAGGCGGCCATTTTTATATTTGTCAAAACTAGAATGCTGGTGGAAGGTAGGAATTATGCTCTAAATCCCTTATCAGTAAAGGGACTATTTTGAACTGAGATAGAGGCCAGCAATGTTGGCTCCACACATCTGGTCACTGCAACATAAGCAAAGGCATCCCTAGCCATCTGTCTTGAAGGCTATACAGTAATAAATACTTTGTCAAAGGCTTCGTTTGGGGCACCTCAGGTGCTCACTGCCATATTCACCTGTGACTTGGTTTGTGCACGACTCTTTGCCCTGGGAGGAAAATGAGATTAAAGACCATTTTTGTATGTTTCTTTGTTTGGTCAAAATTGACTAAGGTGCCTAATTGTGCATGGGAAGGAGGTTGGGATCAAGGGAGCCCAATAGGATGTCTTTTGAGGATCAGATTTGCCTCTAGCTGCCTGTCTCCAGCATCTGCTTCTTTTATTACCTTTTTACTGCAGCCAGTATTTTATTGCTTTAAAACTACATTTAACTGTTTTCAAGTCATATTTAAAGAGGATCTGCTACATGATCTGTAGTATTTTCAGTCAAATGATCATTGAATTGTGTGTGGAGAGAAACAAACTCTTTTCTCTAATACAAAATAGCATTTTCAGCTTAACATAATTTCAGTTTAGTTCTAAAAGCTTTGCAGTAGGATCTTTAAAATGTCATTCTTGAAGCTACAGAGCATGCATATTAACACTGCAAAAAATTTTTTTAAACAAACTGTTACAATAAACTTTGACTTGAAACTCTGTAGGTCATCACTTTCTCTCTTTCTCTCCCTCACTCTTTCTGCTTGACTCCAGTGTTTTGTTTTTCTGGGGATAGATGATACATTGCAGAGTTCAGTAAAGGAGCAAATACTGGACGTGATTGGGTGAGGGCATCCCATAAACCCAAGATAGTTTTTGCTTTCTGATAGCAAAACTCTACTGAGAGTAAAATGAGGACAGTTGGGACAATATTAGTATTAATTAGTACTTAATATTCCAAATTTGCATTAGTCTGAGAGGATGGGTAAGTATCATGGCCCACACTTCATGTGTGTATCATACCTAGGTCAGTACTGTCTAGAACATAGAGTTAAATACTTTAAAGGTCAGTTAAATTAGGTATAATGCTTTTAGATAGGTTTTCTATAGCTGTTACCAGTGCCATCATAACTAGCTGAACAATAAAGTGCTTTTGGGTTTCAATTCCAGTATTTGCTTCATGGTATGTCATCTACACTATATTAAAGCATATATGTATGAGACATTTACCACTGGGCTCAGGGACACCTTAATTATTCAATTAATTAATCTAAACATGGTTTGGAGCTAAAAAATTTGCCCATAATCCATTAGGTCTAAAGTGCAAAGAGAGAGAGAGAGAGAGAGAGAGTGCTTTGCATGTTCCATGACTTATTAGTGCTGTGTTTATATTTCACAGTTCTGTGGCTGCTCTGTGTAAGCACAGAAACTTTTGTTGAGTGCTGAATTAAAAAGTTGTAAGATTATTTTTTTAAAAAATCAAGTTCCTGGACCTTATGGTCAGGAAAATCACTGCCAACATTTTGAATTTCCAAATGTTGACCAGAGAAGGAAAATACATTTATGGCTTGCATAGCACTTTGTCCCTTGCCATAACTCACAAAATAAACCGTTCAGGATAAGAAAATAGGTCTGTATTTATTAATTATTATAGAATTCAGCTTTTCTCAGCACTGAATTTTTTTTTTACATACTACCCTGGGCTTACTACTTGTTTTCTACAAGCCTCATGCTGATGACCTACTGTTTACTCAGCTATAAATCTATACCTGATGCAACACTAATCACACACGTCCTAAGAAACATCAGTTTCTCTTGTCCTTTATATAAAACTGATTTGCCTGAACCATACGAGACTGATTCTGATTTTGAAGCGATTTCTGTAAATGAATGGCAGCAAACAGTAACAACCGAAACACCACTTTCAGTAATGACGCTACATTTTGCCATCGCATGTTCTGGGTTTTCTTGGCCCGATGCTGTAGGGAAATCCTTTAGTTGTAAAGAAGAGTGGGTGTCAGGGAGGTGGAGGAAACTGAATTTGGGCACTGATCCCAATCCTATTAGGGACAACACTGGTAACGCAGACATGTATAGTTCTCTTCAGCACCTCAGAACAAGAACCCATCTTGAAGCTTGTTGGCTTCTTTATGGGCTTACCATTGCAGGCTATGTCTGTAATGACCAAATCCTTGAGCAAGGATCTGTGAAGTTGAGTTTGGTGAGAGGGGTTAGCATCTAGAGATCCTATCCATTGATCCATGAAGTGTATGCATGCACACACATGCTCCTCTACCCTTTGTCCTGCATGGCCTGCCAGAGCCTCCCACTGCCTCCCACCAACAGCATGGCGACTGATTCAGAAGGTCCCCATGGCATTGACAGGTAGAGCTCTGTGTGCTATTTGGAAAACACTGATCTGTAAGGCAAGATAATAGTACCTTGCATGCCGATGTGGAACATATAATGGGATCTCCTAAATATTAGCACCACTCTGTTAATATAATCTTGCTTATTTCCCATGGGTTGGTAAAAAAATATATGCTGCTTTGAACTGTTGATATGGTAACATTGCCTCCTTTCTGCCTAAAGGGACTAATTAAAGAGTAAGACATAAAGAACATGAAATAGTTCAGGCCAGTGGACTACATCAATTTCTCGCTAATAGATTTCCAGTTTTTATTACTTTAGGTAGGAGGCTTCTAGCAAGGTTCTGTTTAGAGCCCACCAATTACTCTTTTTTATCTTTTAACTTGCCTTAATAAAGCATGGTTTGCTGTTGCTTGCCATCTCGCACTTTCTCTTTCCTTTTATTTTCTGCTCTGTGCTTTGTTGCTTTAATTCATAGGGTTTTACATGCATGGCTGTCTTAGTTTCTAGCATGTATTGATCAGCAGGCTAATGTGGTTAAAATTCTCCACTGCCCTAACAATTGACTTTGCTGTGTGGAACGTGGGGCAGAACCTTAATCTCATTTTTTATTATTATTTTTTGGGGGGAAGGGAAAAGTTATTAATCTGTTCTGTTCCAGAAAACTTTAGGAATTGACAAGAGCAAGTTGCTTGGGTTTCCTAGCTAATCCTTTCCAAAATGTGACCCATTCTATTTATTTACTTATTATAAAAATATTTATATACCACTAAATCCTAAGAGCATATCAAAGCAGTTTACAACATTAAAATGATTTTTAAAAAAATGATTTATAAAAGCATAAAAAGTTAAAAACAATTCAAGGGGGGGATGAGAGCTAAATTTGGAAGCTGCCTTATACAATTTGCTCCATTTTGACCAGTATTGTTTACACTGCCTTGGCAGCAGCTTCCAGACAGAGGTCTCTCCTAGTCCTACCTGGAGATACCAGGGATTGAACCTGGGACCTCATAGAATAAAGTGCAAATGTATCATTAAAGGTGCACTGACAGAGCATCAGTGAAGCGAAATGGAGATTGTGACATGAAACTAATGCTGGGTGGAATGCCCTCTGAAGTGGACATAGTCCACTCACTTGGATTTGAAAGTGTTAACTCTCAGATTACAGATGACTGGGTGATAGTGTTACTTTACTGGACTTTTATAATTACACCAGTGGAAAATTGCGCCAGCTGACCTTTATAATTCTACATATGGGTCAGCTTGGAATCAATCACTTAAGCCCTGACACCTGATGGGGGCATTGGTCAGTTTCAACACAGGGTCAACTGGCCACATACGATTACTTGCCTCTCAGCCTCAGCTTAGAGTCTCATGCTAACAGACGTGAACTTCAGTTGAGAAAGGTGCCTTGTATTACTCCAACATGAGTGCTTTGGGCAAAAATGAAAAAGATCAAAACGTCGTGTTTGCTGTGACCGGTTTTTAGAATCCGTTTGCCCTGTGGGAAACTGCTCCAGAGGACGCATTCATTGTATGCCTAATATTTTTATTCTGCCACTAGACGTGTCTTCTGAATATTAGGCAGTAGGTGCAATGCATAGATGTTGTTCTTTATATAAGTTGGATAAGACAGGGTGCCCACTGGCCTGATTTAATAGCATTGATAATTTTTGTGAAATTCTTAACCGTTTTCTGATTGTTTCTCTTTACAATGATACCTGTTGTTGCTTTGTTTGTGCACTCCACGCCTAACCAAGATTTAAGTTTTCTTTTGAAGTTCTTTTAATTTCTATAAATTAAAGTAGAAGCCAAACGATTCCTTCTCCCACCCCACCCTTTACGAAATAAAATAAAATAAATGAATGTGTGATAATCCACAACCTGCAGGTTATACAACCAGTTATTCTTGTTAATTTGGACGGTATTTCTGTTCATCTTCCTTTTCCTTCATTTCCCACTTTTATTCTTCCTGTTACTCTTTCCTCTTTTTTGTGTCTGTGTGACGTTGATTTTTTTGTTTGTTTTTGTTTTCACACGGTGTGGTTCTAAACAGAAACAAGCAGGAGTGGTAGATCCTCGGCTACAGTTGGTCGCAAAGGTGGGGTTTCTTCCAAGGCAGGCAGGGAGATATTCCAGAAGCGAGACTCCAGAGTCAGTCTTTCAGAATGCTTGGTGCCAACTGAGAGGAAGTATCTGCCTAATTTTGGTTTGTAGGGGAACGAGAATGTAAAAGCTAAGAATAAATTCACCTGGTGCTAAAAGAACATAAAATTGATGGCTTTTAAAATAAATAAAAAACTACCTAAATGGTACAAAGTGCAAATTCTGCTAGTTAGGAGAAAGACGGATTCCATAATCGTTGTCCAGAGGTAGACAGCACCATTATAATAATTGGGTATAGCTAAACAGAGCCCGGCATAGTTGGTTGATGGCTCTTTGCTTTAGGGTTATTATTTTCCCCCTCCAAATAGTGTCTTTGCCCTTCATTCACAGATTACTCTCTCCCTATTTCTAGGAGAAAAAAAAAGTGCGTTCGCTACATACAAGGTGAAGGCAGCTGCGTCAGCCCACCCTCTTCAGATGGAAGCCTACTAGACTCTCCACCGTCTTCTCCCAACATGCTAGCCTCCCCCACAAGAGACTCAAAACCACAGACTGAACAAACCCAACCTCTCTCGCTCACATTGAAACCCGACCCACTCTCACACCTCTCGATGATGCCACCCCCGCCGTCCTCCATAGCCCTGACTGAAAGCTCCACTAGCAAATCCAGCGGTCTGCCTGCTAGTAATTGTCAGAACGGGGCACTGGACCATCAGTCTGCCACTTTACCGCAGTCCGCGCCGTCCTCCTCTTCGCTAGCGCAACCCTCGACATCCTCCTTGCATTCCCATAATTCTTTGGCTGGGACACAGCCTCAGCCACTGTCACTCGTCACCAAGTCTTTAGAATAGCTTTAGCCTCTTGTAGCCGTTTTTAAATTTTATTTCATTTCTTTTTGTGTCAAGATTTCTCCCCTCCCCCCTTTTTTCTGTTTATATATTTTTTAAAAATTTGTGCCATATGGCTGGCTACATTAGTTGATGTGTATCGAGTTCATTGGTCAATATTTGACCCATCCTTATTTCAATTTGTTTCCCTTTTTAAATATGTAGATGGAGAAAAAAAAAGCCTCATGATTCTGCCAAAATTTTTATCAACAGCTGTTTAAAGTCTTTGTAGCGTTTAAAATATATATATATATAAATATATATATACATAACTGTTATGTAGTTCCAATAGCTTAGTTTCAAAGACTGATTTTAAAAATGAAAAAAAGAAGCAATTTTGAAGCAGCCCTTGCCGAAGGCGTTGGTTCTTTATTATTTGTATTAAATACGAGCTTGCGAACCAATCATTTTACATCTGGTTTTTAAAACTTTTTAAGGGCACAATGAATGCAGTGCCGCTATTTTTTCCCCGTTTTTTTTTCCTTTGTGTGATATAACTTTTCTTGTGATGTTACTTGTTATTGTTTAAATGTACAGAAACAAAGGGTTAAAATGTGTTAATATACCTTGTTCCATGGTGTTGTTCTTTTTTGGGGGAGGGAACGCTACTCAACAATTAAAAAGTATCACAACGCTATTGGACCAGTAGTATTTATTGCTTTAGAGATTGCTTGTTGTATCTGTATGTTTGTCCATTTTTTAAAAGAAATGCTTTCCTTTCTTTTTTTCCTTGAAACATTGTGTAAAGGTCTTTCCCCCCCCCCTTAGTGTAAGCAACATATATATAACAACTCATTTGTACAAGGTTTTTAAGTTTATATATAAATGTGTATATATATATTTTTGTTGGCTTCTTTTTTATTTTGTTTTAATTTCTTCCTTTTTTTCTGTCACACAGTTGCCACCAAATGGACATTTGCAGATGGATCAATAGTGTAAAAAAAAAAAAAAAAAAGCTTTAAAAGCCATTACATGAAATAAGACTTGAAAATTTAGCACGGGACTTTTTATCAGTTCTGTTGGAAAAACAGCAGAATTTCCCATTCAGAACTGCAGATGACTTCCCCTGCCACTTGTAGGCTGTGAGCAAAAAATTTTATGTGCCAAAATTCTCAGTGATTTTCTCCTTTCCCGACAATTTTTATGCTGTATTTTTTTTTTGGTTCATCCTGTTTTGCTGTGATGTTGCATAGGTAGATATGTATGTAGTTTTTAATGTCACCTATTACAGACGTGTTTGGTAGCAGATTGTCCAGAAAGCATTTTAAAATGAAGAGGTATAAACCCTAAAGGGCCAAATTCTGTATATTAGATTATTCATAAAATGAAAAATCAGACTGCCACTTTTATGTACACTTAATACATACAGGTAGGTAGCAAACTTTAAAAAAAAAAACCCTAGGCATGTTGATGTTGCAAATTTTTTAAAAGAAGATAAATGCTGTATAAAGCTGAAAAAAATGTTCATCTGTTCATCCAGTGCCATTGTAGTTGACATGAAGCGATTGTAAAACTGTCTCCAGTTTTCTTCTCTGGTTTATTAAGATGCTAACTATGACATTTTTTGTGAATCCTTTGAATGTTTCCTAACAGTTGTGATGTTACTGTTCCGTTTTATTGCTCTTATTCCGATTTTTCATTTCTAATGGTTTGGAAGCCATTTTTGTAATGAATAAATGTCCATGCTGTACAGTATCTGTAGCATGCAGTTCTGGATTAATAAAAGCAACTTAGTACGTGCAGATGGACTTGCAGCTCATTTACCTAGAGGTTTTACTTAACCCCCAGCACCTCCGCCAAGAAGGCTTTTGACAGGATGTGTTTTTATCTCTTTCAGGAAAAGCAGCTTTAAAAAATGCTGAATAAACCAACATAGAGGTTGGGCAGGTTGCTAAGTATTTTGTGACTGCCTAGTCCTGAGGTTATTTTATAATGTTTCAGATCAGAGGAGCATAGGATTGACTCAAGACCATTTAGACACTGTGTTTATTCACCAAACACAGATAGGTAATATTCACTGAGAGATTGTGTCTCACCCAAAATACACAATCTGAACTAAATTTGGATACTTTAGCCTCTAGGCCAGGAGCAGCCAACTTACGTTCTCATCTTGGCCACTAGCCATGCAACAACCTCTGGAGGGCATCCATGGTGGTTCTCTCTGCTCTAGAGTAAGCATAGGGCAACCATAATCTGAAAAGGGGTATAGCTTCTGTTGCTGTAAGAGATCTGAAAAGAACCCAGCTGCCTCTTGGCAGGTTTCAAGAAGCATCTTAGAGGGAAAGCACAACCACACCTAGGATCCCGCTTTCCACAGTTCCTTGCAGTATGCAAACAAAAGAACAAAAAAGGGAGAGGTGTAAGCTTCAGGTGAACATGGAGCGTACGTATTTCTTAGATGGAATAGAGTTCCCTTTTCTTATATTACAAGGAGCAGGGGAAAGTAAATGAGAGAAAACTTGCTAAGATGCTCTTCAGTGCCTCTTGAAATGTACATATTATCCCACAATGTTGCAAGGATATGGGAAAAATGATAATGCCATTCTACTCCTCCATACAGCTCTTGAAAAGAAGTCCCTCAGGAATCCTGTCTCTCTTTTTTTGAAATTTGGACACCCTTTTCACCCACAGTTCTTCCCCACTGCAGTAAATTTTGTTGTGAAAAACTTGGAGCAAATATCTCTCTCCCATCTTTGCAGACAAGATCATCTCTAGAATTCCGCTGCCATTCATTTGAGGATTTTAATTATTGGCACAACCATACGTCTTCCTATGCCTGTTGAATGGAATCTCCAGCTTCCCTTCTCTGCAAGGACAGAATGCATTTGAAGCACATACAGTGCTAAGAATTATTGTAGCCAGGAATTTGTAGATACTTAGTAGGCTAAATTCAGCTTACATTATGTGCATTTCAATTCTTCTGACACATGCTTTCCCATCAACTAAAACTTATGTGGCTCCTCAGTTCTAAGAGCTGCCCAACTTTGGACACTGTTGTTTGGAGAACAGCACACATTTGAATAATGTACATATCCTTTACTTGGCAGTATGTTGTGTTTTCTTCTTAATGTTGCATTATCTGCATGACATTATTTTCTCAATAAAAAGGATTACTGTATCTTTTTTGCAACTTGTAGCCATTTGTAAACACCAATAACTCATGTAGCTGAGAGAAGATGTACTTGAGAGACATTAGAATTGCCATATTGTTTGAGAGCAAAAAATGTACTGAGGGAAACACTGGAACATCTGAATTTCTTAGTCTTGCACCTTTTTTTTTGCAGATCGACAATAGATTAAACGGTAGAGGAATGGTGGGATGAAAAAAAAGTATTAATCTCATGTTTTTCCTCCCAATCAGAAACTTAAAACATACAAGGAAGAATAATTTCTGTCCCATATTTCTTACTGCCCTATACTGAAAGCTTAAACAAGTAAGGATATAAAACAAAATGAAATTTAAAAAATCACCTCTAAACTAAATCAGACAAACCTATATAAATTGGACACACATACATACTTTTACAAATATTATTCTATTTGTGCTATGTTGTATAGTTTGTTTCATATTATCTCATTTTACTTGGCAGGGATGCCATACCTATTATTACTGTTGCTGCTGCTGCTGTTTTATCAATCGTTTTATACAAAAAAGTAAATTTCAGAGTGCCTTGATTAAATTTCCATAGTGGTATGCCTGGCAAAAATGTAGCAGGCACAACATTTGCTATATCTCTTAAGTGGGAAAAGCTTTACTTGATAAACCTCTGCTCTACACAGTTTTTAAAAGCACAGGGCCCTGCCAGGAAATTGTGGTGGCCGTGTTTTGTTGGAGCTTTGAGACCAATAAAAGTGCAACTAGAACAAAGTAAAGTTCACATAGTGGCTATTTCTAAACATTATGTGAAATTCAGCCCCTTAAGGTTGTTAAGTTGCAAAGACAGCTAAAGCCACCCTGTTATCTGCTGGTCCACAGCCCAAATCCTCTTCCAACATCCTTTAATTTTGCTTTTTCTACCTGCTTCCGGACTTTATCCCCAACCCTGCTCCTGCTTTTGCAGGCAGAGGACCACACTGACCCAAAGTCAACTCTCCAATGACATTTTTTTTTCTCCAATAGGGCACAAAAACTTGTTCACTGCTTACTCTGCACTCTTCCACTACCTTGCCTTTTGTTCCTTGTCCAGTGGAGTAATTTTATCATATTAAGATGCAAAGGACTAGGGCTGTCCTCACCCACATCTCTAAGGCTGATCTTGCACATGCCACCTGAGTCGGGCTGCAGTATTTAATTGATTAATCAATACACACCTTTTAATCAACTAAATGATGCCCCCAATTAACCAGACAGTAGATTTTTACAAATGGCAAATTATTTTTATTCCAAGTACTTCTCAAAACTGCAGAGGGCAAACCTCATCTTAAAAGAGGCATCCTGTCTTACATTGAAGGTGCTGCCTCTCCTAAGATGATACCTGCTACATGCAACAATTTATCTAAGAACAACAAAAGTATGCTCCTCAATTTAAGTATACTGCATCTGCATTTACGCATATGTAATTGCTCAGCTGAAATTCACAAGATTAGTTAAAATGTAATCAGATTGCAGCCCTACTTTTGAGCCACTCTCCTGATTCTGGTATGTGTGTGGTAAAAAGAGTCATTCAGTCTTAACTGCAGTAGTGTGAGGCTCTTCTGCCACTTACTGCCAATTGAAGAAGCAGATGTGTGCATTTCAACTTTCCTGGATTATTGTTTAAGCTATGAATATATACACTCTTATCTGAAGCAGAGCAATAGGAGTCATTCTTCAGCAAAGGCTAGTAAAGGAATGGTTTTTCTGCACCAGTTAGAGGAGATGTGGTGACATTTAAGATATAATGGGAAAGGGGAAATCTAAAAAAGGCATTAACAGACACTTGACAGGTTGGGGTTTTAGTAAAAAAATTATTAGAAGCCTCTTTCGCCTCTCATTGCTCACTGGATTTCTTCCACCCCTTGCAGTATAAGCACATGAGGATCAGGCTGGATTACTGAGGTGTCCTGCCTCAGTTACAGATTGTTACACCAGCTGCCTCCAAACTGCATTTCCTAGCCGTGGTCACCGCCCAATTGCTCACCCTGACTTCTGGCAGTGTGGAATTAAGTCAGTTGATGGTAGTGGGTCTGAGAAGTAAATTTTAGGGGGGGGACTGTTTGGCTTGTTCCATAGGTTGCAAACAACATGGGGGGGGGCCTTGAGTAGGGAGTCCAGAAGGTATTTACAGTGGTACCTCAGGTTAAGAACTTAATTCGTTCCAGAGGTCCATTCTTAACCTGAAACTGTTCTTAACCTGAGGTACCACTTTAGCTAATGGGGCATCCTGCTGCCGCCGCGTTGCTGCCGCGTGATTTTTGTTCTCATCCTGAAGCAAAGTTCTTAGCCCAAGGTACTACTTCTGGGTTAGCAGAGTCTGTAACCTGAAGTGTCTGTAACCCGAGGTACCACTGTATTTATGCATTTATTTATAAGAGTTATTCTCCGCTTTCTGAGAAAACCCTCCACAAGACACCTTACAACATTTTTAAATGCAAATCTACTTTCATAAAACCATTTAAAGCCCCTAGTCATCATCAATAATAATTGGGGGAGGGGTGGCTAGCACAAAACAATAATAACTGAGCTATATCCCTACTCTCATTTATAATCTGAAATTAAAAGCTTTCAAGAACTAACAGGCTTTAAAAGCTGCCTTCTTAAAAGACCCGAGACATGTAGCCCACCTTATCTTTGTAGGGATTGCAGGTGTTTGGGGCTTTAAAGGTAAAAATTGGCATTGTGAACGGGGCCCAGAAATGCAGTTAGTGTGGCAAATTTTGACTGCCTGCTTCTCACCTATAGCCTGGGAGCCATTTTTTGTTGAAGCTTCTGAAACATCTTCCATGGCAGCCCTACACAGAGCACATTACAGTAAGCCTGGTGTGGTTTGAGGTGAGATTTGAATTCTTCAGTCAGGACTCCCAAGTAACATACCAATCAAAGCTGGTAAAAGGCACTCCTGGCTACCGTTGTCACTTGAGGTTTCCCAGCCAGCAAGGTGTTTAGTAGCACCACCAAATGTTAAACTTAATCCTTCAAGGGGAGTAAACCCCGTCAAGGACAGATTGAAATCCATACAGACTTGCCAGATCTCCCACTCAAAGTATCTTGGATTAAGCAGTCTCCCAGCCCTTCCAGAAGCTTCCTGATGTTGACTGTCCACGCCGTTCAGAACAAAGATCAGTCATAGGTTGCAGCCTAGCACAGAGTCACCTGTACAAGCCAAACAGCGAAATACATTTTACTCATTTGTTAAATGTAGATTTAAATTGGCTCTCTGACCAATTTAAAGTCTCCTCACTCTCATATCTACACCAGAGTTGTCTTTAAGTTAATAATGGTGCAGATTAGACATGTAAATTAATAGTTATATGACCCATAGCTGACCTACTCACAGTCTCTCTCACGTCTTAATTCCAGGAGTGTGGCAGGAATGCAATTTTTGCCAACCCAATAGTTTACATTTAGTGGGGGTTTTTCCAGTTCATTCAGTGGACTAAATTCCTGTCTAATGTTCACTTGGGGAAATAGTGTTCCCCCCCCCCCAACAGTGGTCAGTGATTTTGTAGTGGGGTTTAGAATGGAAGCTGGGAAAACAGTGTTGTTTCAGAAAATAAACTCACAGGCAGCTGCTAACCTATAAGATCCAACTATGATCTGAGTCAATCAGAAGATATTGATGCCAGAGTTAATTGATCTCTCAGGTTTGACAAGTTGACGTCTATATATGAACTTGGAAACCATTGTTTGTTTAAACCACTTTGTGAGGACAAGCCAGGAGCAAACAGGTTTCAAAACTTGGCGTGTTCATTATTTAGAGTTTTGAAGCCACTTTCATAGCTCTGCAAGCACCTACAGCTAACTCTTATTTTCTGCAGGTCTCTCTTCTTCCTGTGGGCCAATGAGGCTCAGCGGTACTTTGAGTTGCTTAGTAAGGAAAAGTTTCTTCTGCTTTACTTCTGTAGGTTTGCTTTGTAAGCTTGTCAGCAGCAAATATTCCTATCAGATGGGAAACTGAAAATAAAACACTGAAGCAAAAGATGGACAAGCTAGGACAGTTGTCATTTTAATGAAACTTTGAGTTGAAAGGTGCTTTGAGATTAAAGGGAAAGGGTGTAAAATATTAAATAACTAAAAAAGATGCATATAAATCAATATCATATTTGGTTCAGGCTGATGATGCAGTAGTCAACAGAGGAACAGAGGAAATCTGGAATTAGAATTGTCTAAAACTCACAAGCCCACAATGGACAAAACAAGTGAAATTGGAGATGTTCCTGTATCAGGTCTGAGAAACTGAAATGGTTGTAATACCAAGCAGTGGGTTTTTTCTGGGGGGGGGGGGACACAGGGGGACGCATACCCCTAAACATTTTGTGAATCTAAGTTTGGCCTCATTGAGGGGCAGCATTTCAATATGAGTAGGAAAATGAGAGTACCCCTAAACATTTATTTATTTTTTTGGGGGGAAAGCACTGGTACCAAGTGTCAGTGGGGCTTTAGAGAAGTACTTTGACACTGAGCTGACAATGTCAATGGGGAGGCAATCAGATACAGAGAATAATAAAAGGGAGATCTAATGATTAGTGGGAACCAATTTTTTCCTACTTACGAGTGTCTTAATGAAAGCATATTGGGGGCATACCAGCAGAGAACTGAAACCTAGCACAGGAGCCATTTTGAGATCACCTGTAGTTTGGGTGTCAGGTGAAGTTTGTGCCATTCACATCTCCTGTGACACTGACATCTGCTTGAGGGCTTCCCAGAGGCATCTGGTTGACCACTCTGGGAAATAAGATCCTGGAATGATAGGCCTTTTTCTCATGGCATCATTTACCAGAGTAAACGTTGCAGTGGAGTCAAGTTGTTGCAAGGGAACTGGAGGAATGAAAACGAACTTGACGGCACGCTGCTTTCCTTATACTCCCATGTTTCTGATTCATGAGCCATGCAAAGTTGGCAACAAACAATATTATAATAAGAAGTTTCTTACACCAGGAGTATTTTTCCTTTATATACTAATTTTATCTCCACATCTGATTTATGCCATGTAATGGAAATTTTGTTCTGACATAAACCACAACAAATCTAAAATATCAAAATAAAATAAAATGCAAAACAGTACTTATGAATCACATTTTTAATCCAAAGGCTTTTAAAATAAAACAAACAGATGCAATTTGTAACGTATGATGGAGTTTGAGTGGGAATTTTAAATTCATTACTTCTGCTCCAGTTACAAAGTGCTCTGGTCCAAACTATTAGTTTAAACTTCTGTTTAAACTGTTCATTTATAGACATCCAAAGTATAAGCAGTGGGCAACAATCAGTTAATTGCTTAGTCACATTTTCTGGCAATGAGTTCAGTTGCACACACTGGTTCATTGGATAGGAAAGGGCCAGAGACAATATAAATAAGCCGCTATCACCAGGACAAAGAGAGAAAAGAGGAATGTTCAGGATGAACTACTTCTGAAATTTCTCTAATGCTTAAAATAAAATGAGGTCCTTGTCTGATGAGAGAGAAAGATCCAGGGGGTGTGGGGAGCAAAACTATAGCTCTCCCCAGTTTTATGGAATTAGGATATGACTCTGACTTTTTAAAATTTAGTCTCATTCCTATCTGCCATTGACTCTCCCTAGCTTTCCACCTCCTTGCAAATATCCCTCTTCCTTTGCCATTCTAAAGCAATCAAGTAGTGGTGGAAAGTCGATAGTTGAAAAGATAGAACCCATTAAAAGACTTGGTACCTCAAGAAAGTTCCATTTTCTTATAATCATTTAAAATGTGTATTTGTGATTCATTCTTGGTTTATTAAGGGAGCAAAGTAATGAAACCATATACACCAAGAAAACCAGACAAACCCTTTGAAACAAGCTAAAAAATATGAATTGACTAAGCATCAGATGAACAAAAGACAGCTTGCCTTAAAACCATGAGTGTGTAGTCTCAAGAAACACTTTTATTCAATAAAAAGGCAATTGTCATAGAATTCCAGAAAAAGTAAATTAAACACAGTATCTGGCTTTTAAAAAAATCAAAATCACGTATCCTTTTTATGGTAGTGATTTGGGTTGTACCCAGCCATTTTCTGTTTGTTTCAGAGTGAAGAGGTTTAATAACATCTGGGGGTTGTTTTCAAAGACTTTTTAGAGAAGGAAAAATTGGTTCCAAAAATAGTGTTCACAAAGAAAACCCCAGCAGTTATGCTTCATATCTCCTAAGCATGTGTTGAAAATAACAGGCAATCTATTGACATCACTTCTGCAGAATGGACTGAATTCCAATGGATCCGAAGTATCCCCTGATCCACCCCAGAACGCCTCCTTCCCCCCCACTCCACCACCTGGGCACTGACAGTGGAAGAGGGGCAGCTACAGAGGTTTCCACAGCCGCCAAGGAGGATGCCTTGGTGAGTGAGTGTCCTGGTCAGCCTTTAGAGAGGGAGGTCCATACTATTCTATGGCCTGTGGAGAGCTGTGACAGGGACATGGGTGGACTTTGGTAATATGGCGTCTGGAGCAATAATTCCTTCTGGTGCAGTTTACTTGTATATTTACCCACATAAATATAGGTTGTGCTATTGTTGTCATGTGCCTTTTTGGCTCAGTGCCTTATGTAGGGGACTGTCCCCCACTACCCTAAATCTGGCGCTGACAGTGACCATGGGGTTGCAGCCTTAAGAAGTTGGAGTTACTGTGGGGATAGGTCTCCTTTAAGAGGTAGGCTGGAAGAAATAATAGGTAATTATAGATAATGATGTCAGCAATTTCCAGGTGTTCCACCTCCACCGGCTGTCATTTTGTGACTGGTGGGCTCCAGTAATTTCCGACCCTTTCAACTGGGTCCTGGCAATAGAAAATTAGAGAAACTCCACTTTACAGCAACCATTTTTGACAAAGGACTGGAATATTTTGTTAGTGGTCCATAGTTTTGCAGGGAATTTCAAACCGAACACGGCAGCACAACCAAATGTGATTATTGAAAGTGTGGTAGCTTGGTTAGAATGGGTTACAAAACAACATGCTCATTTTGTTTGTCGTGTCGGATAATGGACCACCTATATTAGAATTTGAGTGCTTGGCTTAATCAAAAGAATGTACTCAGTGAAGGAGGAAACACCTGGTAACATGGAATTGTTTCATTGATTTCGCAGGGGAGTTGGTAAACTAAAAATGGAATATGATATACAACTGACTACACCAAACAGACCAAACATACATACTCTAGTATTGCCAAATCTTTAAAAGCAAACTGGATAAATTGGTGGACTTTCAAATTACTGGAAATTACTTTATTACTCTTTGGTGATAAAACTAAGGAGGAAAAAGGATCTGTGTCTATATCTCAAACAGTTAAATCTATACAGAGAGAGAACATTTTTCCATTTCCCAGCAGAGAAGAAATCTTGAGTGCGCTGGCAGGTGCAAACTATTTCACTACTTTGGATTTCTCATGTGGATTTTGGCAGGTCCTCTCACAGACTGCAGTTCATGATTATGCACTTTAAAATTCTTTATTATTCATATTTTATTCCAGTTTTTTAACAGTAGGTGTTGATTACAAACTACTGTTTTCTTGTCCCACAACTACCTCTCTTATCTCCAGTTGTTACAGTTTTGTATTAAGCATTTTTGCTTAGTGGAAATTGCTTGTGAACAATTTGGGCTTTTTTTAGAAAGTGGAAAAAAGAAAAAAGAGAAAGTAAGATGGGAAGAAAGAGAAAGGTAAAAGAGATGAAAGAGAATGGAAAGGAAGAGGAAGAAGGAAGTCAATATTGTTTTATTACACATGCTGTGCCAAGGTGTCTAATTCCACCCCCACCCTATTTTTAAAATTTGAAAGAGCACGTATTTTTTGTGGGCTTCTAATACTAGGAGTCATAGATGCAAGTATCCATTCTCAGGATGAACTTTGCTTCCCAGATTTGCAAGATGATACACTGGCTCTAGACTTCCTTTTGCCCATCAAATAAGTTTGAGTATATGGCCCACTTGGGTACATCCTTCACACACCATTGAAAGGTACTGTGTTTTCATATTACTATTTGGCTTAAAGTTTTTCCCCAAATCATTCCATAGAAAAATGCAATTGCTTGAGGTCACAGAAAAGACAAAACTGATATCTTCATCTTGTCTAAGATCCTGGAAGGACATGATCAGAAACTACGAAGGAGACTTATTCTTCTTTTTTCTTTGGCGATCATTCATGGGTTAGTAAGATTGTCCTCCATGAACACAGTCTTAACAGTGAGTCTGCAAGTGACTGCGGAGGCCAATTCTGGATCCACATGTCCTTCCACAGGGGGACATAGGTTTCCAGGTGGGAGTTGATCATGGTGAGGGTTTGCCAAATGTGTCTTCCTCTTAGCACGTTTCTCTCTTTCGTCCTGAGTTTGAGTGTCTTCAAAGTCCATGACACCTTTGGTAAAGGCTGTTCTCCAATTGGAATGCTTGCAGGCCAGTGATTCCCAATTGTCAGTGTTTATACTACTTTTTAAAGATTTGCCTTGAGATATTCTTCTGTAGCTATTATAGTCTCATTTTTTTGCCATATGGAAAGAATCTCAGAGGGCAGTTTGAACCAACAGCATTCCACCCATTAGATCCCACTGACTTAAGATAAAGAATGCAGTGTATTTTTCCTCTATATTTTGCCTTACTTTCTCCCTTCCACCCCCCAAAAACAAAAATACAATAAAATGTAAACATATTGACAGGTTTGGATTGCCTGTGTATCAGATCGATGCCAATCCATCTCTATTGTGTGATCCCACAGTGTCTTAAATGCTGCAGAGTGTAGTTGTGTTACACCATGACCTCTCACAATCATTACTACAAACCGAGAGTCTATTTTGTCTGATTTTATTCTCCCCAGAGCAGGAGGCTGGTACCTTACTTTGTGTGTGTGTTGACATAGAGAAGTAAAATACAAACTCATGTAATTATATCATTTTGTACATTTAAATTATCCCAGTTTGTGCAATAAAATTTGCTCTTTGACTATGCTAATTGGCATTGACAATAAAAAAGAATTCATAGGAGCTTTTTCTGCAGCCTGAATTGCCTTGCCGCTTCCATGCCAAAAATAAGGGATGCCGTGGTATTATATCAATTCTATATAGTCAACATAGTGTTGGATGAAAGGGCTGTTGGTTTTCCTGTGCCCCAGTCCCAGCAATTGACCTGTGGACCACTGCTGGCCTGCAAACTGATGGAGGATGAAGGAGCCAGGTTACAGTCCTACTTCTAAACTGAAAGCCACCCTCTTTATTTCCTCCTGCAGCAAGCCAAAGAGATCAATTGCTATTGGATGTGAAGCTGCTGGTGCTAACAAGTTGGTCCCTTTTGCCTCACTTAGCTTGGTGACTGCAGTTACAGTGGCCTGGCGGCCTTGGCCTCATGGGTCTCAGGTAGCTGGCACACTAAAGTGTGAATTTAAGTTGGCCCATATAGTAAAAGCATTTAAACGAGACAAAACCTGTGCAGGACATCCAGGTAAATGTTTTGCCCATGATCAACTTTATGTTTAAAAACCATTAATCTACTGCATGTGTGCATGTATATGTGTTTGTGCATATATATATATATATATATATATTCTGTGACCTATGGGTTTTGGAAGAAGGGACAACAATATTTGACTATGATTGAACCTCAGCTTGTAGATATATATATATATATATCTATATTGGACTGTGGGATAGTAAATTATGAAATTCTTTAGACTTGTTCATTTGGAGGAAATTCAGCTTTCTGTGCAGCGAAGCCCCAGGACTCTTCATGGTTCTGTAGCAAAGTCAATAACACCGCTTGGTGTCATCCACGCAGGCAAGAGCCAGTTGGATTAAAATACACACTCTGCTGTGTGGTGTAACGTTAGTGAGCCTATTCATATTTGTGGAGCATTTACAAGATGTGGCTCTGTGTGCGTTATGTCTTGTTTGGCTGAAAACCTTTTTTCCTATATATATATTTTCCTGGTCGATGAGCAAGGCAGGAAAGCACTGAGAAAACATCGCTATCTTATTTGCAAAACAATCCCATTTATTGCTGCTGGATGCCAGGTTTTGCCAGATAACTTTGTTATCTTCCCTTGTCAACAGGCTGCTGTTTCCCACTCAAGTCCCAATTGTACCTTTTAAAGATGCTCTCTTCACTTTCAAATGCATCAAGTACAAAAGATCCAGGCAGGTGGTAGTTTTAAAACACAGTGAGTTGGCATTTTTAGGTAGGTGGGGACTAAGTTTGGAATGGAAACACGCAGCTTTTGAGCTTCTCTCCCTCTTCCTATGAATAGCTGCCGTTGTTCTCTCAGGCCTTAAGCACCGGTTTCAAGACCACCTTCAGTCAGCCAATCAGCACTCTGTTATTTAATTATAACAAAATTCTTAGCTGTGTCTGCTGCTGCTGCTATAGCTTCTGCATGGGCAAGTGGGGGGTACTGGATTGACTTTTGGAGCCAGGCAGGCTTGCCAACAATAATTTTCCTCGTCCCAGAGGGCCTACGAAGCCTGGAGCAGGTTCCAAGTTCCTCCTAAACTGGCTGTTCAATTTCGGCTCTTTACCAGGGGGCTTGAAAAGGGTTATAGAAAGGCAGATAAATGCACTTCTTGTTGCAAGCGTCCCTGACAAACCAGGCCTCAAGAACAGTGATCTCATTTCTCCCTCATTATTAGTAGGGCCAGATTTTTTCCATTAACAGGTAATTGAGTAGAAACTAAAATAAGCAAACTTTGTTTTATCCAGGGCATTTTCTTGCTTGCATGCAAAGGCAAAACACTTTTCGGAGGAGTTTGTTCAGGGAAAACATTTCTTTTCCTCACAATTCATCTCTTCTGGTATGTGATTGAAACCATAGCAAGGGTTTGGTTTGTTGCTTAGATGTCGGTGCCTTAAAAACAAACAATATTGTTCTTCCAAAACAAACTCGCTAATGGAATTATGATTGTGACATGAGTCTCATGAATGTGCACATACACACACACGCCAGTCATGGGTCTGGGTTTGGTTCATGATTCAGAAGGAAAGAAGGCAGCCTCGGAGCTTGGATAAACCTGCATTCTCATTTCAGGTATGGAGAGGAGGGTAAAGGGTACTGAAGGTCCAAGCAGGTTTATCAGGAATTCAGGAGATTCTAGGATACTTAGCCTTCCTTCTGCCAGGGTGCTGGGATTTAGAATTAGAGGTCTGAGGCACTTGACTCAGTATATATGTGTACACACACACACACACACACACACACACACACACACACACCAGTTTCAGAACAGCAGTGGCCAGAAAACTGCTTCGGCCATCCAATCCAGAAGTTTGCAGTGATTTCAAATATTTATCTGCCACTAAAAATAGTTTCCAAAATGGCTATAGGGGAGTGATTTAGGCATGCATTCCCTTCTGGGAATCAGATGAATGAGATCAGTTGGAATTGCATCAATGGTGCAGCTCCTCTGCAGCATCATTGTGCACCTGTACAAGTGTGCAGGTGCTAATCTTGCCTTTGCCCTTCTTTGAGCCAGGCTGCTCTTTAAACAAAGTAAGTAAAGCCATGCACTCCCTTCACATCCGAGCCCATTTGGAAAGCTTTTCTCTGCAGCCAGACAGATTGGCAGCAGGATGAAATTATACTGACTCGAGGCTGGATGGAGGTAGTAAAAACAATTTGGGCTTGGATTTTATTTTTTTTAAGGGATGTCAGTGGAATTTATTTTCCTTCTCAGAGGCTTTCTGTGGTAAGTGTAGGTGGTAAAACCTCCAGGTTCTTAAAAAAAATGCAATTGAAATGGAGAACGGTTTAATTTCGCAAGGATTGCACAAGTTCTGGCCTATGTTAAAATCCATGACCATTGGCCACTAACCCAGCCACCGCCACATCCTAGATGTTTTGGTACTTGGCGTAGTGAGACAAAAAGCAGTTGGCACACATTGACACCGTACCTGTGCCTGGGCTGAGCCCTAGCATGAAAAGCAAGTTTGTGGATGAGTGCTGGTCCTACTGGGCTTGCTGTTAGATACATCCTGGAGGAAACCAAGTTCACTTCCCTACTCAGCTGTGAAGCTTAGTGGGTGACCTTGGGTGAACCTCTCCATTCAACCTCCATTCAGCTGTGAAGCTTAGTGGGTGACCTTGGGTGAACCTCTCCATTCAACCTCCATAACAACCTATAGTTGTTATGAGAATAAAATGGAAGGGCACAATATATGCTGCCTTGAGCTTTATAGAGGAGTGGCAGGGTTAAAAACTGTAATAAATGAAGCTCTGCCTTGACAGTAGCGGTGTGTGCGATGGGGTGGAGCCACCCTCCTGGCACAGAGACTGCTGCAGCTTGTTGTTGTTGTTGTTGTTGTTTAGTCGTTTAGTCGTGTCCGACTCTTTGTGACCCCATGGACCAGAGCACGCCAGGCACTCCTGTCTTCCACTGCCTCCCGCAGTTTGGTCAGACTCATGTTTGTAGCTTCAAGAACACTGTCCAACCATCTCGTCCTCTGTCGTCCCCTTCTCCTTGTGCCCTCCATCTTTCCCAACATCAGGCTCTTTTCCAGGGAGTCTTCTCTTCTCATGAGGTGGCCAAAGTATTGGAGCCTCAGCTTCACGATCTGTCCTTCCAGTGAGCACTCAGGGCTGATTTCCTTAAGAATGGATACGTTTGATCTTCTTGCAGTCCATGGGACTCTCAAGAGTCTCCTCCAGCACCAGAATTCAAAAGCTGCAGCTTACCTTGATCCAGTTGTGGTGGGGTGGAAGCAAAGGTGAGTCAGCAGCAAGGGTGGGGTCAATATCTGTACCCACTGCAATAGAACGTGGATATTGTGAGAGATTCATGCAGCCAAACATGACTCTGCATAATTGCTAGTCAATAAGGGGTTAAGGATCACAGAGTTCTTAATTGCTAAAGAAGGCTTGGATTTATCAAGATCCCTCAGCTGCAGAGACGAAGGAAGAAAAAATTCCTCTTCCTGTTCTTTTCCGCTCTCTTCTCTTTGAACCATGCAGCTGACGTCTGTGGATGGGCTTCTAGACTCTGACTGCATGTTTGGGACTAACTTTTGTATTTTCTAACCAAGAACACCTTGCCTTTGTTGTTTCTGCTATAGCCTTGAATGAGGGTTGAGAACTTTGATTACTGTAAGTAAAGCATTTAAACTTACTTTAGGTTGTAATTTATTCACTCTGAGAGGGGTAGAGGTGGGGGAGCACAATTGTGAGTGCTTAATACTGGGATATTTAAAGGTCTAACAACCTATATTTCCCATGCTTTACAAATGCTGCACGTATTTCTGTTTTAAACTCCGCCGGGGGCCCTTTTGGCTAGGGAGTGAGTCAAGCCCCTCACACTTTTTGAATTCAGGCAGTCAGACATTTTTTTTCTGTATTTCCCACGCATGTATTCCCCAGTTATTTCCTAACAAACATTACATTACTTTTCAAGTGGTCAAAAATACCCTGTAACATAGTCAATATTATTATTTCTATCTTGCAACATTTTGCCTAGGGCCATTTTGCGAGTTCATTATGAGGTGGAATTTGGGAGTGCTCACATTGTTAGCAACACAACTCTTTTTTATTAGTCTCCACCCTGCTCCACCATACTATCGATCATTTCTAGCATTCTCATTGATCAGGCATAGAATCACTTAGGTGTTATCCTATGTCTCTGTTTTTACAATTTTAAACCGACCCTCCTCTCCTCCTCCTCCTTGTTGTTGTCCTGTGTGCTCTATACACAAGCATATTTGCACTTTCGCTGATGTGACTCTAAGCATCCTTCCTTTGACCAGCAACACCAGTCAGTTAACATACATGACATCTTTAAACTTTAATACGTTTCCTCACTATAAACGCCACCAGTCAGCTTCCGTGTAGGTAGGCTTCCATTGTTCGTTGTCAAAGTCCTCTTGAGTGGATTTCCCACTGTGTCGCTTTTGTGTGAGTCAAATCAAGATTATAGGTAACAGAGAAGAAAAAGAAGAAGAAGAGAAGGTTAGACCCTCATTTTAGAGTTTAAGAAAAATCTGCCAGCAGGTTGCAGTTCAAGTTGGTAATATACATGAAAGGAAGAGTCCAAGCTGTGTCACCAGTGTCACTATATTAGGCTTTCAGGAGAAAGCATACAAAACACATATTGTAGTGGTCACACACAGAGACATAAATTTAGGAACAAGATCTGCCTTAGCTTGAACATAGTTGGCTCTGATAATAAGGAACAAGGAACAGAGGCTATTATGAAACGAAACCCAGGTGCTTGAATGGATTGAGCTTTGAGTTGAGTTCTCCCAGGAATGGAAAATACAGTCATACCCACCATTCTAATCTTTGGCACGGGTTGGATTCTGTCCTCAGTATTTTCTGTTCATTTGCCCATCTCCAGGTATAAAAGATCATAGGCTTTATTTATGGATCAGTTTTCTATTATGTGATCTGCTGATCTGGATGAAAACAATTAACTAGTTTAGATGCTGCTTAATTTCATCAAGGTGTAGTATGGTACCATTTTGTCTCCAAAATAAGTCCCTATGTGCAAATACTTTACAATATTCACTGTATTTTTGGGGCTAGATGATTTCACAGCAATATTCTGCTATAACTTGTATGCCAGGCAGCTTGAGACCAACCACAAAACAAGATTTTCTTCAGAAGGGGATTATGGCCCTTTACCAGTTTTTGTGTGTGTTTCCCACTGCATAGAATCAGATCTGCCTCAACGTATGGAGAAAGCAGCCTTCTGCAACCTTGTGCCCTCTAGATGTTCTGGAATTGTAGTCCAAAACATCCAAAGCTGATGAAAGTTGGCATAAAGATGGGAACGTATGTGCCACAACAATAACATTTTTGTATAAGGACATGAGAAGAGCCCTTCTGAATCAGAATATGGGTCCATCTAGTATAGCATTCTGTAGCTCATCATGACCAAGCAGATTCCACCATAAAGACATGAAGGCAGAAACTCTTCTGTAGCTTTGACCTCAATAACTGGTTTTCAGCCACAATACTGCTTCTGTACTTGTAGCTTCCATAAAAGCCATCAGGACTACAACCAGCTCACAGCCTCTCCACAGTGGTCCACATTTGCACCCCAGCTCAGAGGGGGCAGGAGGCAGCTAGCTGAGTCTGGGTGGGCCACCTTCAAGCTGTAGCTCAGATCAGACCTGGCCCTTTCAGGAGCCAATGGTTGGCCCTAGTTGGCTCCTTGGGTGGGGCCTATGGGGAAGCCTGTTTCTGCACTCATTCTCCGAGGACTGGCCTTCACTGTGGGTGCTGCAATCCTGGTGCAACTGGACTTCTCCGCGACCCTTCCCCTCTGCAGGGAGGTGGGACCAATTCGGATGGTCCGCCCCCGCCACTTAATGGATCCAAATGGTTTCCAGAGAGTGGTAGGGGATGCTTTATCCCATGTTGATGGCCTTTCAGCTGATTCCCTGGTGGCCCGCTGGAATGCGGAGTTAACCAGGGCTATCAACTGTTTGGCTCCGAAGCGCCCTCTCCGATTGCATGGAGCCCGGACAGCTCCGTGGTTTTCTTCGGAGCTGAGGGCGATGAAACAATCGCTGAGACGGCTAGAGCGTCGGTGGCAAAAAACTCACTCCGAATCTGACCGGACACAGGTTAGAGCTCAACGTCGAGCCTACCAAGTGGCGATAGCGACGGCGAAGAAGACTTTCTTCACCGCCTCTATTGCATCTGCAGAAAATAGTAGCAGGAGACTTTTTCAGGTGGTTCGTAATTTAACGGAACCACCTTTACCACCGGGGCTTTGTAAAGACCCCAAGATCTCCTGCAACGATTTTGCAAAGTTTTTTGCAGATAAAATCACTCATATTCAGAAGGAGCTAGACACCACCGTGGGAGCAGGGCTGGGGCGGGAGAGTGCTAGAGCTCTGTCTGGTCAAGTTGCATGGAATCGATTTCAATCCATTACCCCCGAGGATGTGGACAGGCTGCTTGGACGCATGAAACCAACCACCTGTCTCCTGGATCCTTGCCCATCCTGGCTAATAAAAGCAAGCCGGGAAGGGCTGGGCGATGGGCTCTGCGGGGTGGTGAATGCTTCCCTCTGTGAGGGAACATTCCCAGATCCGCTGAAAGAGGCGGTCATCAAACCGCTTCTTAAAAAACCATCTTTAGACCCGGCCAGTATGGCCAACTATCGCCCAGTCTCAAATCTTCCGTTCTTGGGCAAGGTGATTGAGCGCGTGGTTGCTGAACAACTCCAGGCACGCCTGGAGGATGCGGACCATTTGGATCCCTTCCAATCGGGATTCAGGCCTCATCATGGGACTGAAACTGCCTTGGTCGCGCTGGTTGATGATCTCCGGCGAGCTAGGGACAAAGGTGAGAGTTGTTTCCTAGTTCTGCTGGATCTCTCAGCGGCCTTTGATACAATCGACCATAACATCCTTCTGGACCGTCTAGAGGGGCTGGGAGCTGGGGGCACTGTTATACAGTGGTTTCGCTCCTTCCTCCTGGGCCGTGTTCAGAAAGTGGTGGTGGGGGATGAGTGTTCAGACCCCTGGGCCCTCACTTGTGGGGTGCCTCAGGGTTCCGTCCTCTCCCCCATGCTTTTTAACATCTATATGAAGCCGCTGGGAGAGATCATCAGGGGGTTTGGACTGGGTGTCCATCAATATGCAGATGATACCCAGCTCTACCTCTCTTTCAAATCAGAACCAGTGAAGGCGGTGAAGGTCCTGTGTGAGTGCCTGGAGGCGGTTGGAGGATGGATGGCGGCTAATGGATTGAGGTTGAATCCTGACAAGACAGAAGTACTGTTTTTGGGGGACAGGGGGCGGGCTGGTGTGGAGGACTCCCTGGTCCTGAATAGGGTAACTGTGCCCCTGAAGGACCAGGTGCGCAGCCTGGGAGTCATTTTGGACTCACAGCTGTCCATGGAGGCGCAGGTCAATTCTGTATCCAGGGCAGCTGTCTACCAACTCCACCTGGTACGCAGGCTGAGACCCTACCTGCCCGCGGACTGTCTCGCCAGAGTGGTGCATGCTCTAGATATATCCCGCTTGGACTACTGCAATGCGCTCTACGTGGGGCTACCTTTGAAGGTGACTCGGAAACTACAACTAATCCAGAATGCGGCAGCTAGACTGGTGACTGGGGGCGGCCGCCGAGACCACATAACACCGGTCTTGAAAGACCTACATTGGCTCCCAGTACATTTCCGAGCACAATTCAAAGTGCTGGTGTTGACCTTTAAAGCCCTAAACGGCCTCGGCCCAGTATACCTGAAGGAGCGTCTCCACCCCCATCGTTCTGCCCGGACGCTGAGGTCCAGCGCCGAGGGCCTTCTGGCGGTTCCCTCATTACGAGAAGCAAAGCTACAGGGAACCAGGCAGAGGGCCTTCTCGGTAGTGGCACCCGCCTTGTGGAACGCCCTCCCATCAGATGTCAAAGAGAAAAATAACTACCTGACATTCAGAAGACATCTTAAGGCAGCCCTGTTCAGGGAAGTTTTTAATCTGTGATATTTTAGTGTATTTCTGGTTTTTATGGAAGCCGCCCAGAGTGGCTGGGGAAACCCAGCCAGATGGGCGGGGTACAAATAATAAATTATTATTATTATTATTATTCAGTGTTGCCAGCTTACTCACTCTGAATCCTTACTATGAACAGCATTGGTTGCTAGTTAGCAGAGATGGCATTTTTTTCATGGCCTCAGTTGGCTGGTGAGCTCCCCCTGCCTTTCTTCATAGCAAGGCTGTGAGTGTATCTGTTCATTGACTATATCAATCTCTCATAAGTTTTCCATTGATGAGTGAGGGCATTGGGCAGGATCTATTGCCTATGAGGGATGCCCATAAAGAGTCACAGAGTGGCACTGCAAAACAGGGGGCGGGTGAGGTGAGCTGGAAACCATGGTCCCAGATTACTTGAGGACCATCATGCCCGGCCTGCACCACAGTGAAACTGACCAGCATGCCAACTTCATTGGTTTTCCCAGCCAGCAAATGGGCTGCCCAATCCTTGATCTATATTGCACAAACTGGGGGTGTTCTGTCATCAGTTATGTTGTGGGTATGTTAAACTCACACTTGGTTGATCCTAGATCCTTTTGACTACATGCAAATAGCCATTGATAGCCTTGTCCCCTTTAAAGCCAATGGAAGGGTCACCACTACGTCCTGTGGTAGCAAATTCATTTAATTATACATTACAGTGGTACCTCGGGTTAAGTACTTAATTCGTTCCGGAGGTCCGTTCTTAACCTGAAACTGTTCTTAACCTCAAGCACCACTTTAGCTAATGGGGCCTCCTGCTGCTGCTGCGCCGCCGGAGCCCGATTTCTGTTCTTATCCTGAAGCAAAGTTCTTAACCTGAAGCACTATTTCTGGGTTAGCGGAGTGTGTAACCTGAAGCGTATGTAACCTGAAGCGTATGTAACCCAAGGTACCACTTTATGTTGTGATTTTTGTCTGTGCTGAATCTCCCACCAATCAATTTCATTGAAGAATTCTAGTATTATTGATTTCTTAATTTATATACTACATAATTGCCAAAGGACTTCTAAGTGGTTTACAAGTGTAAAACCAATTCCACAACGATATAGATAAGAACACATTATTAAAATATGCAAGAAAAGAAATTAGGGGAGGGGGAAAGTTTTCCCCACTTTCTTCACCCCATCATTTGATAAAACTGTATCATACCCCTCCCCAGTTTTTAATAACCTTTTCTCTAAATTGAAAAATCCCCAATACTTGAAGCCTTCCTTGTCCTTAAATTCTTTCGGTTGCTATTTTCTGTACTCTTTGAAGTTGTACAATATCCTTCTTGAGAGGAAGTGATGAGAAATGCAAAGTGGTCCAGATGTGGCCAAAACATTCATTTATATTATAGAATCATAGAATCATAAAGTTGGAAGAGACCACAAGGGCCATCGAGTCCAACCCCCTGCCAAGCAGGAAACACCATCAGAGTACTCCTGACATATGGTTGTCAAGCCTCTGCTTAAAGACCTCCAAAGAAGGAGACTCCACCACACTCCTTGGCAGCAAATTCCACTGTCGAACAGCTCTCACTGTCAGGAAGTTCCTCCTAATGTTTAGGTGGAATCTTTTTTCTTGTAGTTTGGAACCATTGCTCCGTGTCCGCTTCTCTGGAGCAGCAGAAAACAACCTTTCTCCCTCCTCTATGTGACATCCTTTTATATATTTGAACATGGCTATCATATCACCCCTTAACCTCCTCTTCTCCAGGCTAAACATGCCCAGCTCCCTTAGCCGTTCCTCATAAGGCATCGTTTCCAGGCCTTTGACCATTTTGGTTGCCCTCCTCTGGACACGTTCCAGTTTGTCAGTGTCCTTCTTGAACTGTGGTGCCCAGAACTGGACACAGTACTCCAGGTGAGGTCTGACCAGAGCAGAATACAGTGGCACTATTACTTCCCTTGATCTAGATGCTATACTCCTATTGATGCAGCCCAGAATTGCATTGGCTTTTTTAGCTGCCGCGTCACACTGTTGGCTCATGTCAAGTTTGTGGTCAACCAAGACTCCTAGATCCTTTTCACATGTACTGCTCTCAAGCCAGGTGTCACCCATCTTGTATTTGTGCCTCTCATTTTTTTTGCCCAAGTGCAATACTTTACATTTCTCCCTGTTAAAATTATACTATACTGGTAATCTTATTTTCAGTACTTTTCCTAGCCATCCTACACAGAATTAGTCTTTTTACCCACCACTGCTGAGCTGATATTTTCAGTGAGTCATGGCCCCAGGTTCTCTTCTTCACTTCATTACTGCCAATTTAGACCTCATTAGTGTATATGTGAAGTTGGGATGCCCCCCCCCCATGTGTATCACATTAGATTTACTTAGACTGAAGCATATTTCCCATTTTGTTACCCATTCAATCAGTTTGGAGAGGTCCTTATGAGGCTCTTCACATTGTGCTTGAGTCTTTTAATATGTTAATGTTATTCTAACATCTCAAACTTCCTAGTATTTGGAGTTTTCATCTTTATATGATGGTGTCAATGTTGATACTTGTTTTCTCTTGTTGGTTGGCTGCATTATTTGGCTTGTATTTTGCTATGTTTTACTATTTGCTTTCTATTGTACTGTACATGACCTACGTAGAATCTCTTCAGGCGAGATGACTGACAAATATAACAAAATAACACTGTATTTTTCTGTGTAAAAGATTCGTGTGTTTTTTAACCAAAAAAATAGGTTTAAAATTGGGGCTCGTCTTATACACGGGTAGTGCTGAGGGGTTTTTTCTTAATTTAGAGTCCCCTCAAATAGGTGGCTTCTTATACATGGGGGTGTCTTATACACGGAAAAATACAGTAAGTAATACCATTCTGAAAAACGCTATTCTATCCACAATTTGATCACTTTGCTGTTCACCCCAAGTTGTGATCATTATGAGTAATTAAATACCATTGGTTAATCAAATATATACAAGTCTTTGGAAGGTCTCACAGGAGTTTCCCATTGTGAGAACTGTCCATTTACTAAAACCCTCTGTTTCTTGTTGCTTAACCAGTTACTAATCCTTAAGAGGACCTGTCCTCATATCCCATGACTACTAAGTGTGCTCAGTGCCATTTGATGTGGAATTATAGGCTCAGCCAAAGAGAACGTATTGGAGATGGTCTGGTCCTTTTTAGATTACTCCTCTGAAAAGGCAAGTGGGCAGCCTTGGAAAGTGGGATTAGCATTCTCCTATGTAGTATATGTGGAGGATGCCATCTTGCTGTTAAAATGTGCAGGAAAGTAACCTTAAGCAACTTCCAACAAGGAATGCTCTTATTGATTAATCAATGAATACATAAAATAAACAGCTGGCTGCTTTAAACTTAAACTCTCACAAGAGCCATAACACTAAATAATGCAGCTGAGATGTTTTGGAGTATCCTTGTAAACTGAGACATTTAATAGGGGGAATTCTGTTTTCAGCTGCTTTGTTCCACCGTATGGAACATTCTTAAAGCAGACAAGGCTTATTACTGTATGGTGGGAAAGAGGTAATATTATCTGTATTGTGGCAGTGGAGGACAGTATTTGGCAGTGCTAAAGGTAAAGTGCTAAACCATAGGTAGGCAAACTGAGGCCTGGGGGCTGGATCCAGCCCAATCGCCTTCTCAGTCTGGCCCGCAGGTGGTCCAGGAATCAGCATGTTTTTACATGAGTAGAATGTGTCCTTTTATTTAAAATGCATCTCTGGGTTATTTGTGGGGCCTAGGAATTCATTCATTATTTTTTCCAAAATATAGTCTGCCCCCCCCCCCCACAAGGTCTGAGGGACAGTGGACTGGCCCCCTGCTGAAAAAGTTTGCTGACCCCTGTGCTAAACCTACAAGTGAGTGGCCCTGATCCAAAGATTTCCCAATGTGCAGCAGTGTGTCCACCTAATAGATGGTTGGTGTTCTCTGCTTTGACACAAGTTGTAACAATTCAGCCATGGGACCTCCATGCTGAGATGGAAGAGAGTTTGATGATATCAGGAAGGAGGCTGTGTACACACTATACCTTTCAAAGCACATTAAAAGCATATTCTTTCACTCAATGAATTCTGGACAATGTGGTTTATCCCTCACAGAGTTACCATTCCCAGTAACCCTGAACGAACTACAGTGCCCCAAATTCTTTGAGGGAAAATAATGTGCTTTGAAGGTGTGGTGTATACATATCCTTAATGTTAGGTCACTCAGTCATGGGACTGCAAAGGGGAAGAAGCTACAGCACAATGGCAAACTATATTGCCTAGATGGACTTCCTGTGCTCCATCCTGCAAACAGTGATGAGACTGAGGGTGGGATTTATGACTGTCCTTTCCAAACAGAGCAGGGGCAACCTCTGGGGCTTCTTCAATCTGTTCTCTGCATAGGTCAGAAAACACCCACAGTGCTGTTTGTCTTGTTATTTTCCACATCTGATCAGTATTGCTGGTGTATTTTGATAAGGAGAATTTCCAGAAAGGCCTGCAAAGGACATTAGTTAAAGCCACAGAACAGTTAAGCATTTTGACAGGCTTGCAGCCATTTTAGAGCCTCCACACCTGGTTATTGTTAATTTCTCTGAGCCCATCACGATACCATTGTGGTACCACACAGTAATGAGATGAAGAGGTAGCATTTCCACAGCAGGAGCAATCTAGGGACATCATTATGAATGTTCTTACAAAATTTTGCCTCTCTACATGATGTCTCCATATCTGAGATCCAGTCTTCTGCCAGATTGAGAGAATCCCAACAGGGCTCAAGGACTTAATGGAATGTATGCTCTTTAAATTGCTCTTATTATTTAAGACTAAGGTACAAAGTATAGATATATGTATGCAGGGCATTTCTCTCCATTGCTGGCTACAGAGAATAACTGTTTCTCTTTTTAAAAAGTTATGTATTGACCCAGGGAACCAATAATCTGACAAACCCAGAGCTGATTTATAAAGTTTACTTGATCAATTATGGAGTCAGAAAAGCAGTCTACAGAGACCCCCTTTTCAAACATCTAAAGAGACCTCATAAGCAATATTCCTAGATATTTTGGTGAATATGTGCCTAGATCAAGATTATGGTGTCCCCTCCTATGTTATATACTCTTCTATGTTAACAGTGTTTCCATTTATTTCCATAAAGCAATAGATAATCAAACTAATTACTGTAGTCAATGCAGGTCCTGCCATTAAAATGAAAGAAAGGATAGGAAAAAGTAACGGCAACATCATCTGGGACACTTGACAGATTAGATTTGGCCCCTCCTGCCTTTCTTAGGAAAGAGAAATGAGTAAATCCAGCACGATGTTTTCTGTTGATTACCTGAACAAATGTGCTTGCCCTTTCAAACCACTTGGCTGTCTTTCTTTCAATAGATCAAAGTCATCTGGCTGCTTACTGCTTCTCACCATCTTTATATTTACAGGTAGGTAGCCGTGTTGGTCTGCCATAGTTGAAACAAAATAAAAAAAAATTCCTTCCAGTAGCACCTTATAGACCAACTAAGTTTGTTATCGGTATGAGCTTTCGTGTGCATGCACGCTTTTATATTGTTTAATCTGTAATTAGTGACAGAGCTTGTGTAGTGGCTAAGGCTGACATGATGCTCTTCCTAGTTTCAATGCCACCACCTTATGTGCCAGCTGGTACAATGTAGGACAAAGCACGCCTGTCCTTCCTTGCTCTTGGCACTGGCCAATTCGCCAAATATTTTTGCACCTGACATTGGATGCTGTCTCATAATATGACACATAACCTTGATTTCCACAGGAACTGCCTGCTGGTCTCTCTCTGCTCCTTGCATCACAGGTAGGGGAAGACCAGCCCAGCTCCATCCATCTGCCTAAGAAGGAGCAGCTGCAGGAAGTTCTCTTCCCTGCCAGGAAGTAGACTCTGCTCCAGCTGCCAGTTGCCCTGGGACTACAGAGCTGAAGGGAAGCACACTCTGGCCTCTGTCACAAACAAGGGCTGCTGGATGACTTGCACCACCTCTTTCCAAGCCAAGTCCACCAGTCATGGAAAATCAGTCTGGCTCAGCTGGATATTCATGCCTCTTTGTTTGTTTGTTAAACTGCACTTTCATAGAAAAATAAGATGGCAGACAAAACCATTAAAGCATAATACTGCAGCAATAGCATCAATAGAAACATTAATCACATATCAAGAAAACTAGTTGGTAAAATAAAGGTATGAAGAGCTGCTTCTACTTCCTGGGATGGTTGTGCTGGCTGCACAATGAGGGGCAACAGTGAACCATGAGTTACAATTGGGTGAAACCTTCTTGTCATGTTCACCCATGGCAGTTTCTTTGTTACGATATGCTCCAGCACTAGGGAAAGAACTGCTGCTGATACAGTGTGAGCCAGGGGAGAGAAGAGACCACAGATGAGTGGACTACCAGATACCTTTGAAGGTTGACCCGGAAACTACAACTAATCCAGAATGCAGCAGCTAGACTGGTGACTGGGAGCAGCCGCCAAGACCACATAACACCGGTCTTGAAAGACCTACACTGGCTCCCAGTACGTTTCCGAGCACAATTCAAAGTGTTGGTGCTGACCTTTAAAGCCCTAAATGGCCTCGGTCCAGTATATCTGAAGAACCGTCTCCATCCCCATCATTCTACCTGGACACTGAGGTCCAGTGCCAAGGGCCTTCTAGCGGTTCCCTCACTGCGAGAAGCCAAGTTACAGGGAACCAGCCTTCTCGGTAGTGGCGCCCTCCCTGTGGAATGCCCTCCTACCAGACGTCAAAGAGAACAACTACCAGACTTTTAGAAGACATCTGAAGACATCTGTTTAGGGAAACTTTTAATGTTTGATGCATTACTGTATTTTAATATTTTGTTGGAAGCTGCCCAGAGTGGCTGGGGAAGCCCAGCCAGATGGGCAGGGTATAAATAATAAATTATTATTATTATTATTATTATTATTATTATTATTATTATTATTATATGGGATTATAGGCATGAACGTGATGAGGTACCCTTTTTCAGTTGATTACATGAATATACCACACATATCTGCTTTGAAGCTGGCTGTGTGTTAATGTGTAAGGATATTCTTGGGAACTAGCAGATGGGGGGGGGAGAGGATGGAACTAGTTCAATTACATTTGCCCAGAAGGGCAAACAGAGTTAAGCTAGTTCTTTTTTTCTTTTTGGTCCCTTTCCTTCTGCTAAGGTGAGAGCCAAGGGTGGGGGGCAGAGAGGGTCTGGCAGTGCCCAGAGAAATGGAACAAGGTTTAGCTGGCTGCTTCATTCTCCCAGTGGGCTGGAAATGGGGAGGGAGCACTGAGGAGGCTTTTCTGCAAAAGAATGCTGCATTGCAGGGGGTTGGACTAGATGACCCTCGGGTCCCTTCCAACTCTTCAATTCTAGGAGTCTATGATCCTCTGAATCAGGGGGTGGGCTAGCTCCCAGTCTGATTAATGGCAAGTCTGGAAGATGGGTCTAAGCAATGTGCTTAGAGTTGTTTAGGGATATGGAAAAATATATGCCTCACCCTTGCACAATTTATTACTTATTGTTTGACAGAGTTGATTCCTTTTTTGTGCCAACAGCTATCATCTTGGGAAACACACTGGGGTGTAGCAATGATATTAAACACAATGCATTCTGCTAGGATAAATGGATATTGCGGTGCCCCAGCAAAGCTAGCCAAAAACCACACGTTAAAACTATTTATTTGAAAGGGTAACATGTCTCAACATTTATCATCAGAAAATGAGCAAGTATTATTGGCTAAGCTGAATGATTCAGGCAGACCTGGCTCAACTTCTTCGAATCTGCAGCTCGCCTTTGATAACGGCTCACTAACACATGCAAAAATATATGAACTATTCCAATGAGTAAATGCTATAGTCAGCTTTATTTCCCAACTGAAAAATACGTTTTGTTGCATGGCTTTAAAGAGGTGCTATGTCCTTTGATCAATTTATTTCCAGGTTCCTGAAATGAAGACCTGAGAGAGAATCTAAGAAATAATGCAGGGAATCTGCTATAGTTTGGCATATCCAAGCAGAGCTGCCCCAGCCATCAGGCACAATGGCAGTGGGGAACCCTTTCCTGAGGGCCACACTGCCTTCTGGGAAGCTTTGTGGGGGCCACATGCCAATGGTGGGAGGCAAAGGTGAGCAAAGCAATGAATATATATATATTTTTTTACCTTTGCACAGTGGCCTGGTTTACACATTCACACATATACTGACACACCCATCTCCATCCTCCATGCAGGCAAACGAGAGGCATTCACAATGTTCAATAACACATTCCAGCCAGACAGAAACACTTAGAGAGGGTATGAAATAGAACCAGTGAGGGGAGTTGCCTGGAAGGAGTCCCGATGGTCCTAGAGGACCTATGGGCCCGAGGAGACCCATCTGTGAGCTAGAGTAAGGCACTCATCTCAGCAGCAGAACTGAGTTCCCTTGGGCGTCCCCTCGGGGGGGGGGGGCAGAGCTGTGTGTGCCATGTGGCCAGCCCCATGTTCCTGGCTGCTCTCAGTTTCAGCTGGCAATATGGCTGGCTTTTGTACATGAAATGGGGACCCATCTTTCACTTCCCATAAGCCTTAGGCATCAAACATTTCTCTCAGACAGAGGGTGGGATTCCCCTAACAAGCTCCATCTGTGAAAGCTCTGTGCAAGGACTGCCACTTTCATCATGGGACTTTCTCACCTCTTCCTTGTCTTGAGGGGATCAGGATAACACCCCTCCAAAAAAAATAGCATGCATGGTGTGGGGAGGGGGACCATTCTGTCTGGCAAACTGCTCCAATGGAACATTAATCACAGCACAGCATTGAATCCTCCCAAGAATCATTAAGAACAGCTTATGAAGCTCCAAATAAGGAGCTGCAACCACAAGAACATCATACTAAATTCTAAAGGACTTTGAAATTTGCCACAATTTCTGCAGCCTATTATCTTTACTTGAAAGTTGGGACCCTGGAGTTCAAGTGGGGTTTGCTCTTGAATAATTGTTCATAGCGCTGCAGCCTTACCCTTTTTGTTCCGTTGTTTTAACAATAGAAATCACAAAATAGGAGGTGAATTCCATAGTCCTATTGAGAAATGCATAACTGTGTAAGGCAGTTTATCATTCCTTCACCTGAGCACATCAAGCGTACAATGCAGTGAGCTGGTATTTATTCATTTCCCCTAACAGAATGAATAAATGCAGGGCAAAGCAAGGCAGAAAGGCTAACCAATGCAACCTAACATAGCATTCATATTTCTAGTCAACTGCTGGTCATTCAACATGGTAGACTCCCAGCATTCCAGCTCAAAGCCTTGCTGGCCTCCGGAGAGCGCTTGGAGGTCCAGCTGGACAGAGACTTCACTCTTCAATTTCCATGTCGGAGGCAGCTTTGTGTGGGCATACAGATCAAAAGCTCCATGGGTGCACTGGCCCAGGATAAATATGTAGTCCCCTTGGTATCGTTGCAGCCAAAGCCATCTAATTACAGTGAAGCCCAAATAATGTTTGTTTGTTTTATGTGATTAAAACATTTCTATGCTGCCTTTCAGCAAAAGCTTCCTAGGTGGCTTTAGGTTACTCATTTGGCAGCACCATATTTTGCTGTTTTGAGGATTGTAGCAAATACTGGATCATTTAAGCCATTTGGAAAAGTCGAACTAGGTCTGTTCTGTACTTAGGTTATGTGTCAAGAGGGGATGCACATCTACGGATCAGGTTTCCTTTCTCGTTGCTAAACTTTGCCCTGTCTGTAGCTCAGCCGTAGAGCATCTTCTTTGCCTGTAGAAAGTCCCTGGCTCAATTCCCTACATTTCCACGTAGGACTGGAGGAGACTCCTGTCTGAAATCCAGAAAAGCTCTAGCAAAATAAATCCAGAGTAGACACAGAGCTAGGTGGACCTATGGTCTACATCTGTACAAGGCAGCTTCTGGTGTTATATTGTGTGCTGTACTGACTTGTAAAACAAATGTGTAATCATGGAGTGGTGCTATGCTGAGATTCACTTTCCACTGGTGGCTGCAGATACAGGGTGAACATCTGTAGGGAAGAGGGTAGCTGAATGCATGAAGGCTTTCATGCAATGTGTAACCCTAAGCACCTGGGGTTTCAGACCTGTGGAACCCGTTGCACATACAGCTGTCTTCAGGCATTCAGACCTTAGGTACAGATGCCAGGAAAGGTGCTATTCAGCTGGACGCCACTCACATATTAGTTTTATCTTCAACTCTGATGCCTGTAGAGAACTGAAATGGCTTCCATTAAATGAGCTGCAAGCCTTCCTCTAAACATGGCCTCCCACTCTGGTTATTTTCCCTGTGACTCTACTGCTTCCAGCCTTGGTTTCTCCACTGCTTCAAGCACTACTACTTTGTCTTTTATGGATATTCACAGGCAGCTCCAACCCCACTTATTATTTCTAATACAGCACATTTGCCGTCGATCCCCCAGCCCATGCTTTCCCAGGGCAGAAAGATGAACCTTTATCTGACAGAATCCATTTCCCCTCAAAGATTTTTCCTCCACTCTCTTTTGCACTTGGGAAGAGGCTTCCCTATAAAAGTGTGTGCAGTCACAACCCCCGTCTTTCATTCGTCTGGTACGTTTTATCCCAAAGGCTTTCCAAAGTGTCTTGTGGAGCAGGGAACAGTGGCACCTGTCACCCATCTTTGGAGTGTCACCATTATGCTGACACTGATGCAGAATGACAAGATTTCAGGGTTGCGATATTTAAATTTCCTGAGCATTTTTTTAAAAAAGGAATGTGACCATTTTGGTTTACCACATGATCATCACCCAGCATGAAATAAACAACGTTGCAACGCAGCCCCGACACCCTTGGAATGAGTCTAAGCCTTTTATCCATTCTCTTGGCCCAGTTTAGTACAGAACAGTCGCTGGGATTGATTTCCATATTGATATTGCACACCGATGGCTACAGCCTCTTAAGAACATGCACTACAGAAAAAGAACATAGGAAATATTAGGAACGGGAAAAGACTATTCACCACATTGATGCCTGTCTCTTGTATTACAGCATTTCCCCCAGGACAGCATCTAATTGCTTCTTGAACGAACCCACTGCCTTTTCCTCAACAACCTTGCCCAGTAGGCCATTCCAAACATTTATTATTCTTTGAGTGACAAGACAAGTCTCCTCTGAATTTGTTGTTTGAACTTCCATTTATGCCCCCAATCCTGTCATGTATCCACATGGTATCAAAAGTAACATGCATTGATTTTATGCATTCACCTATGGTTTTTGTATACTGCTAGACCCCCTTAGACAGTTGTTTTTTCCCCTCCCTCTAAGTTGAACAGATATCTTCTTTTCAAAACTAGTCGGTTAACTCTTCTCCCATTTTAATGGGGGTAAGAAAATGTCTGTGGATGCCTGAGCATGGGGCAGGGGAGGAATTTGGATTGGTGTCGGCCTACCCAGTTCAGCTGGTCTCCACTGGATTACAGAGAGATGCCACAGTCGCTATGCTGACATGGAACTTCCTATTCGGCCTCCAAATGTGTGGGCAGATGAAAGTGCCACCAGCAGTTGCTGCTGCTGCTGCTGCTAGCCCTTAAAACAGGTCGGGGAGGGGCTGAGCTGGGCAAGGGTCTGAGCCAGCTTCACTGTGATCATGAAATGGCATCAGGCCTGATCTGGTCTTGATTACTTTCCCCCATCACTACCTTTTTCTTCAGGTTGTGGGTGCAATGTTTGTCCTGCTGCTCCAATAAGCCCTGCTCCTCCTCAGGTAACTGTGCCCAGAAAAGTATTGAAAGACCTTTGACTGGATTGTGCCTTAGTGTTTATATAGCATTCCTCAAGTACTTGAATACTCTTCTCACATGTATCCTAGTTATGCCGAAGAAGAGCCTAAAGTAACTCAGAACGAGATATAATGGCTCACCTAAGCCCACCCACTAAGTTCATAACTGACACCTACATTGTGTGTGTCATTCCTTACATAGATAAATGGCACCACTTATGCAAAAGTGGAAGGTATCAACAGGCTTAGGAAAACCAGGCGTGTTATTATGCTAACCCTGAAGATTGCAGATCTTCCTCCCCAATTATGTTTCTAGCCATGGCTATAGATTCAGTGCAAGTTAAGCCTCTGTGTTTCTTCCCAACATCTGCACAAGACAAGACAAGACTGTTCCCTGGCCTTTTGTTCTCCTACATCCATGTGAGGGTGGAAGGTCTCCCCCCCCAATCTTCTGGAAGCATCATTAGCTACTAATTTATATGGCAGCATGCCAGTATCTGGACAACCCCTATTGTCATGCAGAGAAATACTTAATGAATTGAGCCATTAATTTAACAAAGAGACTGGTTTGAGGAATTCATTTTTCTGCAGAATCCCATCATAAAGGCATAACACCACATACTAGGAGGGGATCCAAAGATGACATCTCAGCTACCACCTCCATCCTATAACAGGACTTTCCCACCCACGATCCCTAGCAAATGGCATTCAGAGGCATAGTGAGATAACATTATATACACACCATAGAGTGGAAAATAGCTAGTCCCTAGTAAAAAGGTTAGCTAAGGAGGAGAGCTTTGAATTTATCCTAAAGCACTATTCAAATTTATCAGCAACAGCATTGAGAACATCAGTATTAAAAAGAAACACATGCAAGATAGTCAGAACCTTCTGCATTAATGTCCTGACCTCTGTAATAACCCATTTGCTGCTCTCTTTTACGTATATTGTTGTGGATATCAATGGGTCAGTCAGGAGTGGGGAACCTTTTTCAGCCGAAGGACCACATTCGCTCTTGAGTAACCTTCCAGGGGGCACCTGGTAGGCAGAGATAGAGGCAAAGGTTGGTGAAGCAACTAATGTAAATTTCACCTTTGTACAGCAGGCCAGTTTCTACATACCCAAACCCTTTCTATTCCCCACGAGAGTTGAAGAACACCTTCTAGCTTGGCAAAAAGACCCTAGGATGGTGTGAAGCAGGACTAGTGAAGTGTGTGGCTAGAGAGGGTCTGGCCTGGGGAAGTGTCCCAAGAGGCCTGAAGGCCTTCATTCAGCTCCTGGGCCCAAGGTTCCCCATCCCTGAGGTAAAAGTTCTGCTGGGGGTCAAAGTCTTGCCAGAGCAGATGAAAACAGACCTTGGATTGTTTGCAAGTGTTTTCTTTTCTTCTGGCCAGAGCTCATCTGATCGTCAAGAGTAATTTGTCCTCTCAGACCTACCAGAGTTCATTGGCACTGATTGCTTTCAGGTGCTTATACAGCCACATCTCTTAAGCCAAGTTGGGCACTATATTGTGTTTGGCTTCATCCTTAGACTTTATGGATTTATGTGCTTCTTTTTCAATGAGCCTTGCTTGGTTGGAGAAGGAACCAAATATTGAGAGTTCTCATTGGGAGTTTTGTCTTTGTAGCTTTCGGAGTTTCCTTCACAGATATTAGTTTGAGAGCCAAATTATGCATTTGGAGATATGCCAGCACAGGGAGAGCTGCTGGGGTGCTGTACATCAGGATGTTTTATCTGTGACGGCCTTTGTGCCAGAAGTGAAAGGTGGTTTGGAGTTCTATGGACATAGACCAGTGACAAATAATCTTTTGATAGTGACGGGCTATTTGCAAAGATTTGGCACTGTTAAACTGTCTCTAAAAGGCTTAAAATAACACTTAAAATAGTTGTGATGGTGAATTCTTTCATTGTTTGTTACATTTACCCTTAGCTTCTAGCAATGACTTGTTTGCATGTCTTGTTTCAGCTCTTGACAGTATCTGTCAAGGAGAAATGGCTCTTCAGCTTCTGAAGAATGAATGCCATTGGAAGAAGCAACACGTAACTTTTCACAAACCAATGTGGCTTAAAAACAACAACAACAAGGAAATCCTTGAGCTAATTGCATTCTTTCAAACTAGATACCTCACTTCAGAACCAAGGGTCAACTGAATGATGATGTGATTCAGATGCTAAACAATCTACTTAACTGAATGAAAATTAGGCTCTTCAAGATGGTGTTGTCTTGTGAAGGAGCATTAATTTCAACGTTGCAGGTTTCCTCCAAACACTTCATCTTGATTTAGTTACATTGCATTCCGAATGTAGACCTTTTGGAATAAGAGTATGTAAGGCCACTTGTGAAGGGAAATAAAGAAACAACTCACCTCGTTAGATTGTCTCTTTGACTAAGTTTCTGAGATGTGCCGGGAAGACTTCAAATGCAGCATAAATGCCTCCTCTTGTCAAAGTTCATTTTTTTGCCCAAATTTCAGTTCTCAATACAGGAACATTTGTGGATTATCAAAAAGAGAGGCCACAAAAATGGGGAAGAGGATTTTGAAAAGAAAACATAGGAACATAGGAAGTTGTCTATGAGTCAGACGGTTTCTTCATGTAGCTCAGCATTGTCTATTCTGAAAAAAAGTGGCTGTGTTTTAGATAGAGGTCTCTCTCAGCCCTGGGGTCTCTCCCAAAAGAGGGAGAGGAGGGTGGAGGAAAACCTGGATAAAAGAGAAAGCAGAACAGGAAAAATAATGAAAGAGGCAAATAGAAGAAAAAACAAAGAAGAAACATTTAAAGGGAGAAATAAGGGGATAAACAGTATACCTGAAGGAGCATCTCCACCCTCATCGTTCAACTGAGGTCCAGCTCCGAGGGCCTTCTGCCGGTTCCCTCACTGTGAGAAGTGAGGTTAGGGGACCAGGCAGAGAGCCTTCTCAGTAGTGGTGCCCATCCTGTGGAATGCCCTCCCATCAGATGTCAAGGAAATAAACAACTATCTGACTTTTAGAAGACATCAGAAGGCAGCCCTGTTTAAGGAAGTTTTTAATGTTTAATGCTGTATTGTGCTTTTAACATTAGGTTGGTAGTTGCCCAGAGTGGCTGGGGAAACCCAGCCAAATGGGCAGGATATTCTTCTTCTTCTTCTTCTTCTTCTTCTTCTTCTTCTTCTTCTTCTTCTTCTTCTTCTTCTTCTTCTAGTTCTTTTTATTCTTCTTCTTCTTCTTCTTCTTCTTCTTATTGTTATTATGGCTTGTCCTGTCCTCATACTGGGAAGGAAGGAGAGCACTGTAACATGCAAGCAAATGAGGAGGCAAAGGAAGGTGTGTAGCCCAAGGCACATTCTAAATTTTTCATATATTAGCAAACCACGGTTTAGTGTTTCATCTGAAGAATCCCAAAGAATAAAAGGAGTTAGGCATCCTAATCTTTGTGCTGATTAAGATATATAGAACTATATTTTCAAATTACATATTGCTTCATGATTGCTTATTGAAATAATCAAAATACCAGGTTTCATTGACTCACATGAATTAGTAGTAAGTAACAAGCACTCCAATCAACCAGCAATGTTTCCAGTCCTAATATTCTATTTCCTTCATATTGTCAACCATTTCATTGTATAAAGGAATAGAGTCACTGCAAAGCCAGCAAGTAATTTGTTCAAGGGTTGCCTTCCTATCTAGGTATGTAAAACTGGTTTTATCTCACATTTAAATTTGTCTTTTGCCTGCTATGATTGGTTTTGCAACATCAAAAAGCTTCCAGCATCTTCAAAAAACCGAGAACAAACTCCTGGAAATATGAAATAAAATTTGAAAAAGGAACTCGACTTAATACAGCCTGCTTCTCAGTGTCGCTTTAAAAAAAATGAACAGATCCACCTGGGATACTGGTGACTAACAACTGTGATAATAAGAATCCTTTTTGATCTCAAGGCCCAACATTATTCATATTTTTTCCCTTAGCCTCAAACAATGTCTTTAGATAGCCCAGGTAAAGGCAAGTCAGAAACAAAACAACATCATAAAGCACTCCTTTATGCAGACACTTTCAGCTGCGCTACACAGCTCACATTGTCTTTGAACCCTGTGTAATGAGAGAAATTTTTTAGACTCCAGGGACTACTCTGGGTTATGTTTTTACCTCGGCATACAGAGTGAATTTTGAGTTCCTCAGCTTAAGAGATATGCTTGGCATTTTTTCTGCAACTCTTTCCTTTTCAGTGATTTCTCCTCTAAAGGCCCAGAAGTGAGGGGAGCAAGTGAATGAACCCTCCAGTTGTCTTTAAAAGGCTGGTGTTATCTAACATGGAAAACCTTGGACCTGGGCTCCACCCAATCCTTGTGTGGCCATGAACATTATGGGCTGCAGTCTCTTAAGCCTCAGTATCCCTATCTGGAACACATTGCAATATTGATGTATCATCTTCAAGGGTTACGGCATCAATCTACAATGTCATTATGAAGGAAATCGTATGCAGATATGTAAAGCGAATTGGATGTATTGAGAAACAAATTCCGATCTGCCATCAAATTCAATGTGGAACATTGCATTTGGTTGATCTTCACACTCAGTGTGCAGGACAGGAACTCTTTCCTCTTAGGCGCTTAAAAAGGTAAAGGTAAAGGACCCCTGACAGTTAAGTTCAGTCGCGAACGACTCTGGGGTTGCGGCGCTCATCTCGCTTTACTGGCTGAGGGAGCCAGTGTTTGCCTGCAGTCAGTTTTTCTGGGTCATGTGGCCAGCATGACTAAGCCGCTTCTGGTGATACCAGAGCAGTGCACGGAAACGTCGTTTACCTTCCGCTGGAGCGGCACCTATTTATCTACTTGCACTTTGACGTGCTATGGAACTGCTAGGTTGGCAGGAGATGGGACTGAGCAACAGGAGCTCACGCTGTTGTGGGGATTCGAACCGCCAACCTTCCGATCGGCAAGCCCTAGGCTCAGTGGTTTAGACCTCAGAGCCACCCGAGCTCACTTCCTTCTATATCACAGCACAGTACAACTACTGGGATCTCCTCCCCCCCCCCCCCCCCCGTTCTCCCACTGATGCACCCACATGGCCCCAACCCCACCGTCACCCTACCTGAAGCCCATTCAGTAATAATTTATTTATACCCTGCCCATCTGGTTGGTTTCCCCAGCCACTCAGGGCAGCTTCCAATAAAACATTAAAATACAATAATTCACCAGATATTAAAAGCTTCCCTAAACAGGGCTGCCTTCAGATGTCTTCTAAAAGTCGGATAATTGTTAATTTCTTTGACATTTGATGGGAGGGTGTTCCACAGGGCGGGTGCCACTACCGAGAAAGCCCTCTGCCTGGTTCCCTGTAACTTGGCTTCTCACAGTGAGGCAACCGCTAGAAGGCTCTCAGCGCTGGACCTCAGTGTCATATTCCAGTGCTGGAAAGTTGGTTTGGTGGCTCTGTCCCAATGCATGTGCCACTACTGAGGGAGAATCCCCAGGGCTCTTGTAACACAGTTAGGCAGTTCTGCCACCCAATGGTGCACATATCTGTCATGCAAATTCATCTTTAAGAGGAAGGGTGGGTGTCAGAGTTGCCTCTAGGTCCCAGCTCACAGAGGACCAACGCTAGTCAGTAATAACTTATAAAAGTCTTTATTGAAGATTAGTTTCCATTTCCAAACCGCAGCGTGCAACTCCACGTCTTAGAACCTAGACCGGCGAAGCTCCATCTGAGTCTCCGCCTCCTAGACACCAGTTTAAGACTCTAGCCTTACTCCACCTCTTCCGTTGTTCTTTCCTCCTCTGGGTCCTTCTGCCCTCTGGGGTTTCCTCCTTTCTGGACTCTTCTGACGCTGACCCCCCTGAGTCTTGCCCCTCCTTCCGGCGGGCTTTAGGACCTGGCTCCCTATCCGGGCTACCTGCTGTGCCGCTCGCCTGTACATTTGAACTTGGCGCGCGTGCCCAGCCGGTAACTTTCCTCTTGACCGTTTCCCCGCTCTCCGATGGAGGCGTGGTCAATCCTGACTCATCTCCTCTCGCTGGTGGTGAGAACACTGGTCCCGATGCCTGGGACTCCTCCCCCCCCCCACTGCGCTCTGGTGGGGAAGCTGGTCCTGATTTCCAACTGCTGCTCTGGGAGTCCCCGCTGGCCCCTTCCTTCTGGGGTTTCCCCCTTGGCACCCCCCTTGCCCTGGCCATCAGCGCTCCCTTCTGTGAATCTTCCGATTCGCTGGAGAGGCTCATGGAATCACTCTGACCACTGTCACCGCCTACGCTCCCCTCGGATTCCTCCCCCTCGCTCTCCATTTCCTCCCTCTCCTGTGCCTCTGCTCCTGAGCCCCTGACAGTGGGATATAAAATATATTTGTTGATTTGTAAAATATCTTTTTATATACCTGTTGTTTTTGTCCATGGAGTTTTCTTGGCAGGGATACTGAAGTGGCTTGCCAGTTCCTGTTCCAGGTGGATCACGTTTAGTCGAAACTCTCCACTATGACCTGTCTGTCTTGGGTGGCCCTGCACGGCATAGCTCATAGCTTCTCTGAGTTATTCAAGCCCCTTCGCCACAACAAGGCAGTAATCCATGAAGGAGCTGGAGGAGACTCTTGAGAGTCCCATGGACTGCAAGAAGATCAAACCTATTCATTCTTAAGGAAATCAGCCTGAATGCTCACTGGAAGGACAGATCCTGAAGCTGAGGCTCCAATACTTTGGCCACCTCATGAGAAGAGAAGACTCCGTGGAAAAGACCCTGGTGTTGGGAAAGATTGAGAGCACAAGGAGAAGGGGACGACAGAGGATGAGATGGTTGGACAGTGTTCTTGAAGCTACAAACATGAGTTTGACCAAACTGCGGGAGGCAGTGGAAGACAGGAGTGCCTGGCGTGCTCTGGTCCATGGGGTCACAAAGAGTCGGACACGACTGAACGACTAAACAACAACAAAAATATGTTTGTTTATTTAACAAATAAAACTGTAGGGGGGAAATCCCAATAACATGAACAAAATAGCCTACTCCCATTCACCTTCTCTGATCTTCGTAAAAATAAAACAAAATAATAGTATGCAGCTCTTTTATGGACTTAAATAAAATAGGTCAATTCATTCCCAGAGAATAAAGTACACATTCTAGAGATGGTGCAGCACAATGTTGTTCTATTATATTTATATCCCTTCTTCACCTATTTGCATGTCAGGCAGTGCCAGATTACCAGAATAATCCTGCAAAAGCAGAAACCCTGCTATAGACCAGCACTGTATGTGCCTACTCCACCCAACCTTGCATTTTATCCACTCAGATCTGCCAGGCCTTGCATTCTATGGAACATCCTTTATGAGCATACTGTACATTTATTTTCTGAACTAAACCTACAGTGGGATCTAATTTCAGACCTATGGAGGCTGATTTACCTCCTTTTTCAGGCTATGTACTCATTTGAACTAAAATTATCCAGCTGCCAGTCTCCTTGATAGCAATTACATCTTAAGAGAATGAGGGGGGGGGGCTGTTCAACTTCATGTATTGGTAATGGGTTTTTCTTCTTTATTTTTCCTTAGGGATAAAGTTGCATGGGAAAATTAGGCATATTAAGCCTGAGAAAATAGTGAACAAAAATACATATTTTATATTTTTTTATCAAGAATCCTCCTGCTACCAATTAGAGACATTCTTTAATTCAGGTATTTTAGAATTGTGGGGCAATCTTACATGATGGACTACAAACCCATTTTCGATCGTTATTTAAGGTCATTCTAAATATGCATAAGAATAGTACATTTTAATTTTCAATAACACTGGCAGACTCCAGTTCTCAGAATTTAGCATAACCAGCAGGAAAACTGTTTGATGTTTTAATTATGTCCCAGGAAAAAAAAATGCTGAATATGTTATAAAAGAAAACTAAAGGGGGGCATATCACTGTTTGTGGGGAGAGATGTTTAGCACATAGCATTAAAAATGTAAACTAGAATAATAGTAATGACGGTAATAACAAATGCAGCCAGTCAAATAGTTCTCTTAGGCAAAGTAGGCCAAAGATGTAAAGTAATATGTGTCAATTACAAATCATCCAGCATGAAGGAAACGGAAAAGAACGTTTAAGTAGGCATAAAGTTTGAAGGAATGGGAAATAGCGTTTTTTTTAAAAAAAGGCTAATGTCTTTAAAATTATAGTTAAGACTAGCCAGAACCCTGTAACAGTTCCCAACAAAGTATCTCACCGGATTTAAGAGTTCCTGATTAATGCATTGACCTACTGGTCTCTGATGCAATAAGTTCAAAACCCAGCTGGGTATTCTCATTCCAGATGAGGCTTTGGGGACTTCTCAAGGCCCAATCCTGATGGCATGAGGGTCATTTTCCTCAGTGAGACTGAGAGAAGTTGTCCCTGAGGGAAACAAGGAATGAGAACCTGAGTCGTTTTGAATGACCTGAACCAGATGTATAGAGCTATAGTAATTTAAACTAGAATAATAGCTGAGGATGGGGTGGGGGGTGGTGCAGGGGGAATCTTTCTGATTTTAATATTTTTCCTCATCCTGCAGCACGTGGCTTAAGCCAGCGGAAGCTGATGCAAACTTATGGAAAAGGAATCATCAGGCCCGTTTGGGATGGGAAAGCAAAAGCACAAATATTAAATGGGGGAAGGGGAATGGCATTAAGAGGTTAGGAAACAGAACTGCTTTACTGTTTGAGGAACAGTCATTTCTGCATTTATGGCATGTTTATATAAATGATGTCATCTCAGCCATAACCTTGGGGTGTGTGTGTGTGGTCTGACACTGCTTCCATGGTGTGGAAGCTGCAACAAGGTTGTCCTTCTCTGCATTACCTAGGTAACACCAGATAACGTGGACCACTTGGGAGAAGTTGGTAAAGTGGTATCTCTAATGCTTGGCCAACAAAGCAGATGCATTGTGCAGTAGCGGAGAAAGGGGGGTGCTGTAGGTGCAGGCCACCCCGGGTGTCATCACTGAAGGGGAGGGTGACAAAATGACAAAAATATGAGTTATTTTTTTAAAAAATAAATAAATTGGGCTCACGAAACTTTTTAGTTCAGCCAACAAATGCAAAGAAACACAGCTGGCACTGGGCGCCACACTGTGGGGGCTGACACTTACCGGGGGCCTGCATCGTGCCTGAGCCACACGTCTCTCCTGGGAGGGACGTGGTAGCTTGAGTGCCTGCAGGCTCGGCGCTGCCTGAAACGGCAGTGTGGAGCTTGCGTCTGCCCACCGCCTCTCCCTCAGCCGCCCAAAAGCTGAGGGGGAGGTTGCAAAGAGGCTCCATGCAGCACGCAGCGCCCCCATGGGCCACTCGCATCGCACCAGGCACCCAAGCGGCTAGCTACGCCCCTGGCATTGTGGGCTCTTCCCACATGTTCTCAGTGGGCAACCAGATGCCTGTGGGAAGCCCATAAGCAGGACCTGAGCAACATGGCCCTTTCCCTACTTGGGATTCCCAGCAATTGGTGTTCAGAGGTACACTTCCCGACAGTTGAGGCAGAACATAGCCATTGTGGTGAGCTGCTGCTGATGCCTTCACCCTCCATGATAAGCACTTCACGTATATTATGTGAGTAGTAGTGTCAGTTCCTATAAGGCAGGTCAATGTTACCATTACATTTTGGATGGGGGAACTGGAGCTGAGGAGACGGGCATGTCTAAGTCTTTTCAGGCCACTTCTGAAGCTTTTGTGGCCCTGAAGCCAGTACATGGTAGCCCCTTCACATCCCCACTGAGAAGAGAATGCTGGTTTAGATGGTTCTAAATCTAATTTTTTGCTTAATATGCACATTAAATAGGACAAGCATGAAGGTGGAGATAACAGCTTACCACTACTGTGGAGAACGCACATTTAAGATATAACGGCAGCAAAGATTTTGCCTGTACACATTACCAGCTTAAAATACAGCTAGATAATTCTTTTTCTCAATTCAGATCAAAACTGGTTTTGGGGAAAATGCATTCCTTCATATTCAGGATAGATATGGCTTCTGGCTAATGTCATTTGTACACTGCTTCCCAGTGCAGCAGTGAGAGTGTGCTGGATGCAGAGGAAATGGGACTGGGTAGACAGCCTTTGTGCCTTGACATGCAGCTTGAGGATCATTGCCATTTAGGGCTAGTAACTATTGTAGTTCATGGTTCTCTGGTTCCATGTTGTTCTTTCTTCTAGATGACATTCTTCACTTCACTGTAGCCTTAAGATTTTTTCTGCAGGTGTGCCCTATGAGACAGAGGATGTCTTGATGAATAACAAGGTCTCAGGGGCTTAACTGACAGGCAATGGGTCTTGTGATAACACTCAACTTGCTCTCAGGGCCCTCCCATCAGATGTCAAGGAGATGAGTAACTATATAACCTTTAGAAGGCATCTGAAGCCAGCCCAGTATAGGGACGTTTTTTAGGGTTTAAAGTTTTATTATGCTCTTATATAAATAAGAAGCTGCCCAGAGTGGCAGGGACAGCTTGGTCAGATGGTCAGGGTACAAATTAATAATAATAATAATAATAATAATAATAATAATAATAATAATAATAATTGCGTGGCAAGTACCCTCCCCCATGAGAAATGAAGACACTGGACACATTATTTAAGGTTAATGGGCATAAAAAGGCCACAACTTTATTGATTACAGAATTGAAAGGTATTGGCCTTAGGCATTGGCTCCTACCGTCTACCCGGCATGGTGACCGGGATGGGTTGTCCACAAGCCGTGGGAGACCTGTTGAAGTACACCAACTAGGATCCCACAGGTGTCACCTCCCTAGGTTTCGGACAAGGCCACGCCCCCCAGAGTCCTTTACCGGACTACCCTTTCCATTGGGGAAGGTGATGACGCTTCCTTCCCCCCCATTCATTTGCATAACAATAAACCCCTGCCAATGCCTAACTGCCAATACCGCGGAAGTTGTGACGTTTGCTACGAGGTAGGCGAAAAAAACAAAAGGCTTGAAGTGTGCCAACTTGGAAAATTCCTACCAGGCCCCTTGCGGCGACCAACCGAAGTCCATAGCAAGGTCATACCTAGCCAAACCTAAAGGGTGGGTGGGATGGGAAAACCGCTCAGCTGGGAAAGGGAAAAGAGGGCGGTCCCCGGGCGTGCCTGGCCTTAAATGGGCTAGGCCCCGCCTCCCTGGTCCGCCGATTGGCGGACGGGGTGGAAGGCACGCCCGGGGATTCCCTGACGCGTGTGTGGGTGGAGGGTTTTGCCCGCAACCCCCTCTCCTCTCAGGCGGAAATGGCTTAATAATAATAATAATAATAGACATTTCTAGCAGATGCACAAAGGATGTTGAGATGGCAAAGATTCCCATCCTTTCTCATGCATTCCTACCTTTCACCCTATGGGTGCTCCATCACCTTCACCTGAAGACTAAAAGTTGAAAATAGATTGGGTCAATAGGCCTACAAAATGGACAGTATGGCCAGCTTGACCCCCAGTGTATGCTAACACATGTAAAATTATTAATCTAAACAATTTTACAAATTTTGCGAATTCCATTTGTAAAATCAACTTGGCTGATAGAAGATCAAGGCTTTTACCTTTCTCATTTCCTTGCTCTTGATTACTATGTGTTTTAATTCCTGTGTTATTTAGTGTACAAACCCATTAACCTGCCTTTTTCTTGCTGCAGCCAAGATGTTACAAACTATCACTTAAGCTATTCATGTAGCATTTTATCCTTTCTTTCCAAAGACAATTGAGACTTCAGTCAAAGGCCTCTTGATAAAAGGAACTGGAAGCCAGAGTACGAGATGGCAAAATGCCGAAGAGTGCTTTCTGCACACCTGCAAAATAAAACTGTTTTCCATTACTTTCAAAATTATGCCAAAAGATTTTGCTTGTTTACCTCTCTCTCTCTCTCTCTTTTTTTAGTTCCCATCCCATCCATTTCTCATTTAACCTTGAGGCTCCCTTGATTCCACCCCTCCTCATTGAATTCATAACAATGATTATTTTCTTTGTTGGGTACGTTCTGTATAATTATGTTGCCACTACAGTCATCATGGGAACATTTACTTAACCTGGTCTGAAGCTTCCCTACGCATGGCATTCAATTAGATTTAAAAGTAGGTGACGTGTAACATCTGTGCTATATTGTTCAGTTCAGAGAAATAGCTTAAGGTTGCTAATAGTGCATTAGTGAAACATTGAATAAAGATCAGAGAATGCAGTTATAGCTTGTTTATACTTCTACTGTTGGACTTTCTCACATCTTTGGGAAAGGGTTTGATGTTGCTCTGGGCTCTGGGCTTCCTTTCTGAACACCTGTAATACCATGTTTTTCTTGATTAGTTCACTGTCATAAGTTCTTATGACTATACACAACAAAAACTAGTATTTTCTGGCAACCCTGCACATTGCTACCTGAAGCTTGCTTATTAAGTCTCGTAGTGATTATTTTTTTTAAAAAAACAACACACAAAACCATCATGTCTGTTCTAACATTCTGTTTCTGGAAATATACTGACAACCTCTATACCCAACGAGCATTGGCTTTTCCATTTACCAAGTTATAGAAATCAAGTAATATTTCTCATACCCTTTGGAGCCGTGGCAGTCTGTGAGTTCCAAAAAACATATATGATATGACTGTCGATGCTGACAAGCTGTGGTTATAATTAAGTGCAAATAGTTGATACAGGTGAGCTCTGCTCATATGCAGCAAAAACCAGGTAGCTCTGACCTTTTGTGAGAAAGCAGAGGAAAGTCCATCCTAGCAGACCAAAGCTTATGGCTCCCATGTGTTTGAAAGACTGTAAGAATGAGTTTTAACATGAGTTTGATTGAACAATGCTGGTACCTTGACAAGCTTGGAGACGGGCAGCTTGTCCACCAAATGGTGATTATACCATGTTGGGGTCCCTAAATCTTGAACCAGGGTCTGTCTAGTAGAAATTACCAATGAACAACTTGGGACTGAGCGCAGCATTGGCACCACCAGCACTTGAAGAAATAAACGGCCATAAAATGGCAACAGTAGTTTCTTTCCAAACTAGGAGGGTTAACAAACTGAAGGACACCATCCTCTTTCTATGTTCCTCCCGATAGAAACATGCTGATGGGCACAGATACACCCCTGCTTTAAGCCATTTATATACTGTCTTCTGTTGTATATTATTTACTACAAAGCTCGATGACTAAGCCCTGTGGGGACGAAACGTCTGATTACCAGAGTGACATCTGAGCACTTAACCACTGATATATTACAGTGACTCTTTCTTTACTGCGCTTGAGATTATTTAAGATAAAACCTATTTTGGAAAGAAACTACTTTTGCCATATCATGACCGTTTATTGTTTGTTTACAGATAGTTGCCTTGGTGATATTATCTTGTGTCTATTGCACTACTCTTTTAACTTCTAGATTCCTAATTCTGGTTTGCTAATCTCACTGCACAATCCTATGCCTATAGGTTCAGAAGTAAATCCCACTGTTTTCAATAGGGCTTACTGCCATTTACAATGTGTATAGGACTGCAGCCTCAGAGAGTTAACACAGAACACATTTCATTCCCTGATCATACAAGCTACACATCCAGTTTCCTTAAGATTTCTGTTTTCCCCTTGCCCCCTTGCACTCCCCATTCACTTAGCATTTTATTGCTTCCCTTGTTGCTTTCAAATGCTGCCTCCTGCTTTTGCACTTTTGCTTCTCCTCCAGATAATTATTCACAGTTCTGTTGTTTCCAGCTTCCAGAATGCCCCGTTGCAGTCTACATCCTCTTCTCCCCCCCCATCCTTTTGAGGATGGGGAGGAATTATATAAACATAATTCTGAAAAATTACTTAATTTTTTTTTCCTAGGGAGAAAAGTTTACCACCATCTTTTAAAATTTTATTCCAAGTACAAATTATTTCTGACATATGCTTCTTGTGAAGAAAACTGTTTTGGAATAGATGAATGTTTTCTCTTTTAAAAAACTTGCCTAGTTCCTTACACACAAAGGAAAAGAGTAAGAAAGACGATCTTCATGCGGCAAGAACAAGTGCAGAAGTGAATTCACCTTTACCGCTTTGCTTCAGGTGGGTTGGGAATAGGGATCCATTAGAGCAATACTTCACCACATAATTAGAGGGAAATGGGGTTTCCTCCTACCTTGCTTTCCTAATTGTTTTTCTCACCTTAAACCTGTCCATGGACTGATAAATTATCTTACCCTGGATTTAGGAGCCTGGCATAAAAGGAACTCGCTCACCAGGAGGTCTTTTCCCAAGTGTGTCCGGCTTTAATTTTAACAGAAATGCTTTGTACATATAATTATAAAACCAAGGGCCACTAAGTGCAGCCACGGAGCAAAATCTCTACTGTTCTCTACTCTGTTTTAATTATGAAGCCTTAGAGCAAGAGAAGAAGAAAAAAAAATCTGTTTCAAAGCCAACTTGCTGTACAGGCCTCAATAGAGTTAAAGGAGAAACATTTTAAGCTGATGAGCTGACACTTGTAGAAGCAAATATATTAAATAAATCATGATTCATTTTGGGGGGCTAAGACTGACTTGCATCAACTCCTGGAAAAACCAGGTCCTTAATGAGTGACAGTTTGGTGTTTTCTGTCACTTCCTACAGTAATGGCCCCAAGCTGACACTGCTCTGTGGGAGTTTAATACTTCTGAACAAAAGTTTTTTTGGAGTGAGATAGACAAGGTAGAAATCCCAAGGTGACTGAAAGGAATGTCTAATGACTGGAAAGACATATTTACCGGCAGTCTGTATGTAAGCTGTGACAGTTGACAGGGCTTGATTGTAATAAATATAGTTGATGAAGAGAGGACTGACAGGTGAGGACAGTGAGAGAAAAAGAGTCAAAAGAGTCTGCATTGGCTGAACCTTATTAACGGTAAGTTGGTAACAAAGCCGAAAGTCATGAAAGCGGATATTTTGAACTGAAGCCTAAACAGTGAAATGCCTCCAGTCTTTTCCATGCTTCTACAACAGGCAACAATTTGTTGACCTTTTCCCCCTCAACTACTTTAGCAGTAATCCAGACCAGGGTAGAATGGAAGTGTTAGGGGCAACTGATAGGCACCATGTTATGATTAATCCCTCTACCAGATTACTCCCACTGATCAAGGTTGTAACGATTGTTTCCACTTCTCCAACTTTTGATCAGGGGATATGATATCTGCCACCGTAGCTCTGCAAAACGATGTGATTTTGCTTCCGGGAAGAAAAATAAAGATTGACTCCTCCATTCCTCTAAAGGAAATTAGCTAAACAACCCAGCATGTGCTTCTGTAGGAGCAAAAAGAGTTGTCTCCAAAAATTGGCTACTCTATAGCCCATTAAATAATAACCCTTTCTTTTTTTAGTAGGAGACTGAGGCTAGCATTTGAATTTCCATTAATGCTGCAGTCCCTCACCACACAGAGCGAGAAAAACATCACTCACTGAAATTAAATACCATGTTTTCTTAATATCATATGTGCTGCTTTCTATGCTTGGTATTTGATATCATTAACTCTTAATCATACCCACCACTTATTTTTAACAATGATCATTCAGAAATTCGTTTGTGTGAATGCATTTGTGTGTGTGTGTGTGTGTGTGTGTCTTCTCTGATGATAGATTGAAAAGGTGCTAGTTCTGACAATTTTTTAATAAAGGGAGGGGGAGAGAGAACAGTGTGCTATGTTGCCTGAAGGAATGCAAGCAAAAATTACAAGTTCTTAATCTGGAGGTTAATAACACACAAAAGAACCCTGCATTCTAAATGGCTGCTGATTATTCCATCCAGCCTCTCAAAGATGCCTCCTTTATTGTAAAGTTTAACACCTGATTTAATGGTAAAGAATACTTCTTTTTTTAATATATTTTCACTTTTAAGGTGCAGATCAATTGGTTTTATTGGCATCTGAAAAGGCCATTAAAGGAAAAGCCATCATAAGAGGTTTGCGATTCCCCTTCTCCATACCACAGTAGCTTCAAGTATTGCTGCCACAAAACAAATTCAGGGAAGTGTGGGGCGGTGGGGTGGGGGTGGGGGAGAACCTGATGAGGCCATGCGGGCGCACGACAAAGGCCTCTCCAGCAGCACAATTCTTATGTGTCAGTCATTTTAACGTTCTTTCTTTGTTGGCTGCCTGTCTCCCACAAGGCCGTGGTTCAGGCAACTTTACTTAACACGGCTACCTTTCTCTTGGTGGCAGCATTCAGAGAGGCAGCCATCAGCATGGAAGATGTCAGCCTAATTGACACACATACCCACTCGCCAATATGTACACACACAATGGGCCTGATTCCCAGCTGTCAAAGCAGAGTGCAGCGTGAAGTTTCCCGCAGTAGACAAGGTTGATTTACACCAGCCGAGATTCTTATATTCGATGCAAATATTCTGTCAAATCAACATATTCCCTCTATAGGTGTTTAACATATTTCTACACAAGCACATATGTACTCCCCCCCCCTCCTGCATACTATGTCTGTGATTAGGGTGAAATGCATACTCATTTTTCAGCTTGGTGATGAAAAATCTGAGTATTCCTTCATCGGCTCCCAACGTAAGCCCTATGAGGATAACACAACAGGGTCACACAGAACATGTGGGAAGGGGCATGTATACTGACAAATGTCTGTACAGAGCTTCTGGGCATACTGATTTGCACTTGCTCAGCTCCCCCACATATGATCAGGAACCTTCCGAAACGAGGGTAGCCCGTTGCACACTGTCAGAAAAAGAGCAAATGCATCGCCCAAAAGAGGACACAGATTTGCATGGGATAAAATATACGCTGAGATGAAAAATTAGAATAAAGGACTGTAATTAAAATTAAAAATAGCCCCCGTTACAGTGGGGGAAGACTAGGCGTTGTATATTCCTGCTCTTTCTGCTGTCCAGGTGCCAGTGGCGTAGCGTGGGTTGTCAGCACCCGGGGCAAGGCAAGTAATTTGCACCCCCTAACCCGTGGATTTGCGCCCCCTAACCCTAACCCCCAGATGTTGCGCCCGGTGCGGCTGGCCCCCCCTGCACCTCCCACGCTACGCCACTGCCAGGTGCCCTTTGGGGAGGAGAGGCTTCATGGGTCTTGCTCTCCTTGCTTAACTTTAAACTGGACTTGGACTGGACACTCCTTCAAATACAGGATGCTTTCGAATAGAGAACTGTCCTCTGACAAGCCCTTCAAATAGAGGACTTTAGAGGAAGACACATGGCCATCCTATCCAAAACTAGGGCTAATATGCACACCGTACAGACTGTTCATGATTCTTACAGACCACTGCCAGTTGACTTTGACAGCCATGAGAATGGCTGACTCATCATAAAAGCCACTACTAGTTTCTTCCCTCTAATTCGAGTTGTCTTTCTTTCATCCAGTTTGTCATAATCACCTTAATTTAATCTGTTTGTTTCCAGCCTCTGCCTTCAGATCTGGATAATTCTCCATTGCCACCAGGTTCGTGAGAAATACAGTTCCTAATGTTTCCTGGCTCAATGGTTTTTTTTGAACTTGGATAGATTTATTCTGTTAACAGCTGAAGATGTGGTGAAAGCCCTGAACTAAAGTGTTTGGGAGTATGTGTGTTGGGATGTATTCCTTCAGCACTGTAAAAAACATAGCTAAAACTTCAAGCACATGGAACTTCCTGTGAACGTCTGTGCCTGGGATAAGTGATGCGATGGTAAAACAACACAGTGAATTGAATAGCTCACGGCCAGGGCACATTATACAGCATACCCCATGGCTGCTTTGGATAGTCCATGTGGCAGTGAGCTGTTTATGATACCATGCAGATCGGAGAATTTCCCTCCCATGCTTTAGCAAATGTTCCCCAACCCAAACAATGCAAGGTCTGCATATTAATGACTTAGCACATGGAGAGAACCACCACATGGCTGCCATATTTTATGCAACAGGCCTTTGTGATGCTTATCTTTCTGTGAAACAGACCTTTAATATTGCCAATATTTTAATGGTTACAGAATGACACCTGCAAAGTACGAAAGAAAATATTGAATGTAGATAATACATTCCCAGGGTGATGTGTTCATAACCAATTTGCTGGAGTAGGCAGTACAACGTTTGGGTAATATTAGCAGTAGTGCACCAGAAAATACAGTAGAAGTAGCACGGGGGGGGGGGGGGGAGAAAAATAGGCCTTTTGGATAATTTTAGACTTCCTTAGCTCTCATATCATTAGCCAGGGATGATGAGTCTGTTGTCTCCAGATGTTGTTGGATTATAACTTTCATGAGCCCTAGCTAGCAAAGCAAAAGCTCAGGAGTGCTGGAAGCTGTAACCAACAATATCTATAGGGTTGTAAGTTAGCTTCACTTTCTGGCAGTTTATTCTTCCCACTCATTCTTTTTTTATATATATATAATATTTATTGACATTTTTTTAAATACAATACACAAAAATAAACAATATAGCATATATCTCAACATAGTTTCACAACTTCTTTGGACTCCCTCACGCCTCCCGCTCCTACCTTCATCACAATAAAATTTTTTCCAGCAATTTATCACCTTATTTCCATTATTGTTAACTATCTTTCCCATGTTACTTTTCTAATTTCAGATACCCTATGTTCAAATCCTAGAAATTTAAATATGATCTGATGGTTATCCAAAAATTTATGCTTTCCTAAATCTGACTTATCTTCATAACTCAATCTAATTTAATGGTGCCAAATTGTTTATGATCTAGCATCCTTCTTAGCATTCAACCAAATTACAATGTTTTTGTAGATAAATCTTGAATTTCTTCCAATCTTCTTCCACCCTCTCCTCTCCCAGGTCTCGGATTCTGCCAGTCATCTCGGCCAATTCCATGTAGTCTATCAGTTGCGTCTGCCATTCTTCCAGTGTGGGTAGATCTTGGGTTTTCCAGTACTTAGCGACGAGTATCCTTGCTGCCGTTGTTGCATACAGAAAAAAAGTTCGGTCCTTCTTTACCACCCTCTGACCGACAATACCCAGGAGGAAGGCCTCTGGTTTCTTAGAGAAGGTATACTTAAATACCTTTTTCAGCTCATTATATATCATTTCCCAAAAGGCCTTCACTTTAGGGCAGGTCCACCAGAGGTGAAAGAATGTTCCTTCATTTTCTTTGCATTTCCAACATTTATTATCAGACAAATGGTATATATTTGCAAGTTTGACTGGGGTCATGTACCATCTATATATTATTTTCATAACTTTTTCTTTCAAAGCATTACATGCAGTGAAGTTCAGCCCAGTAGTCCACAACCTTTCCCAGTCCTCAAACATAATATTATGCCCAATATCCTGTGCCCATTTTATCATAGCTGATTTGACCGTTTCATCTTGTGTGTTCCATTTTAACAGCAAGTTATACATTCTTGAAAGTACCTTAGTCTTAGGTTCTAACAGTTCTGTTTCCAGCTTCGATTTCTCCACCTGAAACCCTAACTTTTTGTCATTTTTAAAAACTTCTTTAATCTGAGCGTAGTGTAACCAGTCTCGCACTTTATCTTTCATTTTCTCCAAACTCTGCAATTTCCAATTGTCTCCATCTTTTTCTAATATTTCCCAATACTTTGGCCATTTGGCCTCCATATTGAGTCTTTTCCGGGCCTTAGCTTCCAATGGTGAAAGCCACCTTGGAGTTTTATTTTCCAATAAGTCTTTGTATTTTGTCCAGACATTAAATACTGCTTTCCTGACAATATGGTTCTTGAAAACCTTATTAATCTTTACCTTGTCATACCATAGATATGCATGCCAACTAAAAGCATTGTCAAAACCTTCCAAATCCAATACATCAGTGTCTTCGAGAAGTAGCCAGTCTTTTAACCAGCAGAAAGCTGCTGCTTCATAATACAGCCTTAGGTCTGGCAGGGCAAAGCCCCCTCTTTCTTTCGCATCAGTTAGTATCTTAAACTTAATTCTGGGCTTTTTGCCCTGCCAGACAAATTTTGAAATGTCTCTCTGCCACTTCCGGAAGCACTCTGTTTTATCCACAATCTGTAATGTTTGAAACAAAAACAGCATTTTTGGCAAAACATTCATCTTAATAGCAGCAATTCGGCCTAACAAGGAAAGTTTCAATCTTGTCCAACTATCCAAGTCTCTCTTAATTTCTGACCAGCATTTCTCATAGTTGTCCTTAATATTCTTCCCACTCATTCTGTCCCTCAAACACCATCCTACATTTAGTAAGACTCCTATACATCTGACCGCTTCCTGAAGAATTGTCTGCTGCGCTTTGCTAAATATGTGCAGAGGTTGAACCCCCCATGCCTATATTTAGATAGGACCTATAACCCCTATCTAAAGGTAAAGGTAAAGGACCCCTGACAGTTAAGTCCAGTCGTTAACGGCTCTGGGGTTGTGGTGCTCATCTCGCTTTACTGGCATTTGTCCGCTTCTACAGACAGTTTTTCTGGGTCATGTGGCCAGCATGACTAAGCTTCTTCTGGCGAAACCAGAGCAGCACACAGAAAAGCCATTTACTTTCCCACCAGAGCGGTATCTATTTATCTACTTGCCCTTTGACATGCTTTCGAACTGCTAGGTTGGCAGGAGCAGGGACTGAGCAATGGCAGCTCACCCCGTCGTGGGGATTCAACACTGCCCCCAAATTGAGAAAAAGAATCAGTTTTCTTTTCATCTTTCATCCTACCACCACCACAAACTGTGAAGAAAAACTTCAAACATGGAATTGTGCTTCAGCCCTAGAGAGATAGCTGTAAGAATCTATGGACATAGATTACTTTGCTGTCTCCATTCTTGGGCAAACACATCTTTAGTGCTTTGCCTGAAGATGAGGCAGATTGTGGTAATAGCTGGCTATTGTACTTCCAAAGATGAGGTGTCTCTTCTTCCCAGCAGGCCCTGGTGCAACCTTGGTGCAGCCTGACACAGCACCTAAAAGAGCCTCATTTGAATGTCAGTAACACGTTCCCATATTCTACCTTAAGACTCTTACCAGATGCAGACTTGCGGCATTCTCACTAGTCCAGTTTTCTCTCCCCTCTTCTTGTTTGCCCTCAAGCCTGATGAAGAGCTTGATAGAATATCAACACTGTGACATTTTGGTTGGCCTAATCAAGGGGTGGCTTTGGAATGCTACTTCTAGGCCAATATGGCCATCTTTACTTTTTCAAAGTATTCTTGTTTGCTTGGCTTCATTTCTAATACATTCTTCCAAATCAGGCTGACAACAGCAAAATGAAAGAAAGGAAAGGAAAAGACTACCTAACCAAAGTACTAGGACTCTTTTCGTGGTGGTATTAGAATGGAGCAACATGAGGAGCACATTGCAATTGTGAACAATAATGACTTTTGATAATGAGGTCCTAATAATTTATTTCTGCAAGGAAAGACTGCATAGTGATGCAATCTGAATAATCCCAATGGAAGAGCAACCTACTTAAAAGTCTTTATATGTGCAATTTAATAGTAGGAGGGTCAATTTGCCAGCATGGATGCAACATTTTGGGGGAGAGGGGGAGAGGGAGGGAGGGAGGGAGGGAGGGAGGGAGGGAGAGAGAGAGAGAGAGAGAGAGAGAGAGAGCCCATGAAGGGGGAGAAATATTATTTTTCCTTCAGTGTTTGGTGGATGTTAATGCCCAGACCCTCAGCTATACTACTGCTGTTTTCTCCTATACAAGTCAGTCATAAAAGCCTGCCAAACACATTGGATCTCATTATATTCCCTGTCGTTATAATAACTCCATCAGAACACCCAGAATGTAATTCACTCCTGACGACTGGTGTGTTTTTTTTCTGAAGAAAGTGAGAGAGAACACAGTTCTGAATTATGAATAAAGAGAAAGATGTTTTGGGGACTGAGGTGTAGGTCACCTATCAATGTAGTCAAAGAGCAGAATATATCAGGTGATGCCTTAAGGAAAAGAGTGCGGGGGGGGGGGTGGAATCCTGCAAACTGGGCCTAATGCTATCCCTCATGTAAACTAGCTGAGCTCAACAGTTACTCCATGGAATATTTTGGCCCGCTGTGTTACAGGCTTTTACACCAAGTTTGATTACAATAGTAACATAGAATTGATTTTCTGGGGCTTAGGACAGTTGGCAAACTTGACTAGACTTAAAATAAAGCTCTTTGATTCCATCTGCAAAATTAGAGCAGATTTGATAAAGTAAAGATGTATCCTTTGAAGTATTCCCTATCAACATAAGTGCTAAGAACACTTGAGTGAAGGAATTTTAACAGTTTTGAAAGCAGTAGCAAAGGAACATCAATAAGGATTGCAGCTGAGGGCATGCCCACAAGGCAGAAGACTAACTGCATCTATCCTGCAGGCAAGAAGCAATTGCTAAAGATTTCAGACTTTTTAAAGTTCAGAGTTCAACTCATAAAAACTTTATGTTTAACTTGTGATAGGTTTTTGCTCTGTGGTTTAGGTTTTGTTGCAAGACACTCAGGTACAGCATCGGGTTTCTAAAGGGAAGGAAATCTCATTTGCTTGTCCTCATAGGAGTAAACTCTTCTCTTTGTTTTGTGTCAAAATAATGTCCAATGAAGAGGCCAGGACATGGGGTAGCATTTCCTCCTGGGGTTTGCAGAGAAGTCAGGGGCTTTATTGTATACTTTGGGGACAGGACTAAATTCCTCCCTCTTCAGGGGATAGCAGTGGTGACCATGGAGTATGTTCATCTTCTCCTATCCTATAGACATCTCTGACACAGCATGTATTCTTGTTAGGGACCAACCAGGCTAGCAGATGTCCCTGAGCTAGAGCTGGAGGGTATGTACTCTAGGTCATTTGCAGATGCTAGAGGAAGCATGAGCTGGAAGAGCTGGGGAAGACCACAGAAGGCATTTCTCTGTTGACCAGGCAAGGGCAGAAAGCTGGTCTTTTCGTATTCATACCAGGCTTGGCCAGTGTGGAGACCTCATGCTGCCTTTCGATCACAAGGGTTGGTGTTGCATCCTCCTCTTGCCTACTGAAACCTGGGCATAAACACACATTCGAAGGTAGCTAAAACTAAGCCCGCTTCCAGCCTCAGGCTATAAATTTCCTCTTGGTTAAAAATCCCAGAGTCCCTAATAACATTGCCAAGTGCTTGTTCATTTATTTATAAAAAAGTATTTCTATACTGCAATATCATAAAATATATCAAGGTGGGATGCACTATAAAACATAAAACATCATTTAAAATTACACACACACACACACACACAGAGAGAGAGAGAGAGAGAGAGAGAGAGAGAGAGAGAGAGAGAAAATCAATCAGGTGCCTGACAAATCAAAAATTAAACAGCGGCAAAGGCCTGTCTCTGTGTCTCTCTCACACACACAACTTCAAGAGACACCAGAAAGTAAAAAGCAGGATGCCTGTTGGATCTTTGCTGGAAGAATGTTCCAGAACATGGCACCAACATGATAAATGCCCAACTTCTAGCTGAGGCCAGTCAGGTTTCTGTAACACGGGGCAACCAACAGCACTCTTGTAGAACCAGGTTGTTCAGGCTTTGTATATCAACAAAAGAACCTTGAACATGGGCAACCATTGCAGATATTTTAGGAGAGGTGTCACATGTTGTTGGCATTCTGCCCCATCAGCAGTCTCGCTGTTTTATTCTGCACCAGCTGGAGCTTCCAGACCAGGCACAAGGGCAGCTGCATATGGAGCCCATTGCAGTAATCCAATGTCAAGGTTACCAATGCATGGACAACAGTGGCTGAGTTTATTCCGATCCAGATACAACCAGAGCTGGTGTACTAGAATGAGCTGGTAAAAGCTCACACCTTCTCTATAGTCAAGGACTCTTAATTGCCGAAATGTAGACAATTTATCCTGATGAACTTTTTCAAATGTACCAGTTTCATACCCTCCAACATCTGGAATTCCAAAACTGGGACACACGCCTTCCTGTCTGTGCTCCCACATGACTCATGTGACCTGTACAGAGCACAGATCCCCAAATATGTGCTTTTGTGGGGCATGCTTGCACAGTGCTTAAAAACATGAGTTTTGGGGTGCCACACAAGATCACAGCCCCGTAAAAAGAACTTTATACCAGCTACATTCATGAACTTTCACAATTCAAGATTAAAGGAACAGAAGAGATTTTGTCTTGTAGGTAAGAGTCCTCTTACCTACAAGAGATGGCTTGGTCAGGGCAATCAGCTATGGTTGGTTTGAACCTAGGATTTATTCTAAAGCATGGATTCATTTAAATAATTAACACATTTAAATAATTAACGAATTTATTGTTTTTCTGTTTCTTGAATTACCCTAAAGATCTTTGCTTTAGTTTTTGGCATGGCTTGGCTCCTTAGCATTATGACTGTTTAAAAACAACAACAACACTGAAAATAACCCTCATTCTTCATTTCCTAGGTAATAATTAACGCTGTGACAGTCTGGCAGACTTGTACTGTAAAATCTCCTCCTCATTGAATGCAAAAGGGTTGCTCCTATGAGGTGTCTCCTCGTGAATTCTGCAAAAGCCAATAAATATGGGCTGATTATACAACCCCCAGGCGGTGCATCTTAAATAGTCATTAAAAACAATCATTATGACTGGAAAGAGCTGCAACCGGCTTCTGTTGGAATGCTTGCTTATAATTAGGTAATCCTTTTCCAGAATCAAAATGAATGTGTAATCTGAGAACAAAGCAAACAGTTTGAAAGTTCTGAGCTGGCTGTGCCAAGATCTAATGCATCAGACAACCTCGAAATTAGCACATAAACGACAACTGATGTGTGTCGGAAGAAGCGAGGCATTTGTGACGTTGCAGTGCTGGGTTACCCAGGGCAATCACTCATGGGCTTCACATTGAGGTAGCAAAAGAAAGGTGCTTCACTAAATCCTGAATACATTGCCCCTTTAGTACACAGGTGGGCAACTTGATGCCCTAGGGCCCCCAACTTAACTTCAAAAGTCCTCTGCAAGCAATAATTTCACCCAGACCTGCTGGGTGGGGATGAGGGGAGGAGGGATGGGAGACCAAAGGGGGAGTGGGGGGGAGTGGGGGGTGGGTGGGAAAGGGAGATAGTCCCTCACCTTGGCTGTGGCCCATCATGGCCACTGGCTTCCGTTTCACCTACCACTAGTGAGGGGCAATAAGTCAACTTCTGTCTCCACCCCCATTGCTCTGCCCAGATACTGAGGTCCAGCTCCGAGGGCCTTCTGGTGGTTCCCTCCCTGCAAGAAGTGAGGTTACAGGGAACCAGGCAGAGGGCCTTTTCGGTAGTGGTGCCTGCCCTGTGGAAAGCCCTCCCTTCAGATGTCAAGGAAATAAGCAACTATCTGACTTTTAGAAGACATCTGAAGGCAGCCCTGTTTAGGGAAGTTTTTAACGTTTGATGTTTTATCGTGATTTTAATATTCTGTTGGGAGTGACTGGGGAAACCCAGCCAGATGGGCGGGGTACAAATAAATAAATAAATAAATAAATAAATATTATTATTACTACTCTTTTTTCAATCTTGTTTTTATTCTCCACATTTCCACATCAGTTTGAACATTATTATTTTTTAAAAAACTACTCATGAAAATTCACCAGCATTTGAATGTGCATTTCTCTGAATATATATATTTGTATGCAATTCTGTCCAACATACACATTTTGTTACATGTTACAGTAATATACATGCATATGTTAAACAAAAAAAACTCTTCTGAAGGCAACTACTGCCTTAATCACTATGGGTTTATTTTCTTGTCAAATAGCATCATACACAATTCTGGAATTCTATGATTTGGGGAGCAGACAGGGAGCATATCTTACAAGCTTACCGGTCAGGAACAGATTTCCAAATGCCTTTAAAATCCAAGGTCTTGCATGATACCACACATTCCATTTTCTATGAGCCTAAGGCAAAGGAAAAGAGGATTCACTCTCATTAGCCACTTCAGATTCATTAAAGAGTTCAGAATCCAAGAGTTCAAATTTTTTTTAAGGGAAAAAATTCCTTTGTATTCTCCACAATGATTAAAAGCCTCTCACGTAACGGTGGCTTCCCACCGGATTCTAGAACAGCAGCAGTGCCCTGATCACAAAGTGAAGCACTTACAGAAATGGCAAGAGCAAAGCAGACACTCTTGCCTGCTCAACATGAGCAGGGCATCCGCACGCCACTGTAAAACAGAGGACATATCTACATGCCTATCACTGTAGACCCAGTAAAATTTGTACGCTAATTTATATGCAATGTATATTGCATATAGAAAATAATAAAAACCGTAACAACGCAGAGAAAATTTGCTAGCTAAGAGCAGTCAAAGATAGACAAGGCACAATATTGTAACGCATTATCAGTCTCCTTAAAGAAAGACTGCAGGCAAGCACCCTTTCACAGACTAAGTAGATTATTTCCTTTCCCAACCTGCCCTTTCACTGATGAATGAAAATATGGCCAGCCACTCCAGCTAACTGCCATTTAATCAAAGGTCCTATGCCTTCCCTAATATTAAATTCTTCCAAAAGCTAGAATTCACGAAGTCTCTACCCTGTCCATTTGCCACTCCAGCTGCCATACTCTCTGCTACTCTTCTGCTACCATTTAAACAAGGGTCTTCATCGCTCCTTGTTCTGTCGCCAAATGATGTTCAAGGATGTCCTCAGTCATTATCCGTTCAGTTCATGCCTTCATTTTAAAGCAGCTGTGCTGGTTGCCAGTTTGTTTCCAGACCAAATTCAAAGTGGTCAAATTGGTGTTTAAAGCCCTACTCGCTTGGGTACCACAAGTCTGAAAGACCATCTTCATCCCTAAATATATTCTGTGAAGAGCAGCAGAGGGACCTGCTTAGTTGTTCTGCTACTCTCAGAAGTGCAGAAAAAAGCTTTCTTTATGGCAGACCCTAAACTGTGGAACTCGTTCCCCACAGATGGACCTAGCATCTTCCTTCACAGTACCTGCTATGTGCAGTGTACACAGCTCTTTACTCTGGTATTTGAAAGTCAAGGTTTGGTTTTGTGGTTTGTGTGGTAACTATTTTACTTGTTTTTATCACTGTATGATTACATCGTTTGTAACTCACCCCGGAGACCTTATTTATAACTAGCTAACTAAGATGTTATTGCGACCTGCTCTTCTCACTGCATCAGCCCAGTCTCAGCTCTATTTCTGAACTGATAGCAAAGAGTGAACTGGAAATAGCTTTCCCAGGTCCTCCAGTCAGAAGTCTTCCTGGTTCTCAAGTTGTACACGTCTTACTGGTGAGCAAAGCCCACACCTTCAGCAGTTCTATGTCACATGAGCAGGGCATGAGCAAGGAAAGAATATGATGTTACTAGTACTCCCCATACCAGGCCAGGTTTTCTCCAGAGTACTGAAACTGTTGGTGGGAGGGGGTCCATAGTCTGCAGGTAGGGGGGGCTTGAGATTTCAGTGTGTGGCAGGTAGCAAGATTGAACAAGTCAGAGACAGGATCTGAGGTCATATGAAACTGCTCTTTATGTGCTGGCCTAAAATCTGGGTTCAAAATCATTTTAGGATTTGATGAATTTCAAAACTACACAAGGTACCATGCAACGGAGAGGTGAACCCTTCTCCCAACAAAGTCCTATAATCCTTCCAAATACAATTTTTTTTTTTGCTATATGATCGATTCTGTTCCGTAGTCTGGTCGTGCGATTCCTTCCAAAGAAACCTTGACAAAAGAATCCAAAGATATATTTTAAAACTGGGTTAACTCATCAAATTGGCCTGGGGGGGGGGGCAATGCAGGGGAAGAGAGAAGAAAATACAAATGAAACAAAGCTTGTAGATCAAGACATGTGTTTCAGATTTCATTGCTTTTAAGAAGTCATCAGGCACTGAGACTATACCCTAGATTAATTTTGGATTGTATTTCTACTAGTAAAACCCTGAATCTTGTGCTGGGATGTAATTATTACATCTGTATCCCCCCCCCCAATCTTTTCTTTAACATACTTTATGTTGTGCAGATTTGAAAGGCCAAGACATTGGAAGCTCCACCTCATAGCACCTGCAAGCTGCAGGCATGCAGCCATCTGGTCAACTGAGAGAATGCAAGGCTCGTGACTGAGTGGATCAAATGTTTCTTTTGGTTTTGTTTTGTTTAAGCACCTGCAGAAATGTCACCTGGGAGTTTGAACCTATTAAGGTTCTTGTAATTGAGGCAAAAGATGATGTCGTTTATGATGGTACATGAGGAGAGGGAGAGAAAACGAGAGAGAGAGAGAGAGACCGTGGTTAGATGACAGGAAATCATATTTCCAACTGAGTTTAGGGAGTGCATTCTTTGTAATGGGGTTAGCTAATCCAGATAGTAATAAGGATAGGAAAGTCAGCAATCATAATCACGTTTAATGGATTCCAGATGGGGAAATATAATTGTTCTCATTATCATTGTAAAAACTCCAAGGAAATACAATCCCAAGATCCTCTTGCTTGACAAGCAAGGAGTGGGGGGAAATGACACTGGGCTGTGGTTATGCAGATAAAGTTTCCTGTTGGTTTTATTTATTTTTGTTGAAAAAATACTCGCCCCCCCAAACAAACCCCACACAACCCTAAATATGATATTCTATTTCCAGTGTAATGGTGAGATTACAGTACCCCACTGAAATACCAGTTTTAAAAGGCCTTTTCCCTGTAAGCCTTCTTTCTACAGTATGAGGTGGCAGTGACATAGCGTGGGGGGTGCAGGGGGGACCGGCCGCACCGGGCGCAACATCTGGGGGGGGCGCGCGCTTGCACTCGCAGCTCTCTGCCCCCTGCTAAAATCCACGGGTTAGGGGGCACAAATTACTTGCCTTGCCCTGGGTGCTGACAACCCACGCTACGCCACTGTGAGGTGGTGACTTGCTGAAAGACTGTGGGGCAAGTTGAAAAAGAAAAACCATTGCTTTGGTCTTATGTCTGTGCTTTGTAAAATCCGTAATCTGTCGAAAGTGGCATGTAGCTGGAGAAATTCTCCTTTCTTTGGTGTAGCTCAGGGATTGGCAAAATTTACTTCGCCTGGGCCAGTTCACTCCAGCGGAGATCCCTCTATGGGCTGGATCGCCCATACGCAATTTCCGGCATCTGCTTCTGCGCAGACGTGATTTCCGGTGCCATGTAAGCGAGTCCCCACGCTGCGCTGGTTTAGCACAGCACACGGGGACTCGCTGAGCGGGCAGCTCTATTTGAGCGGGCGACTCGGTTTGGGGCAGGACTATTTGATCTTATCTCTTGCCTTATACTATATTGCCAAAGTGTGTTCCATGTATACCCAAAGTACTGTAAATGGAATTCTCTAGAAATTGAGCATAACCTTGCTAGCATATGAAACGAGCGCAATTGTGCGGTAGTTGGAACATTCTTTGGCACTGCCCTTTTTTGGGATTGTGATGTAGACTGATTTTCTCCAATCCACTGGCCACTGCTGAGTTTTCCAAACTTGCTGGCGTATTGAGTGTAGCATCTTAACAGCATCATCTTTTAAGATTTTAAATAGCTCAGCTGGAATATCATCACTTCCACTGGCCTTGTTATTAGCAGTGCTTTCTAAGGCCCATTTGACTTCACTCTCCAGGATGTCTGGCTCAAGGTCAGCAACCACACTACCTGGGGTGTACGAGACATCCATATCTTTCTGGTATAAATTCCTCTGTGTATTCTTGCCACCTCTTCTTGATGTCTTCTGCTTCTGTTAGATCCTTACCACTTTTGTTCTCTATCATGTCCATCTTTGCACGAAATGTACCTTTCATATTTTCAGTTTTCTTGAACAGATCTCTGGTTTTTCCCCATTCTATTGCTTTCCTCTATTTTTTTGCACTGCTCGTTTAAGAAGGCCCTCTTGTCTCTCCCTGCTATTCTTTGGAAGTCTGCATTCAGTTTCCTGTATCTTTCACTATCTCCCATGCATTTTGCTTGCCTTCTCTCCTCCGCTATTTGTAAGGCCTCATTGGACAGCCACTTTGCTTTCATG